>NC_089162.1:6098706-6398706 GCF_009819655.1 Sylvia atricapilla
AAATGTTTGGTTTTGCTTCTCTCTCCTTTTCCCCTCGTTTACAGAGAGCCACTGGGGTGCTGAGCCGTGCCCTGCCAGCGTCTCCCTCGGCTGTGGAGGAAGTGGTGCAAGCAGGAGTGGTGAAGAAAATGCTCAAATTCTTGAAAGTAAACCCAACTTTCTTTATTTCTGCCTGCATTGTCCCCCTGAGCAAATCCAACTCCCCTGTGTTTATCCTCCTGTCCCTGGAGGATGTGTCTGCATTGTGGCAGAGCTCCCAGGCTTCGTTTTAATTGTTTTTTTAATTCTTATTTTAATTTTTGCTGCATATCTGCGTCCAGCAGGTGTGGATTGTTCAGCTCAAGTTAGTCTAGGAAAAAAAAACACCTCTGTGGCACTGGGCTCTTGTCAAGGGGAGTTGGTTTGGAAAAGGATTGGGCTGCAGAGATGCAGGGAATTGTGTGTGCTCGTGGCTGGCAGGAATCCAGCGAGGTTATGTGATCCTAAATGCCCTGTGAAGGTTTTGATGTGGGATTTGGGCTCAGGCTGTCCCCCAGGCTGTTGTGGGGCACCGTGGGGCTGAGCTGTGTTTGTTTTCCCCCTGCTTTAACCCCCCAGGCTGGGGGACACCTCACGTCCAGCTACGCCATCAAGACCCTTTCCATCTGCACCAAGAGCAGCAGGAGAGCTCAGGAGGAGCTGCTGAGGTGGGATAAAAGTGAGTGGAATTCCTGCTCTCCAGGGGTTTTGGTGGTGTCCTCCATGGGGATATTGGCCTGGCACTAAAAGCAGCTGGAGCTGGAGGCACAGGGATGGTTTAGGGTGGTTTTGGGCTGTTTCTGATCTGGTGTGCTGCTTGGGTTGCTTCAAAGCCCAGCCCCAGTCAATGCCAATGGAGCCACAGCACAGAATGCTGAGGTTTTACTGGAGTGGCTGAAGCTGTCCAGAAGCTGTTGGTGCCTGCAGCTCACCCTGCAGCCCCAGGATTTCCTCTCCTGAAAAAACCCCTCAGGGCACCACCTGCCCTCTGTGCAGCCCAGCCTCCTGTCACTGTCACCTGCAGACACTGCCTGAGACCAGCAGCAGCACTTCACCCTCCTCCTCTGCGCCAAAACTCTGAGTATTCCCCTGGGAGAAGTCACTAATTCTGATTTGGGCAGCTCTAATTTGGTTTGCCAGAGGAGAGCTCCCAGGTGAGAGCCGTGGCTGGATTTATCTGCCCAGTGCTCAGTGACCTCTGACTGTTCAGGGTTCTGTGGCTGAGGTGCTGCTGCTGCTTTCAGGTGTCAGAGCCAAAACTCTGCTGTCCTTAGAGGCAGCTCCCAGATGAGCTGAGCTGCTCTGGCAGCTCTGGATATACAGAAACCTTTTTATTTGTTTAATGTTCCTTTTCCCAGCTGTTCTTTCCACAGCAGCATTTCTAGTTTGGGGTATTTAAGGTGGCACATTGAGCTCTTTGTGAGGGAGACATCTGGGCAGGAGGAGCTGTGACAGCCTCCTGGGTGCTGGAATTGCCATGAAATCCCAGAACCCCAGAATCAACCCCAGAATCAACCCCAGAATCAATCCCAGAATCAATCCCAGAATCAATCCCAGAATCAATCCCAGAATCCCCAGGTTGGAGGAGACCTCCAAGACCATCGAGTCCAGCCCAGCCCTGACACCTCAAATAAACCCTGGCCCTACATCCAATCTTTAAACCCATCCAGGGCTGGTGACTCCACCACCTGTGGACCATTCCAGTACTTTATCACTCTTTCCATGAAAAACTTCTCCCTAACATCCAACCCAATCCTTTTGCTCCGCCAGGTTTTTTAGGGAAGCAGCAGCTGCAGGCAGCAGGAGCAGCTCTGGGTGTGTCTAACAGAGATTCCCTGAGGTGTTTTGTGCCTGAGGTGGTTTGGTTTTCTGAAATGCTTTTCCCAGGGGACTTTCTGTAAACAGGAGAAATGTTTTTGTAACTGTAACTTTCCTTTTCCTATTCATTCCTTTTTCCTGCTTTCCTATTAATTCCTGTTTTCCTATTTTCCTATTCATTCCTGTTTTCCTATTCATTCCTTTCCCCAGGAGGGACTTCTTGCTGTCCCTCTGCTCTGACCAATGGCAGTGAAGAGGTTTGTCTCTGTGTCACCAATCACATTGGGCTGTGTGCAATGGTATAAAAGGGAGACACATCCCGAAAATCAAGGAGTCATTTTCAGCCCTCTGAAGTCGGAGTCTGCGTCACTGAGGTGTCAAACAGCACCAACCAACAGCCCCAATTCCCCTCCTGCCAGGGTTCCAGGTGCTGCTGAAGCTGCTGGAGGCTGAGGACGAGCTGACCGTGGGGAATGCAGCTTTCTGCCTGAGCCAGTGTCTGCAGCTGCCCGGGGCAGCCTCATCCCTGCTGGGCTCCAGCGTGGTGCTGCTGCTGCTCCGGAGGGCGGCCGGGGACAGCCCCAGAGCCTCGGTGCAGCACAACTCTGCCATCGCCCTGGGCAGGCTGTGCCTGGCCGAGCCGAGGTACGGCCCCCAGCGCCTGCTTGGTTCGTCCTTTCTTGTTATTCGGGGATGATCCCTGAAAAACCGGCCAGTGTGAGTGGAGTAAGGACCAAAATCTCCCTTTTTATTTCTCCTTTCTTGTTATTCGGTGATGAACCCTGAAAAATCGACCAGTGTGAGTTAAGTGAGGACCACAAACTTCCTTATTTATTTCTCTTTTTTATTTGGTGATGATTCCTGAAAAACCGACCAGTGTGAGTCAAGTGAGGATCACAAACTTCCTTTTTTATTTCTCTTTTTTGTTGTTTGGTCATAATCCCTGAAAAACCGACCAGTGTGAGTTGAGTAAGGACCAAAATCTCCTTTTTTATTTCTCTTTTTTGTTATTTGGTGATGATCCCTGAAAAACCAACCAATGTGGGTCAAGTAAGGACCAAAATCTCCTTTTTTATTTCTCTTTTTTTGTTATTTGGTGATGATTCCTGAAAAACCAACCAATGTGGGTCAAGTGAGGATCACAAACTTCCTTTTTTATTTCTCTTTTTTGTTGTTCGGTCATAATCCCTGAAAAACCGACCAGTGTGAGTCAAGTGAGGACCCAAATCTCCTTTTTTATTTCTCCTTTTTTGTTATTCGGTGATGATCCCTGAAAAACCGACCAGTGTAAATCCAATCTAGAATTATTTGATTAATTTAGAGAATTACTCCATAAATTCGAATTCCTTCCTCCAACCTGAATTCCCTCTGGTGATCCTGTCCCCAAACCCTGCTGCAGGGCTCTGAGGTGTCACTTCTGTCCCCACACCTTCCCAGGAGTTCATTTACAGAACAGAAATGATGCTGGGAGTCTGTAGATCCCAAAGGAGTATCAGAGAAATCATCAGCCCTGAGATTTGCCTGAAACAGCAGAGACAGGAGGGAAACTCCTTCTGTTCTTAGTTCTGTTAATCTGAAATGCCACCTCTTTTATTGTATTCAATAGATCACATATAAAATGTTATCTTTAATTATTTTATAATAAATAATCAATGCATTTCTCAATATAAAATATAGAATATTTCTATATAAATGTGTAATGGTTAATATTTATACAATATAAATAATTGTAGTGTTTATATGTTAAATATATTTAATGTATCGTTTATTTAATTATTCTTCAATATTATAATTAATATGAGCTGAGAATATTATTTATAAGAAACTTATTTATAATAATATTATTTATAAGAATACTATTTATAAGATAAATAATATCATTTATAAGAATATTATTTATTTGCCTTTCTGAGGGCAATAACAACCTGGAAACTCCGTGTTTAGACCATCTGTATTAACTCTTTGCTGTTCTTCTCACCCAGAAACTGTTTTAAGGGGAATTCCTTGAATACAGCATTAAACCCCTCTGAAAGTTTGATTTGATTTTCAATCCCCCGTTGTCTCTGCAGGCACATTCAGCAGCTGAGGAGGCTCAATGGCTTGGCCATCCTCAACTCCTGCATGAAACATCTGCCCAGCAGCTGAGCTCCTCAGGAGCCTCCCGCCAGAGCCCTTCATCTCGCTGGCTGTTCACTTTTCTTGGCTTTAATAAAGTTAATTCGAAGCTGTTCAGGTTTTTTTTTTTTGTTTTTTTTGGGGTGTTTTTTGCTGTTGTTTGTTTTTTTTTTAGTGGTTTTGGCAGAAGCCAGTGAAATAATATTTCAGGAGGAAGGAGTTGGTTTATTATCTCTGCTAAAATGCCACCTTGCATCAGGCTGCCTTTGCTTTAATAACTGACTTAAATTTAATAAATGGCCGTAAATACAGCATAGCTTTTTTTTTTTTTTTTTTTTTTTTTCTTGGTTTGAACGCAGGAAACAGACGAATTTATGACATTTCTGTGAAGAATAAGCACAGGCCTGTGCAGTTGGACTATAAAATGGAGCTCTGCAGGTGCCCCCTTTGACACCTGGGGGGAACTTTTGTCCCCTCAGAGCAGGAGCTGACAAATTATCCAGCAGCTCTTTTTCCAGGCAGCAAAAGCAGAGGAAGGGGATTCTCTTGGGGTGGGCAAGGTGCAGTGGAGGCTCTCAGTGGGATCATCTGGGCGGGGTTTGGGGTCACACCTGCCCAGACAGGTGACAATTCCCGCCTGGAGGGGTCAGATGCTGTGACAGCGCCAGGAATTTTCCTTCCCCCTGCCCTTGGCTGTGCCAGGGGGGTGAGGGCAGGGCTCTGCCAGCCCCTCGGGGTGGGATATTAACAGAGGCAGGAGCACTGGGAGAAGAGTTCAAACCTCATTTATTGTTGTTCTTCAGTCCCATGGCAGATGAGAACATCTTCACTGCAGACACCAGGAGTTTGGGGCCAGTGGCCACAGGACCACGAGTCACAAAGTGTTTTAAAGGTTTATTCACCAATAATCTCCTAATACACTACAATCCTCTGCCCCACAGAGTGTTTTAATTCCACACCAGCGGCTAACTGGTGTGTGAAATATTTCATAATCATTTAACTGTGTCACACGCCCTGCCACAGTGCTTTTTTTATCCAATCCTATAGCGACACACAATCCTACAGAACTGCACCTGAAAACTTCCCATTACCTCTATACCTAATGCTGTGTCTGAACTCTAACACCTTAAAAGAGACCTTAAAAGATGTGCTTCAACCTAAGCTCCAAACCCACATTTTGGCTCATGGGCTCGACATTTGGGGGCCTTTCCCGAGGTCTCAGGTGGAAGGAGCCCTGAAATCTCTGCTGTGTTTGGGCTCGTCTCCCTGCACGAGGCTTGGAGAATTTTCCGTGCCTGAGTTTCCCAGCCTTTCCCCGCTGGATTCCTGCAGCCTGGAGAATTGTTTTGTTGTTGTTGTTCCCTCCCTTGGCCGTCCCTTCTGTCATTGGGCCCTTATCTGCCTCTGCTCAGGTGTTGTCTGTGTGCCCAGGGTGTCCTCTGTGTTCCCAAGATGTTCTCTGTGTGCCCAGGGTGTCCTCTGTGTGCCCAGGGTGTCCTCTGTGTGCCCAGGGTGTCCTCTGTGTTCCCAAGATGTTCTCTGTGTGCCCAGGGTGTCCTCTGTGTGCCCAGGGTGTCCTCTGTGTGCCCAGGATGTGCCCTGCTGTCCCCTCAGAGGTGCTGTCTGCACCTTTGGCTCGGTGTTTATGTGCCTGGCACTGAGAGGTTCCTGCTGGCTGCTGCTTGCTGCCTGCACGGGAACATTTACAGCTTTTGGAGGGGGTTTGGTGGCTAAAAAGTAAAAAAATGTGTGGCTGTGATGGTGCCTGAGGAGCCCCTGGGCTCTTGGGAAGGTTTGAGTTCTGTGGGTGTTTTACTGTGGTTCCCATTCCTCCCCCGGGATTGGGGCTGAGCCCTGAGGAGGTTTTTATTGGGAAAAAAAATTAAAAAAAAATAAAAAAAAAAAATTGGAATTATGGAATAGTTCCCTTAAAAAGCATCACCCAGTGCAGATCTCCAGGGCTGAGCAGAACCCAAAGTGAGCTCAAGGCATTGCACAAAATCCCCCCTCCAGGGGGCTGACCACCTCCTGGGCTAAAAACTGCCTCCTAATTCCCAGTGTGACCCCAGCAGTCCCCTCACGTCCTCCTGGGGAGGCTGCAGAGGGCCAGGAGGTGTCCCCAAAAACACCCCCAGAGCCCTGAGCCTGCCAGGAGGTGCTCCCAGCCCTGCCCCGGCTCTGTTCCCCTCCTCTGGGGTCATCCAAGCCCCTCTAAGTGCTCCTCCAACCCTCCAGGGAGTGTTTAACTCTTCCCCCAAGGCTGCACAAACCTCACTGCCACATTTCCCACCTTTTGGGCTCAAAATCCTCCTGACCACCCTCCGTCCTTTTGTTAAAAACCGATGGGTTCCAACTGGCGCAGGGTTTTTGGGGATTTTTTTGATTTTTTTTTTTCCCTGGGGCAGGTTATTGGCTGGTGCGTGCCCGAAGCTCTTATAAAGTAACCCAATCTCTGCCCTTCGGAGCCAGCAGCAAATGCCCATCGCCGGGAGGCAGCAGCGGCTCCTCTGGGAGCTGCTCCCAGGCGGGATATTCCCTTCTTGGATGGTTCAGCAGCTGCTCCACGAGATGCTGGAAAAATTCCCCATCCTGGTCCTGCTGGCAGCCGGGCTGTTGGGTTTGTCCGGTGAGTGATGGGCTTTGCTCTGGGCTGGAAAATCGCGGCTTTTTTTTGCCTCTTTTGCCCTGTTTTCGGGCAGCTCTGGGCTGAGGGAGCAGCTTCTCCCTGTTCGTGCAGGGTTTGGGTGGAATTATTTCATTTGTCCCCTCAGCAGGACATTGCCGTGCTGCTCAGTGCCCAAAGAGGGGGGAATAAATTAAAAATCCCGTTTCCTGAGGGCTCCCAGGCAGCGCTGAGGGTCAGCACTTTGGGAAGGGCTGTCCTGTCATTTCTATTAAATACATCAATATCGCTGCAGCGTGGGCTCATGCCGGGTTTGTGCTGCCCCAGCCCAGCTCCCGGGGCTGCCCTCACTGTCCTCTGGGCTCCAGCCTCGCCTTTCCCCCTGGCTGGAGCCCGGAGCATCCCTGGGAGGACACAGATCCCACTGGGCTGCTCCTCAAAGGATCAGCTTGGGAAGCGGCAATGAATTTTCCAGCTAATCATTGCTTTTTTCTTCTTTTTGTGAAGCTGCTAAACCTCTGCTTGGCCTCTGTCAAAACCCGCAGTTTAAATGCATAACGCTTCAGCTTTTAGATCCTTGTCTTTCCTAAGGAAAAACGCTTAAAGGTTTTTTTGGGAGGGGGAGGAAAACACGTTTCAATCCGTGGTTTGGGAAGTGTCGTTTGGAACACCAACCTTCTGATGTGAAGATAGGAAAAAAGTAAAACGTGTGGAGAAAAGAATAAGCTTTCCAAGCGAGGGGCAGCCTCTCTCAGTGGCAGAGTGGCTGCTTTGGGGTTGAGAAGGTGCTGAGTTCCCTCTGCCCTGTGCCCAAATAAACCTGCCAGGGAACTCTGCAGGGAGCAGGGAGCAGGGAGCAGGGAGCAGGGAGCAGGGAGCAGGGAGCAGGGAGCAGGGAGCAGGGAGCAGGGAGCAGGGAGCAGGGAGCAGGGAGCTCCTGCTGGCACTGGGCGGCTGGAGCAGGGCTAAAGGACAGGGCTGGGAGCTCCTTTGGGTTTATTTTAACCCTCTGGAGGAGCTCCCAGCCTGTCCTTGGCCTGTCCCTGGGAAAGGGATGAACATCCAGGGCTCCTCCCTGGCTGCTCCCAGCCTCGGGGCCTGCACGTGGGGCTGGAGGGCGGCAGCAGGGGTGGGATGGGAATGGGGATGGGGATGGGAATGGGGATGGGGATGGGAATGGGGATGGGAATGGGAATGGGAATGGGAATGGGGAATGGGAATGGGGAATGGGAATGGGGATGGGGATGGGAATGGGAATGGGGATGGGAATGAGGATGGGATGGGATTGAGGATGCGAATGGAACGGGAATGGGAGTGGGGAGAGTTGGAATGGGGATGAGGAGAGTGGGGATGGGAGAGGGAATGGGGATAGAGATGGGACTGGGAATGGGATTGGGACTGAGAATGACAATGGGACAGGGTCTGGGACTGGGAATGGGATGGGAATGGTGAGAGTGGGACTGGGAATGGGAGTGGGATGGGGCTGGGATGGGACTGGCCGTGCCAGGGCTCCCGTGTGGCCCTGGTGCCCCGGTGCCCACCCAGCCCAGCTGTGCTGAGGGGCTGCTGGAGCAGTTCAGGGCTGGTTCCAGCTGAGCCCGAGGCTGCTCTCGTTCCCCAGGTGCCTCCAGGAGTGCTGCTGGCAGGGGCCCTGAGCTGAGCCCTGCCCGGAGCAGCGCCGTGCCCCAGGGCCCCTGGGCTGAAGTGACCCTTCCCTCCCAGAGCCCAGGAGCGGATCCCAGCACTGGAACAACCTCTGAGGCCGTGTCCCAGGCACGGAGAGCTGCTCTGCTGCCCGGGGCCGTGCCCGGGAGCCTGGCGGGGGCTGAGCTGCTGCACCCCGCAGCCTGGAGAGCCCAGCAGGGACACACAGCTCCTGGAAAGCTCTGGAGCGGCTCCACACAGGGATCACGGGCCCCCACAGCCCTGGAACTGCGAAGAGAAGCAGAAAGTGCTCCCGGTTCCAGCTCTGGGCTGCCCCAGCCCTTTCCCAGTGCAGGGACACAGCAGGACCCTGCCCAGCTCTCAGCTCTCTCTTCCCCCTCTGGCAGCCAGCACAGGGAGGTGCCGAGCCCCAAAACTCCTCTCGTGCCCCCAGGGCTGGGGTTCCATGTGCCAAGCAGGGCGCTGGCAGGACCTTCCTCTCCCCCCGGAGCCGGGGGGTCAGTGGGCAGGGCAGGGCAGGGCTGGCTGCCCACGGCAACGCTTCCCACGGGAAAAGGGGCCACGGACACTCCTGGCCCCAGAGCTGCCCACCCCAGGAGGACTCCGAGCTCAGATACTGGAGTTACAACGCCGGTGATGCCACCACAGCCGGCTCCAGGGGACCTTGGCTCAGCCCCTTCCAGCACAGCCCAGCCCGGCCCCGGTCAGTTGTCCCCTCTGGTGTCCCTGCAGCAGGACAGCACAGGCACCAAAGGCACCAATTCAACCTCAGCTGTGACAAACGGCCCTGGACACGCAGCCCAGCGGCCTGCTCCTCACAGCCTCCCACCAGGCGGTGAAAGGTCTTCTTCACTCGTGAGGGAAGCTCCAGCTCCTGAGGAATTCCTTCCCTCTCCATTCCAAGCTGGCACAAGGGAGGGACAAGAGCCCCTCTCTCTGCACAGGGCCCTCAGCTGCACCAAACACAATCCCCCAGAGACCAACAGGAGCTCCCAGGGAATGGCACTTGGAGGAGATGCTGCTCCTTGGGCAGTGACAGGGACACCTGGGGAATCTCCCTCCCCTGGGAGCCCACAGCCCTCCCTGAGCTCATCCTCAGCAACCCACTCGAGGATTTCCACACCAAAACCTTCCCCAGCTACTGAAGGGCTCAAGGAAGCAACGCCTGTCCTCTCTCCAGGAATGCCCACCTTTGGGAACGGTGACCTCCAGCCCTGGGACTCTGTCCCAGTCGGGCTTCAGCCTCCTGCTGCCCCTGCTGGGGTGCAGCCCGACCACACCCCGACCCCCTCACCCACATCCCCTGGCGCTGGGTCCTGGCCTCTGCCAGGAGCTTCTGCCCCTCCTGTGCCTCGGGGAGCCTTGCCTGGGATGCTGCAGGTGAGCACAGGGAGAAAAAGCAAAGCTGCTTCTCCTCCACTGTCCCCACCACCCAGCCCCAGCCCCAAAATTCATTCTTCTCCACTGACCCCAGCAGCCAGCCCTGTCCCCAAAACTGCTTCTCCTCCACTGACCCCAGCAGCCAGCCCCAGCCCCAAAATTCATTCTTCTCCACTGACCCCAGGAGCCAGTGCAGCCCCCAGCCCTGGTTCTCCAGCCCTGTCCCCAGCAGGCAGCCCTGTCCCCAGCCCCTCGGGATCACACAGGCAGCAGGCTGTTCCCCTTCCCAGCCGTGTCCCTCCCAGCCCCACCAGGCTGGGGGCTGCTGCCCCTGTCCTGCTGCCATCCCAGGGGAGCCATCCCAGCCCCACCGCAGCCCCAGGGCTGCCCGGGGAGGTGCCCGGGGAGGTGCCAGCAGCCCTGGCACAGGCCCTGAGCCAGCACTTCAGGATGTCCCTGGATGCAGCTGCCCAGAACCTCAGCAGGGGCAGAGGTGACCCCCCGAGCCTGCTGCCCTCGTCCCCACAGCTGTCCTTTGTGCTGAGGAGCAGGGATGGCACCATCTGCCTGCAGCCCGTGCAGGACTCCCCTCTCCCCGCAGAGTTCCCCAACTCCAGCCTTGGGGGGCTCCTTTCCATCCAGCAAATCCTGGCAGCGCACGATTCCTCAGGGCTGGACCTCGCCAACCTCCCCCTGAGCCCTTCCAGCCTGGTCCTGGTCAGGCCTGTGTTTGTCCTGCTGCCCAGTGACAGGGGACACCCAGAGGTGCTGTCCCCTCCTCAGGGTGACCTCAGGATGGCCACAGCTGGGAGCAGCCAGGACCTCCCAGTAAAAACCAGTCCCTCTTACTCCGCTGGGAAGTCTGTGGGAGCTGGAACTGCTGTGCCCTCTGTGTCCGAGCAGCAAGCAGAGAGAGCAAAAGCCAATTCTGAGCCAGTGGCAGCTCCTGCTGTCCCCACAGCCCTCAGGGGCTTGTCCCCAGCTGTCACCTCAGCCCCAGGTCATGTGCTGGACTCCAGCATGAGCCCCACAGTGCAGCCCATGCCCAGGCTGCCTGAGGAGATGCAGATTCCTGCTCCCCATCCCCAGTCGGCCACGGGCACTGCTTTGCCTTCCCGTGTGTCCCCAGAGCCTGTCACCTCCCCTGTGCCCCCAGAGCCTGTCACCTCCCCTGTGCCCCCGGAGCCTGTCACCTCCCGTGTGCCCCCACAGCCTGTCACCTCCCGTGTGCCCCTGGAGCCTGTCACCTCCCGTGTGCCCCCAGAGCCTGTCACCTCCCGTGTGCCCCCAGAGCCTGGCATCTCCCGTGTGCCCCCGGAGCCTGTCACCTCCCGTGTGCCCCCACAGCCTGTCACCTCCCCTGTGCCCCCGGAGCTGGTGTCCACCCGGAGCCCCCAGTCCTCCCCCACAGTGTATGTCACCACTGAAAGGTCGCAATCCTCCCCTGGGGCTCCTCTCCTGCCTTCAGAGGAGCTCCGTGGCTCCCCAGAGCCCGGGAGCAGCTCGGGGGCTGTGGGGCAGGTGGGCTCAGTGCCCAGCCCAGCCCCTGCCCCCTGCACGGGCTGTGTGCCCCCCAAACCCCTGCAGCCCACCCCTCACGGGCTCCCAGGCCCCAAGCCGCTGCCATCTCCAGGTGTCCCCAGCACGTCCTCGGTGCTTCCAGCTGGGAATGAGTCCACCGTGGGCAGCACAGCCCGGCCTGGAGTCCCTGCCACAGTAGCCCAAAGCCCCATCCCTGCTGGAAAACCTCGTCTCACTCAACGTTTGGAGCTGGAACTCACCCCCACTGTGCCTCAGCCCTTTGTAACCACACAGAGACCAACTGCAGCACCGGAGCAGACTCCGTTTTCCACAGAGGTCCAAGGGAAAATGACGATTTCTGGGAAGGTTCTGGCTGCGGTGCCCAGTGCAGGGATGTCTGCCAGCTCTCCTGCCCCAGCTCCTGCTGGACTCCCCTCCCAGGCCAGCCCCGGGCAGGGCACGAGGCCAGCTGAGAGCAGCAGCAGTGCAGGAAAAGCAGGAGCTGGTCAATCCCTGCGCAGCAGCGTGTCTGCATGGCCCCTGCTCACCCCAGGGAGTGTCCCTGCCCTGGGGGGACATCCCACAGCCACACGGGGCCCAGCCCAGGCTGCAGCAGCCGGGATGGCTGTCCCTGCAGAGGGTGGCACTGTCACTGCTCTGCTCAAAGAGCTGCTCCAGCTGCCTGACCCAGCCCTGCAGCCTGACCCAGCCCTGCAGCCTGACCCAGCCCTGCAGCCTGACACACCTCTGCAGCCTGACCCACCTCTGCAGCCTGACCCACCCATGCAGCCTGACCCACCCGTGCAGCCTGACCCAGCCCTGCAGCCTGACACACCTCTGCAGCCTGACCCACCTCTGCAGCCTGACCCACCCGTGCAGCCTGACCCACCTGTGCAGCCTGACACACCTCTGCAGCCTGACACACCTCTGCAGCCTGACCCACCTCTGCAGCCTGACACACCTGTGCAGCCTGACCCACCTCTGCAGCCTGACCCAGCCGTGCAGCCTGACCCACCTGTGCAGCCTGACCCACCTCTGCAGCCTGACCCACCTCTGCAGCCTGACACACCTCTGCAGCCTGACACACCTGTGCAGCCTGACCCACCTGTGCAGCCTGACCCACACACGGTGGTGCTGCTCAACTCCTCAGGGCTGCTGGGGAACAGCGAGGGGGCAGCAGGAGCAGCTGCAGCCCCCACCAGGCAGCTGCACACTCAGGCAGCCGTGTCTGCTGCACAGCCAGCATCACCCAGATTCCTGCTGGAGGAGGTGTCCCATCCTCTGGAAAATGTATCCCACCCTCTGGAGAACATATCCCAACCTCTGGTGAAGGTGTCCCACCCTTTGGAGAAGGTGTCCCACCCTCTGGAGAATGTATCTCACCTTCTGGAGCAGATGTCCCACCCTCTGGAGGTGTCCCACTCTCTGGAGAACATATCCCACCCTCTGGATGAAGTGTTCTACCCTCTGGAGGTGTCCCACCCTTTGGAGAAGGTGTCCCACCCTCTGGAGAATATATCCCACCCTCTGGATGAGATGTTCCATCCTCTGGAGGAGATGTTCCATCCTCTGGATGAGGTATTCCACCCTTTGGAGAACATATCCTACCCTCTGGACACAGTATCCCACCCTCTGGAGGTATCCCACCTTTTGGAGAATGTATCCCACCCTTTGGAGAACATATCCCACCCTCTGGACATGTCCCACCCTCTGGACATGTCTCACCCTCTGGAGGAGGCGTCCCACCCTCTGGAGGAGGATGCCATGGCACTGGGCACGGGTCACTCCAGCCCTGGCCCTGCTGCCCGTCCCCCCACCCCCTCAGCAGCTCCTGTCCCTGCTAATGGGCTGGTTAATCAGGGCACTAATGAGCCCGCCGCTGCTGGCCCCGAGCTGCTGGCCCTGAGCCCGGTGTCCCCGGAGCGCCGCGGGCCATCCCCGGGGAGCAGGGGACATCCCTGGCCGGGCACTGCCCCAGCGCAGGGGCCGCTGCTGAGCACGGGGGAGGCGGAGGAGGAGGAGGACAGGACCCGGGAGGTGACAGACGGAGCAGCTGAAGGCTTGGGGACAGCGGTGACACTGGAGCCCGGAGCCCTGCGGAGCGGCTGGCACCAGAGGAGAGGGCTGTCCTCGGATGTCACCGTGCTGGACGGGCAAGTACCCGCTGCTCCCGGTTTGGGTGTGCTGCTGCAGCCTGCCAGGGTTGCATTTTATTATTTTTTTTTCCATTTTTTCCCTTTTTCCCCTTTTCCCGCAGCCTCGCCGTGGTGAGCGACTCGTGCGGCTCCGGGAACCACTCGGTGCGGCTGAGCCTGAGCCCTGCCGGGGACACGGGGACATCTGGAGCCGAGCGCTCCCAGGACACCTTCGTGGCTCTGCTGGCCCTGCAGAGCAACAGCAGCCGGGCGCTGCTGCACGTCCACTCGTGCTGCGTGTCCCCCTCCGCCAGCCCCGGCGCCGCGGGGGCTCAGTGCTGCCTCTTCAGCAGGTGGGAACGGGCAAAATCTCCCTTCCTTTGGGATGTATGGAAATAAACCGTCCTGCTCCTCCCTGGGTGCTGTCCCAGGGCTGCAGCATCCCGTCCCTGCTGGGGGGCACATCCCAGTGCCAGCCGGGCTTCCCCACACCCCTGGTCCAGCGTCTGGAGGTGTCCCTCCTCTGGGGGTGTCCCACCCTCTGGAGGTGTCCCACCCTTTGGAGATGTCCCACCCTCTGGAGGTGTCCCCTCTCTGGAGGTGTCCCCTCTCTGGAGGTGTCCCTTCTCTGGAGGTGTCCCTTCTCTGGAGGTGTCCCTACCCTCTGGAGATGTCCCACCCTTTGGAGATGTCCCACCCTCTGGAGGTGTCCCCTCTCTGGAGATGTCCCCTCTCTGGAGGTGTCCCTCTTCTGGACATGTCCCTCCTCTGGAGGTGTCCCACTCTTTGGAAGTGTCCCACTCCCTGGAGGTGTCCCCTGTCTGGAGATGTCCCGTCTCTGCTGGAGGCCAGGGCAGCATGAAGATCCATTCCCTGGGGTGTGTAAACCCTCCGGGCTGTGTGTGTGTGTGTGCTCCGGGCAGTGTGTGTGTGTGCTCCGGGCAGTGTGTGTGTGCTCCGGGCTGTGTGTGTGTTCTCCGGGCAGTTCAGGGGCTGATTACCCCACTGCAGCAGAACCCACCTCCCAAATCAGCTCTGGCGCTCTCCTGGGCAGGCGGGTCGGGCCGGAGCGCTGCTGCTCGGTGGGTTTCGCTGCCGGCGGTGAGAGGCAGCGCTGTGCTGAGGAGTGTGTGCGGAGCTCTGCCCAGGGAGGGGTTGGAGCTGGGGCTCTTTGTCCCTGCCAGGCTGCCCCGGGAGTGCACACACATCCAGCTGCTGAAGGGCGGCAGCTCCGGAGCCTCCAGCTTCTCCATCCAGCTGTTCCAGATGCTGAACCACTCCGTGGCCTACCTGCACTGCCAGCTGAGGGTGTGCCTGCCCCAGCCGGGCTGTGAGCAGGTACTGGGGGGGGTCCCTGGCCCCAGAGCAGGGATTTGGGATTTGGTGCCCCCAGAGTCTCCACACCAGGACCTGGTTCACACCAAGGTCACCCCTGGCCACCCAGTCCCCTGTTAAAGCCCAGGGGAGGAGTTCATGGTGGTGATAGTTGGTAATTCCAAAGAAAGGGAAATCAGGGAATCAAGATTTTCGTACATTTAATTGCCAGGGGGTTGATAATTCACTTTTTGGAATGACAGCAGAGGGGGAACAGACTGAGGAGCCTTTTCCCCCTTTTGCCCCTGTTCAGGACACTTCCAGGTCTTTCCCATGTCTTTCCAGGGCTGCTTGGAAAGCGTGGAGCCCCTTCCCCAGCCCAGTGACAGGAGCAGCCAGGGACACCTGCACACCCTGGTGTCCCTGGGGCCCGTCTGGAGGGTGAACAACAGGTCTCTGTACAAACCAGTGGAAGGTGAGGCTCTGCTGCTTTTATTTCCTCTGCAGAAGTTTCTGCTCAGCTTTTCCTGCTGCAGGAAAACCAGCACATTGTTAATAACTGTTCTGATGAGGTTATATCCCAACAACGGCTCGCCTTGGCTTTGGCCTCCCTGAATCCCAGACGTGGGGGTTCATCAGTGTCCAGCCAGGACACAGCCAGAGGGACCCTGTGAAGGAACTGGGGCTTTAGGAGAAGGAAAGGGGAGAAAAATGAGGCAGAAATTTCTCTGTCCGTAAAGAATTGCAGCGTTTTGGTGCAGAGTGAGGTTGGCCACAGGTCAGCACTGTTCAGAGGCGAAACACAGAAGCTGGTTAATGTTAATTAAATGGTTGTAGCTATTAGAAAAGAGTGACACTGAGCTGGTAAAATATGAGAGACTTCTCCAAACCGGCTGGCACCATCCCTAACTCCTCGTGTGTTGGTTTGTTTGTGCAAAGAGCGTTTCTCACTGCTGGATTCCCTGTCTCTGTGTGTGCAGGGGCTGGTCCTGCCGTGCTGCTGCCCGTGCTGCTGGGGTCCCTCACTGGCTGTGCCGTCCTGGGCTCTGCTTTCATGGGGCTGTGGCTGCACCACCGGCACAGAGCCAAGGCCGGCCAACACCCGCTGCCTGCAGAATTCCGCGGGCTGTGATCCCCCCCAGCCACCAGAGAAGCAGCTGAGTTTGCTTTGCTTCTGTAGAGCTTCTGCTGAGGCAGGAGCAGGAGATGCCACCTCTGCTCCCAGCCTGCCTCTCCTTCCTTCCCTCCTTTGCTTCTGCACCAGCGACTCCACAAGCTGCAGGGTGGAGAAGGAAGCCTCGGAGTGCTCCAGCTGCCAGGAACAGCAGAGCTGAGGGCCCAGAAGAAGCAGAGAGGAGAAACCCTGCACCGTGCACTAGAGGCTGCCAGCAGGGAGAAGTGATGGGGAAATGATGGAATTGTGGACAGGAGCCAGGAGCTCCAGAGCTGCGTCCCCTCGGCTTTACAGCTTTTCTCACCCCTGAGGAGCCAGGTCCCTCCTGTCCCTTTAGTCCTGTTGCTGTTTTTTTCCAGCAAGTTCCCACTAAAGGTCAGAGGACTCCAGCACCAGAGTGGGATCTGCTGGAAGGCTCTGGGGAAAGGCACCACAGCACAGGGGACACAACCAGGGCTCTGCTGGGGCCACGCTGGGGTTTAGGGGTGGCTGTGGCAGGGCAGAGTCCCCTCCAGCCCCACATCCCCCTGTCCCGGAGGAGCTCCAGCACGCCCAGGACCTGCTGCTGGTGGAGGACCGAGCGACCCGGCGGGGTGTGACAGGAGCTGTAGCGCCCTGCGAGCGAGCAAAAGCACCTCAGGAGGTCCCTGCCTGTGCTGGGGGTGACCAGCAGCGCTCCTGCTCTTCGTGCCCCCAGCGCTGCCACATCCCCTAGGCGCCGCTGGCGCAGAAACGCAGCCGGGAGGTGACAGGAGCGTCCCCGCAGTGCCTCCCGTCCTCCTGAAGGCTGTAACAATAAACCTGAGCACCGCCGTGTTTGTCTGGTCCGTGCCTGCCCCGGGGACACGGGGACACTGTCCAAACCCCACATTTGTGTCCCCAGGCGGGAGCATCACCTCAGCTCCCGGGGAGTGCAGGGAACCGCCACCAACCACCTTCTATCCGGGGTTTTTCCTCCCTGAAGGGCTGCACAGCCTGGCTGGAGGTTTTTCCCTTTTTTTCCCCCTCCTTCTTTCCTTAAAAGAAGGGAATCCACTGCCAGAGCCCCTCGTGTCAGTGCAACAGAAATAACCCACATTTCCTCCCGGGTCAGGCTTCCTCTAAAGATTTCTTCAAAGGTTTTGCTAAAAGAATCTAAGAGTCTTAGATTAAAAGTCTAGGAACTAAAAGTCCCGGGTCAAAGCTGCCTGGCAGTGAGACAATTAACCTGCAGCAGTGTTAATTATTATTTATATCGCAGCAGCACCGAGGAAATCGGCGCCACCTTGTATTTGACTGCAGAGAGCTGAGGCGTTAGAGACACAAATGCACAAGACCCAGCCAGGAGTTTTTAAACCCTTTTTCTCCCGGTGCTCACGTGGGGAGGGTTAAACTGCTCTGACCAGGCTTTGCTCCTCCAAGCACCAATTTCCAGGGATTTGACAGCAGGTTTTATTTTATCCCTGAGGGAACTGCTCTGGTTTGCCACATTTCAGGTATTTCTGCTGAGGTTTGTTTTTTTTCCCTCAGGCTCATGCACTCATGCGCTAGTTCTGGTTGTTTGGGGGGTTTTTCCTGTTCTTTATCTTTCTGGAGTGTTTTTCACCTCTCCAGCTACTTCTGAGGAGGGGTTTAAACTCCGTTTTTCATCTTTCTGGAGTGTTTTCTTACTCTCCATCCTACAATCCCACCCTCGGCACCGAGCAGTCACCAAAGGGCTGTCCTCTGCATTTCCCACTGGGAATTCTTTAAGGATTTGCCCGTCCAGTGCTGGATACGAGGGAGCAGAGCCACATTCCCAGACTGGGAATGAACTGAGCGAACTGCAGGCAGCGACACCGAGGACGCGGGGACACCGAGGAGCCACATCCCGGCGGATCAGCAGCTGATGGGTGGTGCCGGGATTCCCCTCGGGTGAATCCCCACCTCCTCGGGCAGGGCAGGAGCAGCTCCTGGCCCTCCCCAGCTCAGAGCAGGTTCCAGGACAGGACAGGAGCAGCTCCTGTCCCTCTCCAGCTAAGAGCAGGTTCCCTGGGCAGGGCAGGGCAGGGCAGAGTAGGGCAGGAGCAGCTCCTGGCCCTCCCCAGCTCGGAACAGCTCCCCGGACAGGACAGCTCCCAGGAGGTCCCTGTCCCTCCCATCTCCGAGCAGCTCCTGTCCCTCCCCAGCACAGAGCAGCTCCCAGGACAGGACAGGAGCAGCTCCTGTCCCCCCCAGCTCCGAGGAGTTCCCAGGACAGGGCAGAAGCAGTTCCCAGGACAGGACAGGAGCAGTTCCCAGGACAGGACAGGAGCAGCTCCCAGGACAAGAGAGGACAGGAGCAGTTCCCAGGACAGGACAGGAGCAGTTCCCAGGACAAGAGAGGACAGGAGCAGTTCCCAGGACAGGACAGGAGCAGTTCCCAGGACAAGAGGACAGGAGCAGTTCCCAGGACAGGACAGGAGCAGCTCCCAGGACAAGAGAGGACAGGAGCAGCTCCCAGGACAGGACAGGAGCAGCTCCCAGGACAAGAGAGGACAGGAGCAGCTCCCAGGACAAGAGAGGACAGGAGCAGCTCCCAGGACAGGACAGGACAGGAGCAGCTCCTGTCCCCCCAGCTCCGAGCACTCCCCGGCAGCAGCAGCCGTGCCATGAGCCCGGAGCGGGGCCGGCCCCTGGGCAGCCTGACCGTGTTCAGCAAGGAGGATTTCGAGGATGACTGGGTGCGGGTGGCCAGCGGGGGCTTTGGCCACGTGTACCAGGTGAAGCACAGGAGGTGGAGGACGGTGTACGCAGTGAAGTGCTCCCCGTTCCTGCTGCAGGACTCCAGCCTGGACAGGTAACCCCTGCTCTGCTCTCTGCTCCGCTCTGCACAGCGCAGCCCCAGGGGGTTGGGTGGGTTTTGGTCTGGATCCTTCCCAGGATGGGTTTGGGGAGAAAACTCTGCGGGGAAGGGCTTCTGCTGCTTGGGGAGGAGAGGGCTGGGTACCCAAAGGTGCTCTGGGTTCTGCCTTGCCCTGCCCCGTGTGTGGGTGAGCAAAGGGACACAAGGGACACAGGAAATAAAACAGGGCTGGAACCCGGGGCTGAGCACCTGAAACACGGCTAAAAGCAGCCTGGTGACCTCTTTACAGCTTCCACTGGACATTGGGGCTGATGTCTATCAATCAAACTGGATTAATCACCAGAACCCCCAGGTTTAAAGATGAGGGGCAGAGGATTTGCTGCTGGTTTTGCTGTCCTGCTCCTGTAGCCTCCAGACATCTCTTCCCTCTGCCTCCTGCTCTGTCTCTCACTGCTCTGGTGCCCACCTTGTGTCTGGAGACGGGGCAGGGCCAGGCAATCACAGCCACTGCTGATAACACCTCCAACACAGGCAGAGCTGATGGAAAAACAGCAGAGCTGATGGAGTTATTTAATTGAAAATTTGATTCCTTTCGATCTGGAAGGATCGTGCCTGGATAAAAATCTCACTCTGGTGTGATTTCTCGTTACTGACAACAGCTGAGTTCAGGCTGAGCAGTGACTGTGCTCAGTTTGCTCTGCAGATATTACATTTGTATTTGGTTCTCGTTTTAGGGGGGAAAAGAGTCAAATAATCAATTTTACTTCTATGTCTTATCAGTAGTAGTAAAATACCTGAGATTCCTCAAGCCAGGGTCGGTCGCACTGTGAGCACCCTGCTAGAGGAAGTCTGGCAGAAGATTTTTGCTTGGCTGAACCATTTTAGATCAATTACTGGCCCGGGCTAATTGCTGGCAGCTCAGCTCCAATTCCCAGGGTGTGCTTTTTAAAGGCACTCCTGGCACTTTGCTGCTCAGCTGCTCCCGGAGCGCCCCGGGCACCCCAAACTCGTTCAGCAGGTCGGGAGAGGTGAAACTTTGGAGAATTTGGAGAAACAGGTCTGCCAGAGCTGGCAGAGACGTGCCTGGGTCCCCCCTGGGAGCAGAGTCACCGTGCCCAGGGACAGGAGCTGCAGGCACAGGAGGAGCTGCAGGAGCTGTGCTGCCGGGGAAACACCGGGAATTCCGTGGGATCAGAGTGCTTCGGGTGGGGAGGAGCCTTAAAACTCATTCCATCCCATCCCCAGGGGCACCTTCCACCATCCCAGGCTGGCCTTGGACCCTTCCAGGGATGGGGCAGCCTCTGGGAATTCCAGCCCAGCCTCACAGGGGAGGTTCCTGCCCAGTTTCCCATCCAACCCTGCCCCGGGGCAGTTCAAAGCCATCTCACCCGTGTGACAAGCACAGGCTCTCTGTCCTCACTGCCAAGGATTGAAATAACTGCAAGTTTTTTCATCCCTTTCCCCGTGGGGGATGATTGTGCCCAAATAAACCTCTTTTGGGGAAGTCACAGCATTTTCTATGTCAGGTTTTAGTCTGCAAAAGATCACTGTGTGGCAGCATTAGCATCAGCTCGAGGGGGAATTTGGGATGAATCTTTTTAGGGCAGGCAGTGCCTGGAAAGGCTGAGTATCACTAAGTGACTACAGAGTCTGTGAATCAACTGATAAAATTTCTTGCTAATAAATTTTTATTTAAATTATTTTTTTTAATTCTCAATTTTCCAGGACCAGCATGAACTGCCTAATGGAGGAGGCAAGCAAGATGGAGAAAATCAAATTCCAGCACATCGTCACCATCTACGGGGTGTGCAACAGCCCCCTGGGGATAGTGATGGAATACATGGCCAGGGGCTCCTTGGAGAGGATCCTCCCCACTCACAGGATGTCCTGGCAGCTGAAATTCCGGGTGATCCATGAGATGGGCTTGGCCATGAATTTCCTGCACAGCATGAGCCCTCCCCTGCTGCACTTGGATCTGAAGCCAGGGAATGTCCTCCTGGATGGGAACATGCACGTCAAGGTGTGGGTTTGCTGCTTCTCAAACAAGAGTGAGGTTGTTTCTGCCAGTCCAGAACCCCAGTGAATCAGGTTCTCCAGGAGCACTCCATCAAAGATTGACCAGATTACACGGTTCTGGAGGTCACGCAGGGAGCCTGGGCCAGCACTGGGGATTCCAGGCTCCAGCTGGACTCAGTGGCTGCAGCTTGTCTGGCTTTTATCGAGTCCCAGCTGCTCACACCTCCTCCTGTCCCTGCTCCCAAAGTCCAGGGGGGCTGAGTGGGAACATTTTGGGGCAGTTTCCCTGTTTGTGCTTGCAGATCTCCGACTTCGGGCTGTCCAGGTGGATGGAGCAGTCCAGCAGGATGCAGTACATCGAGAGCTCAGCTCTGAGGGGCACCCTGAGCTACATCCCCCCCGAGATGTTCCTGCAGAACAGCAAACCCCCGGGGATCAAGTACGATGTGTACAGGTGAGGGCACACGGCAAAGGGGGGCTCAGATTGTTTAAATTCTGCTTTTCTGCCTCATGGAATGTGGGGAGCACACGGTGGAGACTGAGAGGGATTCTCTGTGGATAATCCTCACCCCAGTGGACCCTCCCAAGGGAGCTGCAGGCTCCATCACACCCAGATCCTATAAAAACCAGTGAGATCAGAACTGCCAGTGCTGCTCTTTCATCACAGTCACTGCTGAGACTGATTTTAAAAGAATTTTAAACCATGTTGGCTTATCTGCCTCAGCGTTCAGCTGCATTTTGGTCAGGGACAGGTGGAGAAGAGATTTCCATTTGGTTTTTGTCATTTTGGGCAAGGAGCTTTGCAGCACATCCACACCAGCTCCGTGCCCATGTCTGGAAATTGCTCAGCTCCTTGGCCTTTGCAGCACAGGGGAACCCAAGGCAGGAGGAAAGGAGGATTTGCACGGCCACAGGAACTTGAAAGAGCCAAGGGCTCTAAACCCCAATGTGAATAAAGTGGAAAAAAGGCACTGAGAGCCTGACTTTGACAGGAAAGGCTCCAGGTCACTGCACAGACCCTTTGGAGGGTGATGACCCCACTCCTAATGGGGCAGAATCACACGGCCTGACCCTTTAGGGGATGAAATCCTTCTGGCTCTGGGAGATGCAATCCTTCCCTCCTGAAGAACAGATCTCCGCATTTCTCAGGAAGGCAGGAGCAGTAAGTGCATCCCACATCCAAGTGCTCACAGTCTCTCCTCTCCCGCAGCTTCGGGATCGTCATCTGGGAGGTGCTCATGCAGAAGAAACCTTACGCAGGTAAAGGCCAGCCCTGCACCTGTGGGATGCTGACCCCAGCCCCTCTGCCAGGGCAAACCCCCGGCTGTGCTGGCTGTCCCCAGGGGCCAACATGATGGCCATCATCGTGAAGGTGGCGGCGGGGAAGAGGCCGGGGCTGGAGCTGGTCAGGGACGACTGGCCCGGGGAGTGCCACCAGATGCTGGACCTGATGAAGAGGTGCTGGGACCAGGACCCCAAGCAGAGGCCAAGCTTTGCAGGTGGGACTGGGGCGTGGATGAGCCACGGGGTGACAATCAGGGGATAAGTTTGTGTCCAGTTCTCCCAGTTACGTCTCTGAGGTTTGGCCGCTTTGGTGTCCTTTTGCTGTCACCCGTCCCCTTCATCCCTTTTCCCTCCCTTCCCACACGGCTCCTGGAGCCCGGGGCAGCCTGAGGCTGAGCTGCTGTGCCCTGGCAGATATCCCAGTGGAGACAGACGTGCTGCTGGCACTGATCCAGAGCCTGGTGCAGGACCCCGAGAACGAGCGGCTGGTCAGGAAGATGTCCCACAAACCGGCCATCTCCAGGAGCCAGCAGGTGAGGGAAACCCCCCTTGGGCAGTCAGGACATTCCGCTGGCTCTGCTCCTGGTCCTTGCCAGGCTGTTTCCCCTCCCGAAGGTGCAGCACCTTCGCAGGGTGTCTGCACAGGTATTTATGGGGGTAGGACATTTGTAAATTAATTAACAAATGCACTGAATGATAAATAGTCCGAAAGGAAAACCTTCTTCTGGACCTGCTCAGGTGAAGAGGGTTTGTCATGGTGGCTTCAGTCCCTAAAAGAAACTCAAGCAAACACAGGGTCACAGGGTTTTGTTCGTGGCACAAAACTGAGGGTGTTCCGGTTTGAACAACCCTTACAGATGGTAAAAAAAAAAAAAAAAAAAAAAAAAAAAAAAAAAAAAAAAAAAAAAAAAAAAAAGTTTTAAATTCCCATGTTTCTTTGGCTAAGAAAAAAATCAGGCTTCTGGATAGTCAAAATGTAATCCCAGCTACTGCAGTAATTATGGCAAGAAAACAGGGAGAGACGGGATCTGGGAATTATTGCTATTTAGAGGGTTTTACCAAACTTTGTGAGAAACCAGGGGCCTGAAGAGGTGGGGGCTTGGGGGGTCCCTAAACAACAAAGGAAGTAATTTTGGGACGCTGCCCTGCAGTCGGGAAGCAGAATGTGTGTGTTTGGGAGCAATTGAGCAGGAGGAGGAAAAACTCCTGGGTACCAGAGATCATCTTCAGGCTGCCCCATTCCTGCTGTGTCACGACTGGCTTAGCTGAGTTTGGGGTGCAAAAACAGGACTGGGCAAAAGAACTCTGAAATGATGGCACAGAACTGCAGAGCAGCAGCAAAACACTTTGTGCAGACATCACAGGGTGCAAACAAACACTTTGCCTTACCCTTTTTCTCTTCTCCTTTCTGAAAACAAGAGTGACAAAGAGGAGTTCGCCTTCCCCCGGGACACCAGGAGTGGGGGTAAGTAGGGGACTGGCTTTAGAATGGAGAATTAAAGAAGGAGAAACCATAAAATTGTCTCTTTTGTGGTAGAAGGGTGTGGCTCATAAGGTTTTCCATGTGGGTGACATTTTAAATTAAGGAAAATGAACTATTCAGGAAATACTGGGAGAGAGAGAGAGAGGCCAAATGTCCCAGTGAGTGTCTGGCCTTATTTTACATCCCTTATCTCCCAGATGACTGCATTTCATGTCATCCTATGAGGAGCCACAAGCTCTCCCTCTTTAAAGGTCGTGAGTTTGATTCTCACATGGGACACAATTAAAATTTTTATCTTCTAATCTTCTGTCAGAGCCAGGATTAAAGAATGGGACATGCAGTTTTCATGTTTGCACTCAGTGTTTTTCAATTCTTATCTATAGCACAGTCTCACAAGCTGTGAGCTCTGCTAACAAGGTAGAAAATGGATCTCTAACTCTTTCCATGGTCTTTCAAGTACTAATTACCCAGTAACGAGATGAGACCTGTATTATTTATGCTTTTTACCCAATGACCAAACACCCATGGGCCTGCAGTGCGGACCCTTTCACCCAATTACAAAAAAAAACACTCAAACCCATGAAGAAGAGGGTGAAAGAAGAAGAACCTTCTAGCCAACACCCCAAACCCTCCACCTTGCCCCAATATATATTATTATACCATATATTTTACTATACACTGAAACCTTAACTACTAAGTGTTCCACTTCTATTCAGACTCCACTTCCGTAATCCCAGTGCTATCACTCCATTTTGGGAGTCTTTTCCATGGCGTCAGGTCAAATGTAGTGTTTGCTCAAGGGTCACAAGAAAGCCTGAAATCCTCAGCTTCCATGGTTCCAGCATCCCAGCCTTCTGGGGAGTTTTTCACTCTTTTTCTCCCCATTTTTTTCTAATCAAACTCCCCAATCCCAGTGCTATCACTTCATTTTGGAAGCCTCGGGTTGACTGCAGTGCTTGCCTGGGGGTCAGTGCCTGTCAACACCAAAAGCCTGAAATCCTCAGAGTTCCAACATCCCGGCCTTCTGGGGAGTTTCCCACTTTGCTCCACCCTCTTTCTCCCCGCTTTCCATCCCCTCCTTTAGGAAAGGACAAGCAGGAGGTGTCTGTCCCTCCTCCTGGCAGGGAGGCCCAGGACCTGGCCCCGGAGGAGCCGGGCACGCTGCAGGAGAACGGCCTGACCCTGCTGCACCTGATGGTGCTGCAGGGCAACGTGGGCAAGGTGCGCTTCCTGCTGGGCTGCGGGGCGGGCGCCAACAGCTCGGGGGGCTGCGGCTGCACCCCTCTGCTGCTGGCCGTGCAGCTCCGCCTGCCCGAGCTCTGCTCCGTGCTCATCCAGCACGGCGCCCACACCAACGCTGCCGACGAGGACGGCTGGACCCCGCTGCACTTCGCGGCCCAGCACGGCGACGACAGGACCGTGAGGCTGCTGCTGGACCACCAGGCTCGGGTGGACGCCCAGGAGCGCGATGGGTGGACCCCGCTGCACCTGGCGGCTCAGAACAACTTTGAGAACGTGGCGCGGGTGCTGCTGTCCCGCCAGGCAGACTCCAACACGCAGGAGGTGGACGGCAAGACCGCCCTGCACGTGGCAGCCTGCTTCGGGCACGTGGGGCTGGTCAAGCTGCTGGCCAGCCAGGGAGCTGACCTGGAGAGGAAGCAGAAGAACCTCAGGACGCCGCTGCACGTGGCCGTGGAGAGGGGCAAGTTCCGCGTGGTGCAGTACCTGCTGAAGAAGGGCATCTCCGTCAACAGCCTGGACCAGAACCACTACAGCGCCCTGCACCTGGCCGTGGTCAGGGGCAAGTACCTCATCTGCCAGAAGCTCATCAAATACGGGGCCAACGTGGAGCTGAGGACGGACAAAGGCTGGACGCCGCTGCACCTGGCCTCCTTCAAGGGGCACATCGAGATCATCCGGCTGCTGACGGGCAGCCACGCCCGGCTGGACGCCAAGGGCGGCATGGACTGGACGCCGCTGCACCTGGCCACTCGTTACGGGGACGAGGCGGTGGTCAGCGAGCTGCTGCGTTGCGGGGCAGACCCCAACACGGCCGAGAGGGCCCGCTGGGCCCCCCTGCACTTTGCCGTGCTCAGGGGCTCCTTCCTCAGCGTCATCAACCTCCTGGAGTGCCGGGCCGACGTCAACGCCAGCAACAAGGTGGGCTGGACGCCGCTGCACCTGGCCGTGCTCAAGGGCAACATGGCCATCATCAAGACCCTGCTGAAGGCCGGGGCCAGGCTGGACGTGGAGGATGGCGCTGGGTGCACGGCCCTGCAGCTGGCGGTGAGGCACCAGCGGGACAACATCATCACCCTGCTGCAGGGCCAGGAGAGCTCGGCGGGCAAAGCTGGCAGCAGGACTCTGAACGATGCCAAGGCTCCCAGGCCCAGGGTTATCCCAGGAAGGACAGATCTGTAAATCCCTCGGCTCAGGAATTCGCAGCTTGAGCTTTCCCCACCTCAGGTGTGACGCCTTAAAGCGCCTCGTGCTCTCGCCTGCTGATTACAGGAAAATATTTCCCCTTTTTTAAATGGAAGCTTTTAAGCGTGAACACCGAGAGAGTAAAAGGAAATGAAGTTATTTGATGACAAGTTCTTTCGCAAGCCTGTAGAACGTTTTGGCTTGGTGATACTTCAGGCAGTGCTTTCCTCCTGAAGCCTTCCTGAGCAGGGATTTATGCAGCCCCTGCTCACGCAGGCAGCGCTGAAGCTGTGCACAGCACACACACAGCTTTTATTGCTTTTATTCCATGTTTTCCTACAGAGAAAATTGGGGAAAAATGGCCCTGGCACAGGTGGGAATTGAATCGTGAGATTCTCACCTGCTGCTGGCACAGCAACGTGTCAGATTTCCTGACATCTCCTTTCTGCAACGAGAATCAAATAAAACAAGGCAGGAAGGAATAATCACTGACAGAGAGTATTGAGACGGATGCATCACGGGGAACAGAATTCCAGAATCATCACACACGAGATCTGGCTGCTTGCAGGTCAAGGTGCGAGTTGTATCCCTGGATAGGGGGGAAATAATTCCTGATTTTCCTTCAGGAAGATATCCCAGAGCTTGATCACCCCTGTGAAAAACATCGTGTTGGATTTGATTCCCTGGTGACAGCGCTGCTGTGACTCCTGAGCGTCCCCAAACGTGCCTGGTGGGAGGATGACTTGTCATGGCCCCGAGCTGGGAAGAGGCTGAAATAGAAACAAACAGCCCCAGCTCTGCAGGGGAGCTGCTATTGCCTGATAACGTGAGATTAAACGGGTTAAAACCAGGGGTTTAAAAGCCCAGCCTCTGCTGATTTCGTTTTCATTTTTTATTAACTGAAAGCATTGATGTGTGTTGTGTTCCAACCCGGTTTTTCACTACGCTCTGGCACCAAAGCCTTCAGAAATCATTTTAAATAAATTGTAATGAAATGATTCATGTTTAACATTTGCCATTGGTGAAGCAGGGAGCTGGGCAGGTTATGAAATAAAGTGCTGGTGACATTTTGTGTTGCAGGGAGTGTAAGAAATGGACTTTTTTATTGCAATCACAAAAAAAAAACACCCCACCCCAACCAAAAAAACTTGGCATTTCCCTGATTTACCTGTTCCTGATATTCCCCAGTTTTGTCTTAGGAGGAAAGGCCTGGCTGGAAGGAATTCTTGGGATGCTCAGACCTTCCTGTGCAGCTCCTTCCCTCAGCTTCAGCTGTATTGATTCAGCAAATGACTCCCCTGCTCGGTGTCATTTGAAATATTTACCCAGGAAAAAAAAAAAGAAATCCAATTGCCACATAATTCAGCAGCTCCTTTCTGTCCCCCGCTGCAGCAGAAAAACAAAACTCAGCTCGTATGTCATGGAATGTTCTCTACAAGAGCTTAATTAAATTTATAATGAAAATAACAGGGGATTAAGAAGACACGAGGGAAATACAGTGCTCTTGCAGAGCATTCCAGAGGTGATAGAAGCAATTTGCAGAGAAAATTACCTGTTTGCTGCTCAGTTTCTATAGAAATTAAATGAGTCTTTACAAACTCTAGAAAAGTGCATTCCAGCCTCCGCTTTGTGACTGTGCAACTTGCAGCTTATTTCTAAAATTATTCGTAGATCTGCATCCCCCCCCCGCTCCACTTTCTTTTTTTCTCCTTTTCCAACTCGGTTTCAGTCTTTTGTCCCTGCTGATAAGTCTGCTGCTGATTATCTCATGCTCTTTCCCAAGGGCTGCCAAAGTTCACGGCCAAGGCAGCTCCTGGCAGCAGCAGGGCAGAAGCCTCCCAGACAGCCCTTTGAGATTCAAAAAGATCCAAATTGTCGATATTTATACCTCAAAAATGGTGTTTTTAAGGTGCCCAGAGCTGGTGGGGTGAGCAGGGTGGTGCTGCTGATTTTGGCAGGGAATTCTGTGGAATGACTCTGGAGTGCTGCCCTGAGCATCCCTGTCCTGTCCAGCTCCAGAGCTCCTGAACCACGGGGAGATTTTCAAACCCACTGCTCGTCAAAACCCTCAGAGAATCCCAAGATGGTTTGGGTTGTTCCTTGGTTGAGTTGGAGAACAGGAAGGGGGAAATTTAAGATCCCTTAAAACCACTCCTGTTCCAGCCCTGATCCCTGCTGGAGTCACCCTGAGCTCAGTAAATCCTGGGATGGTTTGGGTTGTTCCTTGGTTAGGATGGAAAACCAGAGGGGGGAAATTTAAGGTCCTTTAAAGCTGTTCCTGTCCAGCCCTGATCCTGCTGGAGTCACCCCGAGCCCAGTAAATCCTGGGATGGTTTGGGTTGTTCTCTGGGTTGAGATGGAGAACAGGAAGGGGGAAATTTAAGGTCTTTTAAAGCCGCTCCTGTTTCAGCCCTGATCCTGCTGGAGTCACCCCGAGCTCAGTAAATCCTGGGATGTGGTTTGTGCTGCTGCATTCCCTCTCCATCATTCCCACCCAGGACACCCGTGGGGAAATGGATGAGACTTTCTGTGTTCCCCACAACCAGCACACCAAAGAAACTCGGGGGAAACAAATCACCAGGAGCAGGGGGTGCTTCCAGGAGGGGAGAAACCCGGGGCTGACACTGATTTCCTGAGCGCTCTCTCCGTGCTGCAACACAAATTCTCTGCTGTCAAACCCCCTTTGAAGGGGAGCTGCTTGTTGGGATCAAAACGTGGACGTTCCAGTGGGAAGTGTGGCTCTGCTGTGAGGGAATTTTCGCAGGAGAACGTTTGGAAATGCAGCCGGTTAAATCCACGTTTTGCATTGCTCCTGCTTCCCCAGCCGCTGTGATTTGTTTGTTTGGCAGCGCTGCAATTATGCAGATACGGGATTAAATCAAAATTAAAATAACGCTGCGTTTCAGAGGAAAAGAGATCTGAATAAATACATCTTGTGAAGGGGGGGAGAAAAAAAAATCCCTTATTTCTTAGCAGAAATGCTTGTTTTTTTCCATAGCCCCTTAGGTGTGGAAAATCAAGATGTTTCTGACAGCAGTGATGTGAATGTAGGAGGCAGTGATTTTCATGTAAGAAGGAATGGTGAATTCTCTGTGTTTCTTTTTCTTGCAAGGAGGTGGTTGTAGGCTCTGTGCTGTGGCAGACGTCAGTGTGAGACGTGCCTGGCTCCTGCTCAGCCTGGCAGAACTCACCCTGCTCCCTCCCTGGCCTATCCAGGGGGGATTTACCCTCTCCTTTTGCACTAAAAAAACACATTTTCACCTAAAAAAAAAAAAAAAAAAAAAAGCAGCTCCTCACCCGTTTCCATCAGTGCAGGTGTGAGCTGAGCTTCCATTAGAGTAATGGGAAAAGGGGCCCGACTGGGAATCAAGGAGCTCTCGCTGTTTCCTCCTGGCAGGATCCTCATCCCCAGCAAGTTCCACATCTTC
Source organism: Sylvia atricapilla (assembly GCF_009819655.1). Classification (NCBI taxonomy): domain Eukaryota; kingdom Metazoa; phylum Chordata; class Aves; order Passeriformes; family Sylviidae; genus Sylvia; species Sylvia atricapilla. The sequence continues at coordinate 6,127,908 of NC_089162.1, forward strand.
TGATCAGCTGCTGCTCTCCTCTGCCTCAGAGCACAGCAGGGAGCCCTGCTCTTGTGCAATTTGCGGCTGGCCTCCTTCTCTTATTGGGGAAAAAAAAAAAAAAAAAAAAAAAAAAAAAAATTAAAAAAGCCTCACAAATCCAAGCCCAAAAATAATTTTTTTTTTTTTTTTAAAAAGCCTGAGGTTGGTGGCAGTTCAGCTCTGTGGGGACAGTTTGGGGAGGAGATCTCAAGTTCAGCTCTGTGGGGACAGTTTGGGGAGGAGATCTCAAGTTCAGCTCTGTGGGGACAGTTTGGGGAGGAGATCTCACAGTTCAGGCTCTGGTTTTGGCAATCCAGCTCTCCTCATACCCTCTGTGGCCTGGGAAAAAAAAAAAAAAAAAAAAAAAAAAAGCAGCACTTTTGTACCCAAACAAAGGCCAGGAGAAGATTTATATCCCTCCTGCAAGAACAACAGGGCACCTCAGAGGTCCAGAGCCATAAATCTGCTGCCCAGCCTGGGTTTGGGGGGGTCATGAAATCATGGAAACTGTGAGTCTGAAGAGCTCTTTTGGTGGCAAGGATTGGTGCGCTGGGAGGAACAGAAAACCATCCCTGGAACATCCCTGGAACATCCCTGGAGCAACCCTGCTCTGAATTTCCCTTTAAAACCCCACCAGGTACAGAGATGAGCTCCAAACCACCCCGGAGAAAAGGCAGAGGACGCGGCTGAACTCATCCCGCAGGGAATTTCCTCGGGATCAAAAGGAATAAATAACCCCCAGCGGCCTTCTGGTCAGAAAATCCCCCACTAAAGGCTCCAAGTCCATCTGGAGCAATTACAGAGAGGGGCATCAGAGGGGTCAGCAATCAGGAGGTGCAGTAATTAGCTAATGAGGGCTAAAATGAGCCTTTGTTCGCTGCTCTACAAGGCCACCACTTCAGAATTCAATGGGAAACATTGCAGACACTGAGAAAATCCGGCTTGGACAGAATTGAGGTTCTGAGGCATTTCTGGCCTCGTTCCGTGGCACTTTCACTGCTCCTCAGCAAGGCACAGCAGCCTTCTTATCACCAGCGAGATCTGATTGCTGTTCTTGGGGCAAACCCTTAATATCTGCTCCGAGCAGCGGGAAAAATAAATAAAATTAAAAAAAAAATCCTTACAAGGCATTCAGGGAATTCATTTTCTCGCCTTGAATAAAAACAAGACTGCAGCCAGCCAGAAAGATCCTGCTGAGGCTGCCCTGCCTTTGTTTTGTTGAAGGTTTTTTTTTTGTTGTTTTGTGAAGTCCAGCAGGATTTCTCCCAGGAGAGATGAGTTCTGCTGCAGGGAATGCTGGAAAATGCCACAGGACAGGAGCCCTTCACACCCTGAGAAGTGGCAGGGGAAAGTCAACAACCACCACGAGAGAAAGAGATAAAAGCAGAGAAAAAGCAGGGAAAAGGTGGAATTTTTCTGGGATCTGGCAAGCGTGGGAAAATGCCCCCTTTGAGGTCATTTTGGGGGGTCTGGGAGACCCCACAGAATCCCTGGGGTTGGGAAAAGCCTCCAAGATTGTATTTTCCAGCCTTTTTGACCTCCCAGCCAGGACAGCAGGGAAAGGCTGTGCCCAGCCCTGGAATCCAGCTGGAAAACCAGAGCCTGGCCTCGCTGTGCTTGTTGGCTGAGGGGGGAAATTTCGATTTGTGCCTAAAACAGAAGCACGGCTTTGGGAATTTTCGAGGCTTAGGCAGCTGGAGGATGAGTCTCGCTGCAAAAAAAACCAGCTTTTTGCCAATGAGTTGAAGCTGCCAGGGAGCAGAGCTGCTCCTCCCTGCACACGCCTTCCCCTGCAGCACAGGGATGTGTGGGATTCACCCCCAGAGCCTTTCCCCCAGGGCTTTGGGGTTTCAGTGCCTGTTCCCAGCCCGGCTGGGTGGAGAAGAGCATCCCAGTCAGTCGACTCACGGAACATTTCCTTTTGCCTTATTTTATTTTATTTTATTTTATTTTAATTAAGGAAGTAGAGTTTACTGTGATTTTCCCTTCCGTCTCTGAATCACGTTCCAGCCCCTACTATTTCACAGTCTGTAATCTCCCCCAGTGATTCTGGCCTCGGCTTTGATGTGATTTAAGGCTTGTTTATCACACAGGCGATCAGACTTGTTCCTTCCCAGCCACCCTGGAGCTGCCCAGGAGCCGAATATTCCCTTTGCCGGGGGGCTCAGACACAAAGGCAGAGCTGAACAGGTTCCCAGGCACTACCTGAGCCCCAGCACATCCCTGCCTGTCCCCCCTGCCCTCGCTGCCAGCCCCAGGTGGGCACTGCAAGGTGAACATGACGGAGAGTGTGACTCTGAGTGTCTGCCACCAGCTAGGAACACGCACAAACTCAATGATTGCATCCAGCCAGGAGAATTCAGCCAGAGATCTGCGTCCCCGGGGTTCATTCGGGGTGACTGTGGCACTCAGGCTGCGGGAGCTGAGCCCCTGTCCCTGCAGTGGCACTTGGAGTGGGTGCTCAGGGACACCCAGCACCAGCATTTCCCCTGGGTTTGCTCCTCCCTGTAACAGCCAAGGCAAAATATCTCCAGTTGTAGTGCAGGAAAATCCCTCCTCGTTTCTATACCTTTGCTCCCTCCTTCCCTGCCAGGCACCAAAGATGTAATAATAATAATAATAATAATAATAATAATAATAATAATAATAGTAATAATAATGATGCTCATAGCAGAAGGGGCAAAGACAAGATGTGTAAATGTTGTTTTGGACAAAAGGGACTCCACAGCACAATTAAAAACAGGGTTTTTTTGGAGCTGCCCTGTTTTTCCACTATAATTCTGTCTAGCTTTAGTGAGGCACAACTAAATGTTGTGTCCTTACAGCAGAGGGTAGGAAGCTTTGCACCAGGCAATAATTTGTTATTGTCTGTGCTCTCAGCCTCTCAGAGGGGTCGGGTTCAGCCTCCCCAGCTCAGCTCTGGGCCAAACCTCTCCCTGTGCAGCCCCAGCCCGGCAGGGAGCACAGCCCACAGGGAGGCACAGGCAGGAGTTCAGCTCTTTAATAAAGTCGTGGAATTGTCACTGCTTCGTGCTGTGGGATGGTTTCATGCTGGGGATTGGTCCAGGTGGGCTCAGCCCACTCCCCAGAGCCCATCACCCCAAATTCCTGCAACCCCAAAACTCATCACCCCCATTCCTGCAACCCCAGAGCCCATCACCCCAAATTCCTGTCACCCCAGAGCTCATTCCTGTCACCCCAGAGCTCATCACCCCAAATTCCTGTCACCCCAGAGCCCATCACCCTCATTCCTGCAACCCCAAAACTCATCACCCCAAATTCCTGTCACCCCAGAGCCCATCACTCCCATCCCTGTCACCCTAAAACTCACCACCTCCATTCCTGCCACCCCAAAGCTCATCACCCCAAATTCCTGTCACCCCAAAACTCATCACCCCAAATTCCTGTCACCCCAAAGCTCATCACCCCCATCCCTGTCCCCCCTGAGCACAGCCCCTCCGTGCCAAGCCCCTCTGCAGCACCCCAGCAGCTGCTTGGCCATCTCCAGGGTTGGTTTTTTGGCTTTTTTGTCCTTTTTTCCCCCAGCAAACTGGAAGAATTGTGCCAGCTCCAAGCCCCTTGTGTTCCTGCCGGGAGCAGTCCCAGGGGAGGGAGGTGTTCGCAGGGAGGAGATGTACATATTTGTTTGGACTGGCACTGACTGCCCATTTCTTCACCCAGACGAGTTCCCAGCTCATAACCTGTCTTGTTCAATCAGATTTGCAGCTCCTGGGTTTCCCTCTGAAGCTTTGTACATTTTCCAGCTGGTGATTTGACAGAGCTCTCCGAACTCACACTCAGGAGCTGCTCACAGATTCTCTCTGTTGCTCTTAGCACTTGGAGACGAGATTCCATTTCTGCCTGATGTCAGTTTGGGCTTTTCTTGCTTTTTTTCACACGGCCTGAATAAAAAAACCAGCTTGTGGCTGCACTATTAAATAAATATTAATGATGGTTGTTGCCAAACGTTTGATGCAGTGACGAGGGCTGAGGTTATGACCTGGTTTTCTCCCAGGTGATGTTTGCAGCCCTTTCCATCCACCCTGCACAGCTCAGAAGGGTTTGAGGAGCAGCTGGGTGTGGATAGGACGCAGAAACAGCCATGAGGACACTTGAATGCTGCTGATTTAATTTTTTCTCTGTTTGCAGCATTAAAACCCCACAGTATCAGCCAGGAAGGATCTGGGAAGTGCCTGGCTGCTCTGTGCTGATGTCCTGAGGTCAGGGCAGAGGCTGGTGTGGCTCCCTGTCCCTGTCCCTGTCCCTGTCCCTGTCCCTGTCCCTGCCCCTGTCCCTGTTTATTTGGAGCCCCAGTGTGGCCACAGGCAATTTGCCACCCTCAGTATCCTTCAGGAATGCCCCATCCCGAGGCTCCCAGGCAGCCCCCAGCAGCAGCAGGGCTGTGCAGTGCCCCCGAGGGGCTCGGGGCTGCTCCGAGCAGGGAATTCTCTGCAGTGGGGTGATGGAGGGCAGGGGATGGACAGCAGCCTGTCCCCGCAGGCTCAGCATTCTGCCCCCAAATCCTGCCACGGGCGGGGCACAGAGCTGCTGGTGACTGTCCCCTCCCAGCCAGGAGCTCTGGGGCTGATTTACCCCTGTGCTCAGGAGCCTCCATCCTCAGCTCCCCGTGCTCCCAGTCCTGCCGTGCCGCTGTGCCACAGCTCCCGGGCAGCCGGGGGAAACCTCCAAACCAGGGGGGAAATTGATTTTCACAGAGGGTAGGAACAACCCTGCGCTGTTCCCTTCCCTCCCTGCCCTGGCAAGGGCGATTTTGGGGTCCCTGCCCTGGCAGGAATTATTTTGGGGTCCCTGCCCTGGCAGGGATAATTTGGAGTCCCATACCCCAGCAGGGATAATTTGGGGTCCCTGCCCTGACAGGGGTAATTTGGGGTCCCTGCCCCAGCAGGGATGATTTGGGGTGTCCTGGCAGGGATAATTTGGGGTGCCATATACCAGCAGGGATAATTCGGGGTCCCTGCCCCAGCAGGGATAATTTGGGGTCCCTGCCCTGACAGGGGTGATTTTGGGGTGCCATACCCCGGCAGGGATAATTTTGGGTGCCGTACCCCGGCAGGGTCCCAGGCTGCCGCTGATTGCCCGCGGGCAGGAGGGCAGCAGGAGGCAGAGCTGCCCTGGATAAATGTTCTCACCCTCCCTCAGCCCGCTCCTTCTCCCCGCACGGCGGCCTGGGGAGGCAGAATGCTTTCCTCTCCTTTTAAGAGGGTTTCGCTTCGCTCCTCGAGTCTCTTTAAAGGCATCTCCAGGTCTGTTAATTATTCATGACGCCTTAATTATGTTCAGTCCACCGTGATCGCTCTCTCTTTGGTGAGGAAAGTTGTTATTTGTGAGTCAAAAGCTCTTTATGAAGCAGACAGGCTGGTATCGTCAGAAAGACTTGGGGGAGCAGCTGGAATTATTAAAAGAAGCTTTGATTAAAGACGGGGAGTTAATTTAACAAGAGTAACTGGTTTTATCTTTTTTTTTTTTTTTTTTTCCCTGAGCAAAGCACACCCATGGATGTGTCAGGGCTCACCTGGAGCGGCAGGACTCACTCAGCTGCCCCAGGAGATGGGTACATCATTCTTTTTTATCTCTTTTGGGCTTCTGTCCACAGGCTTAGAAATAAAATTTGGCTGTGAGGGTGAACCTCAAGAGCGGCTGCCTTTGATCCTGCCAGGCTCGGGCCAGACAGGCTGGAAACAACCCGGTGTGTCCTGTTTGCTGTGAAAATATCATTTATTCTGCTGTGTTTGGGAGGGGAGGGGGCACTGGAGCTCCTCGTTTTCCCTCAGTCGTGGTGGCACTGAGGTGAACCGCCCAACAAGGAGAATTCAGCCTCGGTTGAACTCAGCAGCTCTGGAGATTCTGGTTTCTGCATAAACTGAGGGCTTCAGGGCAGGGATTGTTCTGTGTCGGCTCAAACCTGAGCAGACCTTTGGATGTGAAATGCCAATAAACTGAAATTTTAGTTTCTTAGTTCTTGGAGATGGACAGACAGTTCTTTCTTTCCTGGCAGTGGGAAGGATTTCCTTTTTTTATTATTTTTTTCCTTCTTCTTTTATATAAAGAAAATAATCTTTATTTTAAAAGTGCTGATTAAGCCTGGCTGAGGGCCCACCTGCAGAAACAACAAAGCTGAGTGTGTGGCTTTGAGAAAACAGTGCAACACAAATCAAAATATGCCAAAATAAAATAATGAGGTTCTCCAGCAGAACTTCAGCTGGGCACCTCTGCCTCCCACCCCTCCCATCCTCCCCTTCTGCCTGGGAGAGGAATTTCAGCCCGTTTCTTTTCTGTCTGCGCCTTTCTGCACCTTTCCTTTCCCGTGTCTGGTTCTCCTGGCTGCAGGAAAGACAAACACCACCATTCTCAAGGATGGGCTGGGGTAAGGCAGGGAAAAAGGAAAACAGCCTGAAAAGCAAGTCAGAAAAAAGCCAAATATCGTGTGAAGGCGGATTGTCCTCTGTGTGTTTGAGCTCTGCAGCAGAACCCTCAGAGCCGGGTGTGAAACAGAACAGAACAATCAGATCGACATCAGGGCGGCTTGTGCAAGTCTCTATTTAATTACAGTGCTGCATGAAGACATTGGTTGGTGTCACATGTACCTGTGATGGGCATTTTATACATTCCTGACTCCCCGGGGAGTCGTGTTTGCACTGGAGATTTTCACCACAGGAGGTAGTGGCTTTCTTTTTCCTGTTTTTCCCTTTTATCTTTTTGTTTGTTGTTGTTGTTTTGTTTTTAATTTCAGCAGGGTTGGATAAGCTGGTTTAGACCTACTGGAGTTAATTGACTCTTCAGCCAGGAAGATAAAGAGTTCTGTGGAGTGGGAGCAAGCAGGCAAGCAGCAAATACAGCGCAGGCAGAATTCACTGGCTTTTAATTCAAACCTGTTTGGGGGTGCAGTGGCCCCACCCAGGGCTGCAGCGAGCTGGGAGTCACAGGGAGGGAAAGCAGGAGCAGGAAGACTCAAAAAAAGCAGAACTAAAGCTTCAGTTATAAATGGTGAATCGCGAAAGAGGGGCTAGAGCAAGGCTCTGGAAGTTCTGGAGGAACAAAGGAATGAAATCTTCTCCTTTAGGTGTTTCTAAAAACCAGCTCAGGACCCTTCCCGTGGCCGGCACGTGCTGCCAGCAGAAGTCTCTGGGATGAAGCAGAGGTGGTTTTGATTTGCAGAGAGGAAGGAACAGTGAGGATCTGACCTGTGCAGAGGCCCCCGAGGATGCAGCTGACTCTGCTGGGCTCTGAGGAGCTCCGACCAACTCCTTCCCCCCAGCACACGCTGCCCTTGCTCCTGGCACTGCTTTATTCCTTGGAAAACCAGAGGTGAGGATGACCTCTGCTGCTGTCTCCAGAAGGAGAAGGGTTCCAAAGCGCTCGGTTTGCTGTCTGGAAGTGCAGGAGTGTTTTTACAGGGGAGGAAAACCTGCTGGAGAGGTGGCCAGAGGTGGCACTGCCACCTTCCCCAGGGCACTGGGGAGATCCACGTGCCCACAGCTCAGCCTGGAGGGTTTGGAAGGAGCAGCTGAAAACATCCTGGGGATGAAGGATAATTCCTCGCAGCCAGTATTGGAGAAATCTCTCCCAGGGCGGGTTTTGGTGCACGTGAAGGACAGAAGCCTTTTCCAGCAGCTTTTTTTCCCCTCCGTGCCATTTTGGAAGAGTTTTTTTCAGGTAGTGCTTCAGGTGGGTTGAGCTATAAGGTTCTGCTTCTAGATTCAGGAGGAAAAAAAAAAATCGGAGAGCAAGGTACACAGCACTGGAGATGAGGATTTTCCTTGGGCACAAAGTAAAATCATGGCACAAAGTTAAGGTATTATCCACATTATCCTGAGGGATATTATTATTCCACTCACCCTGAGGGCTCACGCCGGGCTTTAGCACAGGGCAAACATCACCTATGGCAGCTTCCAAATGCTTTAAAGCTTTTTTTTTTATCTATATGTAATATTTGCTATTTTCATTCAGCTCCTCCCCACATCAAACCAATCCTTCTTGTAAATACATAAAAAAATGGAGCAGTAGCTTGTTGCTGTTTTTCTTCCCAAAACCCTCCTGCCTTTGCATCATTCTGTGGATATTGGGGTACGAATCTGGGTTGATTCTCACCACTGAGTGCATTTGTTTGGTTAAACCCGTGGGGAAGAGAGAACAGCTCGTGTGTGCCTGAGATGTCTCGAGTTGGCGTTCCCAATTGTGCAGTTTTCAGCTGTGAAGAGCCAGGTTCAAACGTTACACAAGGCTGTGGGCTGGGTATCAAAGGCCCTGGATCCCAGGAATGGCAGCTTTAGAACAGAAACCCGTGGATTACGGTGGGACTGCTGCTGCAATTTTAGCAAACAGCTGAGATTACGTGTCAGAGCTGCTGGGAGTAATCCCTTCCTGACTCAGAGCTGGAACACGTCCTGCCAGCACAGGAAAGCGCTCTGGTAGCAATGCAGGAAATCCAGGGAATTAAAGGGAACCTTGGCAGATCTTCACCTCATCTGAAGCAGGAACTGAGTGAAAATTCCACAAAGTGCATAGAGAAAAGAGGGATTCTATTGCTCTCCCAACTGTGGTTTTGACTCCTTTAGGAAACAGCAGCAAACTGCACCCTGGGAGTCTGCCCCTGCTTATGGCTATTGCAACCCTCTGCTGCTCCACATCCTGCAGGGATCCCAAGCCGGGCCCTAATTCCACGTTGTTCTATTCACCTTACTGTGTTTTATTTACAGAGATATTGCAGAACATCATGTGAACCGAGCACAAGCAGCAGGAACGGCGTGGGTTTGGCAGTGCCAGGTGCAGCGTGGGGAAATGATGCTCTCGTGGGGTTCCAACTCCTGGAATCCATGGGAAAAGGGATAGCAGAGAGTTAAGGGGTGCTGGGAACATCCAGACCTTTCCAGAGTCCAGCTGAGATGCAGGAGCTGGTCCAAGTAGGGGCTTGCTTGGGTTTTTATTCTGGCTTTTTCCAAAATGCACAGTTTTATCTCCTTGACTGTTGATTTAAATTAGGCACAACGTTATTCTGTGCTCTCTGGGGAGAGACAGAGGCAAATCAGACCCCAGGTGCTCCCTGGGGCCCCTGGTTTAGGTGAGAAGAACCAGCCCTGGCCTGGCTGGCGTGCTCAGGGTGCCCCTGGGGCCGTGGGTGCCTCCCCTGGCACGGAGTCCTGGTGTCTGTACATTCACCACGCTGCCACCCCTCCGCTGCTGTCACCCTGGACACGAGCTGCTGGTGGGCAGAAATCCTGCTGGGGGAGGAGGGGGTCCTGCTGGATGGACACCACGCAGGACAAGGTTCTCTCTTGAGGTTCTCTCTCCATCTTCTTTTTTTTTTTTTTTTTTTTTTTTTTTTTTTTTTTTTTTTTTGGCTTGGGCTCCAAAATCCATCCTGTTTATTCCTATTTACAACGACGGGTTGACGTGAGAGTGATGCCCCCTCCTCCCTTCCACCCACGGCTCGTAGGCTCGCACTGCTGCAGGGTCTGTGGGTGGCAGAACCTTCTCGACCCTCCTGGGGACCTCTGAAAGTTTTTTTATTTTGGGGTGGGGTCGGTTTTTATGTAATTTCCGAAGGCTTCAGCAGTTCAACGCCGGGTGAGTCAGCTGGAGGTGAAGGCAAAGCTATTGCACGGAGCTCCCAGAGGCCCTGTGTGCCTCTGCTGCCAAGCGGGAAGGGGTGGCCTTGTCTTTGGTGAGAGTTGTGTCAGCGCTACCTCCTGGTGGCCCCGTGGCCACCCTGTGTCCAGGCCGGGTGACCACGGGCGAGGACCCAGCGAGAGCGCCTCGATCCTCCTGGCGCTCCCACCTCCAGCACAGCGTCAGGGTGGCTCAGAAAAGCACCCTTGGGGGTCACCCAGCGGGGTGAGAGACCTTCCCACCCCTCTCCATCCCCACCAGGAGCTGGGGCACCGAGCAGCGCCCGGCTCCAGAGCTCCAGCCCCGTCCTCGCTGTGCATGAATGGCGTCGCCTCCTCTTCCCCCTCCGTCCCTGAAAGAAATGCGGGTGCTGTTTGTGACTCTTAGCAGTGGAGGATCTTCATGAAAGCCTTGCGAAACTCGATGTTGAAGGTGGTGTAGATAATCGGGTTGACAGCGCTGTTGACATAGCCCAGCCACGTGAAGGCACTGTACATGGCCGGAGGGATGTTGCAGTCGCAGTGCATGTTCAGGATGTGAGTGATGAAGAAGGGGAGCCAGCAGATGATGAAAACACCTGGAGGGGGGGAAAAAGGAGAGAGGAGGGTTTTGATTGCTGAAAGCTGGGTGGGTTCTCAGGCTGGGAGAACTGTGAGGTTCTCTTGGGCAGAAGGGGAATGTATTTCCCAGAGCAACGAGCTCTGTGTGTGTGTGCTCAGTATCCTGGTCTGTGTTTGTGTGCTCAGTGCCCTGCCCTGTGTGTGTGTGTGCTCTGTGTGTTCTCAGTGCCCTGCTGAGTGTGTGTGCTCAGTGTCCTGTGTGTGTGTGCTCAGTAACCTGTGTGTGTGTTTGTGTGTGCTCAGTGCCCTGTGTGTGTGTGCTGTGTGTGTGCCCAGTGTCCTGTGTGTGTGTTCTCAGTGCCCTGCTGTGTGTTTGTGTGTGCTCAGTGCCCTGCCCTGTGTGTGTGTGTGCTCAGTGCCCTGCCCTGTGTGTGTGTGTGCTCTGTGTGTTCTCAGTGCCCTGCTGAGTGTGTGTGCTCAGTGTCCTGTGTGTGTGTGCTCAGTGCCCTGTGTGTGTTTGTGTGTGCTCAGTGCCCTGTGTGTGTGTGCTGTGTGTGTGCCCAGTGTCCTGTGTGTGTGTTCTCAGTGCCCTGCTGTGTGTTTGTGTGTGCTCAGTGCCCTGCCCTGTGTGTGTGTGTGTGCTCAGTGCCCTGCCCTGTGTGTGTGTGTGCTCTGTGTGTTCTCAGTGCCCTGCTGAGTGTGTGTGCTCAGTGTCCTGTGTGTGTGTGCTCAGTGCCCTGTGTGTGTTTGTGTGTGCTCAGTGCCCTGTGTGTGTGTGCTGTGTGTGTGCCCAGTGTCCTGTGTGTGTGTTCTCAGTGCCCTGCTGTGTGTTTGTGTGTGCTCAGTGCCCTGCCCTGTGTGTGTGTGTGTGCTCAGTGCCCTGCCCTGTGTGTGTGTGTGCTCTGTGTGTTCTCAGTGCCCTGCTGAGTGTGTGTGCTCAGTGTCCTGTGTGTGTGTGCTCAGTGCCCTGCTGTGTGTTTGTGTGTGCTCAGTGCCCTGTGTGTGTGTGCTCAGTGCCCTGCTGTGTGTTTGTGTGTGCTCAGTGCCCTGTGTGTGTGTGCTGTGTGTGTGCCCAGTGTCCTGTGTGTGTGTTCTCAGTGCCCTGCTGTGTGTTTGTGTGTGCTCAGTGCCCTGCCCTGTGTGTGTGTGTGTGCTCTGTGTGTTCTCAGTGCCCTGCTGTGTGTTTGTGTGTGCTCAGTGCCCTGCCCCGTGTGTGTGTGTGTGCTCTGTGTGTTCTCAGTGCCCTGCCCCGTGTGTGTGTGTGCTCAGTGACCCACTCTGTGTGTGCTCAGTGTCCTGGTCTGTGTTTGTGTGTGTGTGTTCTCAGTGCCCTGCCCTGTGTTCTGCCCTGGCACTGAAGAACCCCTCTGCTCACATCATGAGCCCAGACACAGCAGGAGCTCTGCCCTTCAGAGGGGTCAGCTCTGCTGCCTGTTGTTCCAGAAAGCCCCAGGAGCTCTGCCCCTGTTTTGGGAGCTCGGATGTCCCCAAGAGGGGCAGCTCTGGGCACCTTTAGTGCAGCACCACCAGCTGTGTGTGGCTGGGGAGGACAGACCCCCCATGGGCAGCGCTTTGCCTGCCTAACCTATGGAGGGAAATGAATTCTGAGGGGTTTTGGGAAGTCAGCCTGCAGAGGGCTGGGGTTTGTGCAGGGAGCCCAGGGCAGGCAGGGCACGCTCTCACCGAGCACGATGGCCAGCATCTGCGTGGCTTTCTTCTCCTTCTGCTGGGACAGTTTCCTCCTGATCACGGCCTTGAGCAAGTTCCTCGTCTTGCCGTTGGGCAGGGAGTGGATCTCGAAGACCCTGGCTGTGTGGTGGGATTCTTTGGCATGGCCATTCTTCTCCACCTTCCCGGGGCTGCTCAGGGGTGCCTGCAGGGTAGAGTTGTTGCCCCGATTAGAAGCAACTGGCACAATCAACTGGTGGTTACTTGGTGCTGTGGGTTTGAGGGCCGTTTTCTCAGGGGGACTGGTACTGGACACCATCTCCATTTCCATCTCTTCTATGTGACTCTCTGCCTCCTGGACAAGAATCAAATGTCCACAACATAATGACAGGTAAATACACAGAGAGGAGCAACGAACATTCCTTACAGAGTGAAGCTGGATGATGTTGGAGAACAGTCAATCCCTCTTCTCCCTCCCTGCCTGCTGCCTGGAGAAAAGGGCTGTGGTGTGTTTGGATGTTTTGGGCAGATGGGATTGACAGAGCTGCACTGGAGGATTCTCTCTTTTGGCCCAAAGAGGCTCAGAAATGGGGGAGACGCCGTCTCCGCTCTCCACAGGTTTTATTCGGGTTTTCAGAACGAAAAATAAATAAAAATGGAATCAACAAAAGCAAAACCCAGCAAAGCCACTGCAGACCAAGATTTAAATAACAGAGAAGAGGAGGAGGAAATCAAAGGCACAAAAAAATGTTCAAATGCCGTGGCTTTTAGAGCTGATCTTTAGGTGAGCTTAATCTGGCTTTTCGAGCTCTGTGAGCTTAAACCCCCTGCTTCACTCCAAGGAATGGGAAAGACTATTTAAATTTTGAGATCGAACGGCAACCTTTGCTCTTAGGTTTATTTTTCTCCCACCCTACATAAATGAACCTCGTGTCCTGAGGGAGAAGGGGAAGGCTGAAGGCTCTGGAAAGCTCCCACTTCTCTTTAACACTCACCACTTTGCGCTTATTAACTTGGAAGCTCCCATTGGACTTCACAATAACTGTGCAGAGCTTGACGTCTTCTGGATGAGTGCATTTGTCCTAAGGGGCAAGCACCAGCTCAGAGGTTACACAGGCACAGAGGGGTCGGGAAGGGAAGCTGGTAAGAGGGAGGCACGTGGGAATACAAAGGAATCAATCAGGAATTCCTCAGCGTGGCCGAGGCGCCGAGCAGGATGGAAAAGTGGATGGACACCTGCCGTGGAGGAGCAGGGCTGGGGGCTGCTGCTGCCCCCTGTGCTGTTCTCCAGAGGAAGGAGGCCACGGAGCTGTGCTGGTGTCTGTGTGTCCCTGCCTCCTTTCCAGGCAGCACAGTGTGGAGCTGGAGCCTCTGGGCCTGCACATCCCCCTGGCTGTGCTGTGTGTGCTGCCAGAGCCGTGTTTTGACAAGTGCTTTCACACCCAGCTGGGCTCCCTGACACGCAGCTCCCGCTTGGAGAGGCTGATCCTGCAGAGCTGTCCCTGCCAGGGAGGAGCTGAGCATCCCAGGCATCCCCACGGAGCCCTGGGGACACCTTACAGCTCCTGCAGGAGGGCTGGAGAGGGGCTTGGCCACCAGGGAATGGCCTTAAGCTGAAGGAGGGTGGGTTAAACTGGATATTGGCAGGAAATCCTTCCCCTGTGAGGGTGGAGAGGCCCTGGCACAGAGAAGGTGTGGCTTCCCCATCCCTGGAGGTGTCCAAGGCCATGTTGGATGAGGTTTGGAGCCACGTGGGACAGTGGAAGGTGTCCCTAAATGGGCTTTGATGTCCCCAAACCGTCCCTGGATTCTGTCACTCTGCAGGGCTGGCCCAGAAAACGGTGCAGCCACTCCTGGGCAGCCCAAGGCACTGCTCTGGGGGACTGCAGCAGCTCCTGGAGCAGCCCCTGAGACCCAGGGAGACCCGAGGAGCCTCAGCTGGAGAGCTGGGACCCCAACGTGTGCCACCGGCACCCCCAAACTGACCACAGCACCCCCAACTGACCACAGCACCCCAAACTGACCACAGCACCCAGCTGGGGGAGCCGTGCCCAGGCAGGGAGGTTTGGGGCAGGGGGTTTGGGGCAGGGGGAGGACGGAGAGCTCTGGGTACCTTCAGGGGAGCCTGAGTGTCCGAGTCCAGCACGTGGCTGCTGCGCTTGGTGCTGACGCGCTTCCTGCGGCGCCGCAGCACGATGTAGATCTGCACGTACACCAGCAGCGTCACCATGAAGGGCACGTAGAAGGACACGATGGAGGAGTACACCACGAAGGCTGGGTTGCCAATGATGCACTCCTTCTCGTCTGCAAGGGAAAAGCCTTTCAGGGTTGTTGTTCCTGCCCCGCTGCTTGTCCTTGCCTTCTGCCCTCGGGCTGGATCACCCCAAAAATTCCTGGCTGCTCCTTGCCTGGCAGCCACGACTGCTGATCCCACCCAACCCAGCGTGCCCAGGAAACTGCTGCCCAAGCTGCCAGTCCTTTTCTCTCCTGCCTCTCCTGTCCCTTTTTGTTTGTGTTTTTACAGAAGAGGGGTTTTGAATTTGTAGTGGACAAATGTCAAGGTGACACGGGTTTGGTGGTGTGTGAACTCCGACACTGCCTCAGTTGTGGTGAGTGTGAAACCTGCTCTGGAACAGCTGGAGATGAACCAGACCCAGAATCAGTGTGCAAATCGTGAGGGGTGGCAGTGGGGGAGAAAAAATACACCTCAGAGCTGACCCCACGTCGGTTCCTGGCTGTCTGGGCACCCAGGACGACACCAGGAGCCATCTGCAGGTGGCAGAGGCCTCACCTGTGTTGTTGAGGCCGAAGAGCAGCGGGCAGGAGATGGCAAAGGAGAGCACCCAGACCACGGCGATCATGACGGTGACCCTGCGCTTGGAGCTGTAGCGGGTGTTGTAGAGCATGGGCATGGCCACGGCCGTGTACCTGCAGGGGACACACACACAGCCCTGCTGTCACCCTGCCAGGCTCACACCGCCCCGGCAAGGCGCGGCTCAGGTGTCCCAGGGTGGCTGCAGCCACGCCACGAGGGCTGAGGCTGGGTCAGCTCAGCACGGTGTTCTCACAGAATCACAGAATCCCAGAATCCCAGAATCACAGAATTCACAGAATTCACACAATCACCAAGAGACCTCCACGACCATCAAGTCCAACCCAGCCCTGAGACCTCAACTAAACCCCGGCACCAAATGCCACATCCAGTCTTTGCTTAAACACATCCAGGGATGGTGACTCCACCACCTCCCTGGGCAGACAATTCTGGTACTTTATCTCTCTTTCTGTGGAAAACTTCTCCCTAATATCCAACCCCTATTTCCCTTCTCCTCCCACCCCTTGGCACTCAGGCCTGCTGCACCATCCCAGAATGCAAACAGCAGGACCAGACTGGTGGGAGCACAGAGACAACTCCATCTGCACTCCCAGCACCAGCGTTTCTGTGTCTCCGGACAGAATTCCCCTCCCGGAGCTCATGGAGATCCTTCAGGCTGCTCTTCAAAGAGCTGCCACCTCTGAGTCCCAGGTGAGATGTGACCACACAGAGGTGGCTGGGACCTGCCACCCCGGCTGTGGCACGCCTGGTGGCACTGAGCTCTCACCTGTCAATGCTGATGGCACAGAGGTTGAGGATGCTGGCCGTGCACATCATGACGTCCAGGGTGACAAAGATGTCGCAGTGGATGCGGCTGAACCGCCACTCCCCAACCACCTGCAGAGAGACAGCGGGCTGGTGAGGAGTTCCTGGGGCTGGTGAGGAGTCCCTGGGGCTGGTGAGGAGTCCCTGGGGCTGGAGAGGAATTCCTGGGGCTGGAGAGGAATTCCTGGGGCTGGTGAGGAGTCCCTGGGGCTGGAGAGGAATTCCTGGGGCTGGTGAGGAATCCCTGGGGCTGGTGAGGAGTCCCTGGGGCTGGAGAGGAATTCTTGGGGCTGGTGAGGAATTCCTGGGGCTGGAGAGGAGTCCCTGGGGTTGGTGAACAATTCCTTTGGAATGGTGAGCAGTCCCTGGGGCTGGGCTGCTGCTGGGGCACAAAAGGAGGGTTTGGCTGGAGGATGGAGAGGTGGGTGATTTGGGCTGTGCAGGTTCAGGGGAAGAGCTCTGTCCCTTCCAGGCCACTGTGGGTCCATCCTGCCCAATTCCACCCGGGGGTAGCCCCAGCAGCAATCCCGGGCTGGCACTGCGGTGACATCAGGGAGCACAAGGCTCCTCCGGCTCAGAAGCGAAGATAAAGGACCTTTACCAGCTCTGGGAAGCGTTTCAAGGCAGAATAAGGAGGGAAATGCATTAATTTTAATTCCCAAGCACCTCTAATTGTACTTACAGCTTTTTTTCCCCAACAATTTTTCCAATTACACCCAGCAAAGGTCAGCAGCTGACAAGCAGGAGCTTCCCTTCGTTTCTTAGTTTAAAAAATCCGGGTAGACATTCCTCACCTTTATCTTTTTTTTTTTTCTATTTTTTTTTCTTGTGAGCCAAACGAGTTTAATTCAGAGTGAAAAGCCTTTAACACTCCATACGATGTGCTAAAGACAAAGAACTAATGATAACACTTCCAGGCACCAGTGGCCTTTTTTCTCTTCACTTCTCTTGCTGTTGAAGCTGAACTTTGCCAATTAAGTTTAATAGCAATTATTCGGACTGCTGTGGTTGACATGTGATGAAAAAAAAAAAAAAAAGTATATTTCCCTCTTAACAAAAATAGAGTCCTACTGCATTTGAAAATAGAATGAATAAGATATCTATTCTTCAGTTATTTCTGCTCTGATATACATAACCATAGGCAGCATAAAGAAGGAAGAATGACTGCATTGAAGCCTGAGTGACAGATGAATACTCAGTGATTAAAAAAGCACTTAAGAGACGGTTACATCAGGAACCTGGAGGAGAATTTGCCCAAAGGCAAAGGTTTCCAGCCAGATCCAAACCTCCGTAAAACCAATTTCCTCAGGGCATGGTTTAGGAGACGCTGGGAGCTGCAGTTCCTTCTCTTGGTGCTTTCATTTATTTATGGAGAAAAACCTCCAAAATTTGGGGGTAAAAAAGATCTGTTTGAACCAAGGCTGGAGTTGGGGTTTTTTTTTTTTTAATGTTTCATTTTGATTTTGACTTTTAGGCCAAGCTTGTGACACCAGACCTGGAGAAAACTGTCCAGAACCCTGGCAGATTAAAGCAGCCGTGGCTCCTGACCAACCCCTGCACGTGAGCCCAGAAAAAGAGAGAGGATTTTGCATCATTCCTGGTTTATTCTTCTGCCTTAAAGATTAAAAGGATCTGAGAGATTCTTCTGGCTTGACCTGAGGGAGCAGGAGCGTCTCCACTGCTGGAATTCCAGCAAAGGGAATTCCAGTCCATCCTATTCCTTTTTTTTACCGGGAGCAGAGGTTTCCAATGGGTCTGGTAAAAAAGGGATGGGATGGGGATGGGATGGGAATGGGAATGGGGATGGAATGGAATGAAATGGAATAGAAATAGAAATAGAAAGAAATAGAAATAGAAATAGAAATAGAAATAGAAATAGAAATAGAAATAGAAATAGAAATAGGAACGGAACGGAACGGAACGGAGCGGAACGGAACAGAACAGAACAGAATAGAATAGAATAGAATAGAATAGAATAGAATAGAATAGAATTAGACTAGAACAGAATGACATCAAGGTCCCAGAGGCAGTGCCTGCTCTCCCACCAGCCTGTGGCCACGTTCATGAGCTTCAGCAGAGGCACGGGGCTGTCCGTGCTCTGAGTGCCAGGAAAACAATCATTAACTCCAGTGATAATTAGCACTGTGCTCTCTCACAGCCCCTGTCACGTCTGTGGGTTTGTTTTGTTTGCAGCAGGACTCAAAGGGCTCCTTGGCTCCTTCCGCTGCTCTCCTCTCTGTGTTATCGTTCCCTCCAAAAGTGAGTGCCTGGGAATTAACTGGAACCTCAGGACGGTTTTGTGCTGAAGGCTGAGGTGTGAAAAGTGATTTTCTCCCTTATATTGTAACATAAAAACTGTGGATTCCCATTCTACTTCCACAATTGCCTTCCTGCAGCCCTTCAAACACAGGGCCTTGATTGCCTATTTTCTCTTTTTTTTTTTTTTTGATTGCTGGATTCAATGATCCTTGTGGGTCCCTTCCACCTCCACAAATTTGATGTGGTTTCAGTGTGATACCCGTGGTGGAGTTTTGAACTCATAATTGGGTCCCTTTCCCTCCTGACCCCGAATTTCTGGTGCAATTGGGAGATGTCATTTAGCCCTCTGAGCAGCAGTGAGGTTTCAAGCTTGCTGCTCTCACATCCATCTCCTGGGAAAAAAAAAAACCTGGTAATTTCGGGAATGAAAAAGCTACAATTTCAGGAACAGGAGGAAAAAAAAAAAAAAAAAGGCAATTTCAGGAATGAAAAAACCCTGCACTTGAAGGAACGAGAAAACCTGTATTTAGGGCACGGAAAACACTTCTGGGGGAATTCAGGAGGCCTGGCAGGAGCTGATTTCCAGCCTGCCTAAATCCTTGAGCCAGGAATTGTGATCCCTTACCTCCAGGTAGACCACCCAGGGCATGCAGAGCGTGGCCACCAGCAGGTCAGCCACGGCCAGGCTGACGATCAGGTAGTTGGTGGTGGTCTGCAGGGCTCTCTCCCTGTGGAGCACGAGTTTAGAGAGTTAGGATTTTTTTTAGCCAAAAGGTTAGAAGCAGGTTATATCGATTTAGATGCAAGCTAGGAAAAACAAAAGGTAAGTAAGTGGTTATTAGGTGGTGGAGCTGGAGCTGGGTGATGTATTGCTAGGTGTGATGTGCTTGGTTAAAGTTGTGTTTATAAAAGGAAATTAAATAGAGGGACCATCAAAATGACAAATAGGAACCAATGGGACCATGACCTGCACCTGGATTCAGTGCTAATTAATGGATTAATACTAATTAATTGCTCCATGAAGCAGGAGGGATTGGATGGTTCCAAAAGGCCCTGCCAGCAGCAAGGAGGTAGAAAGGTCATTGTGATGAAGACTTTCCTGACTTCATCTTCCAGGACAACTGACCCAATCCGAGACCTGCCCAGTTCAAGAGGAGAATTGCGCAGGTGTGAAGGGATTTTAACCTCATTTTAATTTGATTTCAACCTCATTTCAACCTCATTTTGGTACAAAGCAGGAGTGGGAGGTGCTGGGATTATGCAAATGTACAATCATCTTGTGTGTAAGACTTTGGGAATAAACAGAGGGCCGAGAGCCTGGACTCCTGACATCACAACAAACCATCCCACTTTAAGCTTCACTAATTAGGGAGTCCTTAATGGCGATTTTAGGGGTGTCCTGGGCTGTAGTTTAGGGTGTATTCTATCACCATCTTCAGTTCATGGCCCATAATGCCTTGTGCATGACTCACAGATCACTCCCTCCGGGTGTTATCTCTCTTTAATGGGCCATCAAGGACCCACTGAATGACTCATCATCCCATTGTGAGATGCTCCGCCCACGGGGAGGAGCCAAGCATTCTCACCTGGATATAAGCTGGGATTTGGGACAGTAGAAGCAGCCCTCACCCACTGGATTCCCAGAGGACTGGAGCTACCAGAGCTTTCTATGAGATCACTGCTTCAGGAAGAGCACCTCACCTGGACTGCTTCCATCACCCTGATCAGGCTGTGTTCTGACTCTGTCAGTGGTTTATTCTTTGGGTGGTTTTTTGGGGGGTTTTTTTGGGGGTTTTGTTTGTTTGTTTTTGGGGTTTTTTGGGTTTTTGGGGGGTTTTTTGTTTTTTTTTTTTTTTTTTTTTAATTGTTGCATTCATTTTATTTTATTTTATTTCCTTTTATTTCCTTTTCTTCTCATTAAATTGTATTTCTGACTTGGAGCCTCTCACTTGGTTTGCTTTCAAACCACAACCAGGGGCTCCTCAGGGCTCACCTGGACACGGCCATGCACACCAGGACGTTGCCAAAGACGATGATGAAGATGAGGAGGGCCAGCAGCACGGCGTAGTAGTTGTAGTGCGGCTTCTGCGCCGCGTCCGACGCGTTCAGGGCCCTGCTCCAGTTCCTGTCCCCGTCGTACCACGAGAGGTTGAGGGGATCCATGGGGCTCCGAGTGGCAGCTGCCGGCCCCACCCTGCCGCGGACGGGTTGGAGGTCGGGCCAGCATGGAAAAATCAGAAATGGGATTAATGAGGTTGGGTTGTCCCCGCCCCGGGTGGGAGGTTGGGAATGGGAGCAGGGCTGAGCCAGGCAGGGATTCCTGGAGCTGGGGTTTGTTTCGAGCTCACCCCCACACTGCTGGGCCAGTTCCTCGGTGCTAAAGGTGGGTCAGGTGTGGGGTTTTTGCTCCCTGTGAGGTGTGCACAGTTCAGGGCAGAAGTGCCATGACCCACTTCATGTTTATTTTCCGTGTGTTTCATGGGCCTTTGGGCTGTATTCCTTTTATTTTTTTTTTTCTTTTGTCTTTTCCTTAGTGTTTTGTTTTGGGTTTTTTTTTTTCCCCTCTAGCAGCGAAATAAATAAATTTTAAACCCAAACAGTGACAATGATGGAATTTGACAGCAGCAGCTTTGCAGTCAGGGCTGCCTCTGCCATTGCCCCGTCACAGTGAGGTGACAGTGAAGGGGGACATGGTGAGGACACAGCCCTCAGCAGCTCCTGGCACTGGGAACGTGGTTTTCCTGCTTTTCCTTGGAAAATCTGGTCACCACAGCAACACCCCCCACTATTCCTGGCCAATGGCCATGTGCTGGGCACTCCTCCAGAAATAAAATATAAAAAAAGTGGGATTTCTGCGGAGTTCCCTAAAACCTGGGGAAGCTTTGGCATTTGTTTTACCCCTGTGAGTGGCTTTTGGACCTTTTTCTGTCCCTCTGTGCTGTCACAATATCCTGGAGAAATTCAGCTGCTGGGACAGGGGTTTGTGTGTCATCAACTTGAAACTCAGACACCAAAAAGCTCCTCGGTGCTGAAGGAGGCTGTGGGGTGGGGAGCTCTGGCTGCTGCTGGTTTGGGGTCCCTCTCTGGTGCCAGGATAGGAAAAGCCAATTCCATGTTTGCAGTGAGACTCCCGGGGTGTTTTTGGGGAAGGTTTTCCCGGCTGTGTGGGGAGGATGTCCCAGCTCTGGGCTCAGGGCAGGGCTGTGGGCATGGACATTCCATCACCACGCCTCTGTCCCACTCAGAGCAGGGATTTCCACACTGCAGAAGCAATTTGGGCTCCAATTTGAGAATCCTCTCAGTTCAGAAATCATCCCTGAGCTCTCCACAGCCCAGTGATGCAGGAGGAGCTGGAAAAGCCAACCCCTGACTGGGATCTCCTGAGCCTTTCACAGAGGCCTCGAGCTGTGCCAGGGAGGTTTATCTCGGATATTATTGGGGGAAAAAATCCATGTTAAGGGTTGGCAGAGCAGCCCAGGGCAGTGCTGGGGTCCCCATCCCTGGAGGGGCTCAAACCCCTCTGCAAGTGGCACTTGGGGCTGTGGTTTTTTTGGTGCTGCTCTGACGGAGCTTTTTCCACCTAAACAACTCATCCCATCTTCCTGTGGCCTCATTCCCTGCTCGAGGATGAAACATTCCGTGTTTCCCAGGCTGTTTTCCCGCAAAGAGCCCCCGGGGGGATCTGGCCGTGCTCTCAGACACCCCAAACCAGGGCCACTCCATCCCCTCCAACAAAAGACAAAGCCACTTCGATTTATTAAACCACGTAAGTGATCAAAATAGCAAAACATTTGCAAATATCAAATTCACCTGGGAACAATGGTTTCTTTATGTTTCACCGAGCTTTTGTGTGCTTTTCTCATTCAGAGAACAATTTGGATAATAATCCTTGGAAATTTGTTGCATATGGGTCCTTAATAGCTGATAATTCAAAAAGTGTCTGTCTGACAGTGCTATCAGCAGCACTTGATAGCTCTACAAATGTCTTCTTAGGAGCTGTCAAAGTGTCAGAAATTAATTAAATGTTAGCTTCTGTGACTCAGAGTGAAGGGGAAAAATCAATGCTAAATACAGCAACAGTTTTTTTCTCTTCTCCTGTTGCCCTTTCATAATGCAAAACTATCTCGAGGAGGCAGAACCATGCAGAAAATGCAGGGTGGGACAAAAAAAAAAGAAAAAAAAAAAAAAAAAAGGCAGGAACATGGAGAAGTGTTTTTGAGGTGTAAAAGGGATGGAAGGGTTTGGGATCAGCCCTTCGGGTTTAAATAAAATTGGCTTTAGGAAGGAAAAGCCACCAAGAGGGAGATGGGCTCGGCAATTCCAGCCTTTTCCAGGCTGTTCCCTGGCGGAGCTGGAGGAGTCATTTATAGCTCATCTCTGGTGTCCATTCATCAGGAATTTACTCAGTGGTGGTTTAGGGAGGGTGTAAAAAATCCCTGGGTGAAGTAATTAAAATCCCCTTTCATTTCCTCCTCTATCTCCCTCGAGATTTTTTTTTTTCTTTAAACGGATCTATTTTCGCAGTAATAATTTTTGTCTTCGTGTGCACCATGAGCAAAGTTAAAAGGCAATGTTTGAGTGTTGTAAAAGTGAAAAGATTTGGTGTTTCTATCAAAAAAAGAAAAAAAAAAAAGTTTAATTTGGGAAAATGAAAGAGAAGAAAAGTTCCAAAAGCTTTGCATGAAATAGGGAAACTTAAACACCAAAAGCTGGAAATTAAAACTGTGTGATCACACAATTAAAGGCTGTGCCCAGTACACATCCTCATGGCACAAACTACAATTACACGGACAACTCTGTGAATTCCCAGCTTTGGGAAGTTTGAGTTTCCCATCCTAAAAACAACCTTCTTTTCCCCAGCCCCAGGACTGGCAGCACCTGGAGGCATTTTTGGTGGCCATTGAGGTGTTCTGGGAGTCTCTCAGTCCTGCTTTGAGCAGCAATTTTGATTTCAGTGCTGACAGTTCCTCAGCAGAGAAGGAAGAAGCACTTAAAGAGCCAGCTGGAAAAGAGAGAGGCTTTTCCTGCATTTTCCTCGGAAAAGGGAGAGGGAAGGGATTGAAAACACGGGGAAAAGGCACAAATAGCACCTGGCTCTGGCCTTGGTGAAGCTCCTGCACAGAGGGAAAACAGAGTCTTGGTTTGAGGGAGAGAGAGCCCCAAAAGGCCCAAATTCCCTCGGGAATTACCGGCAGCAAAGCCACTCTAATTCCCCCCCCGAGTCCCCCCGGATTTCCAGGGTGGCTGAGCTAATCCAGATATGGATTTGCTGCAGGGTCAAGGGCAGGACAGGGCTGCAAGGTCGCAGCCTCCTGTCTGATGGCAGCAGTGCAGCAGCACCAGTGCAGCAGCAGCATCCCTCTGCTCA
Organism: Sylvia atricapilla; assembly: GCF_009819655.1. NCBI lineage: Eukaryota > Metazoa > Chordata > Aves > Passeriformes > Sylviidae > Sylvia > Sylvia atricapilla. The sequence goes on from NC_089162.1 coordinate 6,151,048, forward strand.
CTGCTGCTGCTCCTGCCCCTCACATCCCCTTCCCTGCTCCAGCAAAACCCCCTGGGAGCAGCTGTCCTGCCCCTGGAGGTGATCTGCTGCTGGAATTCCCAGGGAGAGGCTGCTGGAATTCCCAGGGACAGAAGCTGCTGGAATTCCTGGGGACAGAGGTTGGTGGAATTCCCAGGGAAAAGGCTGCTGGAATTCCCAAAGAAGGCTGCTGGAATTCTCAGGGTAAAGGCTACTGGAATTCCCAGGGTAAATCCTGCTGGAATTCCCAGGGAGAGATGCTGGAATTCTCAGGGTAAAGGCTGCTGGACTTCTCAGGGAGAGGCTGCTGGAATTCCCAGGGACAGAAGCTGCTGGAATTCTCAGAGACAGAGGCTACTGGAATTCCCAGGGTAAATCCTGCTGGAATTCCCAGGGGCGAGGGCAGGAGTGCAGAGCTCTGCCCTGCTCTGCTCCCAGCTCCCTGCCCTTTTGCAGAGCAAACTGCAGAAGGTTTGTTTGCCGTGCCGTGTTCCTCCTGTCTAATCACACTTGTGGCACAGGAGATCTCTCCCTGCCCACGGGGGATGTCACCACCAAACAAACCCCCTGAAACCTTTCCTCTCTCAGAAACAACAAAGTGTGAGCCTCCTCTTGGTTTTCACTCCACTTGCAAACACTCCCAGGGATGAAATCCTGCCCGGAGTGACCCTGAGGAGTGTCAGGCACTGTCACTCTTGGCCCTGGTAAATAAAGATTTGGGGCCAGAGCTTCACCCAACCTTTGCTTCTGCACGGAATCCCCCAAAGGTTTCACCTCAGACACATCGAGGATGAAATCTGGAGGTCGGGCTGAGCTTTCTTCTGCAGCCCAGACACAACTTTGGGACCTAACTCAGTGTGCACCCAGCAGGGAGACAGCATCCCAGGGCAGCAGGGACAGCATCCCCAGGGGAGATGTCCCCCTCCTGCTGTCCCCGGGGTGCTGTGCCTGCAGATGGTGGCAGGTTGATGTTTCCTGCTGATTGCTGCTGCCCAGAGGTGCCCATCAGGCTGCTGAGGCTCTCACAGACAGATCCTCTCCAAGGGCATGGCACAGAAATCCAGCTCCAAGTGGGATTTGCACAGAAGGCTGCCTCCCTGAATGTTGTCACCCTCCTCTGGAATTCTGGAGCCAATGGGCCGTGGAAAACTGTCAAACTGACGTCCTGTGCGTCCTCAAGATGTGTGCTGGGCTCCTCTGAGAACGCAGCAAAGATGTTCCACTCCAAGGAAATAACATCGTTTTCTTTGGAGTGGGGAGGAGGTGGAAGAGGAAGGGAAGGGGAGAAATGTTCGAGGAGCTGCTTTGTTTCCCAGTTCAGGGGGGTTGTGCAGGGGGGGAAAAAAAGCAACTTCTGTTTTGTTTTTGCAGACAAGAATCGCTGTGGATTCCTGGTCGTGGCTCCCTGGAGAGCAAAGGAGGTGTGGAACAGCTGGCACCCAGCAAGAACCTTCCCCTGATGGATTCTGCTCGGGGAACAGCGTCTGCAGGCAGGGAGGAGCAGGAGGAAGGGCCGGGAGTGAGGAAAATATTGTAAACTCTGCCTTGACCTGAGGGCAGGCTGCTGATGCTGCTGACAGAGGCCGGCCCTGGCTGGGCTCCTGCAGGAGCAGCTGCCACAGAACCACCCAGCACAGCCCCGGGGGCTTCGGATAAACTCCCCGGGCACTGAGAGCTTGGTGAAGATGCAGCGGGAGGTGACAGGGGAGGTGACAGCCGGGACCGAGGGGCTGGCAGCGATTACACCTGGGCACAGCTCCCCTGTCCCCTCCCTGGGGACAGGGACCAGCACACTGCAGGAGCAGGAGGTTTGGCCACTCTGCACCCACAGGGGCAGAACTCGAGACAAAAATCCTGCCCAGGTTGGGGCTTTTAGGGCACTGGGTTCTAATTTCAACGCTGCAACCTTCATATCTATCAAAGCAACAGTTCTGCCATCAGCTCCTTCCAAAAGCCTCCAGAAAATCCTCCTCCTCTGCCTTTCCCCATGGCCCAGATCCTTTCCCACCCAAGATGTAAAGGTGTGTTCACTGCAGCTATTGCTCACTCCTGATTCAGGAACAGTTCGAATTAATACCTAATAAATATCTAATCGGATCTATTTTGCATAATATCTCACTGGATCCTCTTGCCAGGGAACGTTGACACATCCCCCCGAGCACCTAGTCCCAGTTTTTCCTGCTGTTGAGCACAGCTCTGAGCTCTGTGGTGACAAGTCCCCGCTGCCACCGCGGCCTCTGAGTCACCTCCTGAGCTGTTCCTGCTGATGCCAGGGAATTTTCTGTTCCCAGCATTTCCCTGCCTGATATCGCTGCCTCAGAGCTCCCTGCTCCCATCCCGGGCTGGGATTCACCCTCTGGACTGCAGGGAGGGTTTTCCTGGCTCAGGGCAGGACAATCCCAGCGCCTTGTGGCTCCAGAATTTCGAGGCTGAGCCCTGGTTTTAAGGCAGATTTCCCAGTTCTCCATTTGTGGTGTTTTTCTTTAGATCATCCCTTCTTTGATCATCCCTTCTTTCTTTCATCCCTTCTTGGAATTTTTGGCAGAGTTTGGATCGGTGTTGCAGGAAGGGAAAGGGAAGTTTTGTCCTGGAGCATTTGTCCTTCATCCCTGTGATGGAGCAGAACCTTCCCAGGGCTGTGCTCCTGCTCTCCTGGACCCCGGGGCACACACCAGGCTGCACCCTCTGTCCTGAGGCTGAAGTTCCCTGGGAATTCACTGCCTGCTGCTTTCAGACCCTCAGAAAAACCTCATCCTTCCACGTTTCTCAGCAAGTCCTGGTGGAGGGGAAGAATTCAGTGATCTCCTCCCCAGAGAGGGAGAAACGCTCCTGTAATTCCTTTAACAAGTCCTTCTGCTAATAAAAATCAGACTCCATTTTTTTTTTCTTTTTTTTTAAGGAATCTTTCAAATTAACGGTTGAGGCCTTGTCTTCACTCAAGGCTTGCCACCAAACCTGCTTTTGTCAGCAATCCTCCAGTCTGAACATTTTCTCACCCCAAGATACTGAACAGCCAAACCCAGGAAGGTCAGCGAGGAGAGGTTGCAGTGGATTGGTTTTGTGCTCTTTGGTTTGGGGTTTTTCCCATGAATAATCATCATTTTAGGGCCAGTTTGGGGTATTAATAATTCCCTCCAACAACAACCTTATCCCAGAAAAGGCCAGCAGTGCCCCTGCCCACCTGGAATTCAGGAGAGGTTTGGCAGAGCCTCGGGTTCCTCCTGCCCTTGAGGGATCTGTGGGTGCAGGGCAAGCTTTGATCTCTGCTGCACTTGGCACAGATGAATTTTTCAAGCTGGAGCTGCTCCAGACAGAGCCCACTTGAGCTGGATGGGCAGAAATGGCTTTTTAAAAATCATTTCTAACCCCGTGTTTTCAGCTTTGGACACACAAGCAGAGATATTGGGCACGAGTGGGTTTTCAGTGGCCACAGGGGAAGGATTTATTCCCTCCCTGTGCTCTCACAGAGGGATGGGCTCTTCAGAGGCAGCTCTTCAGCCTGGGAGATATTGGCTCTTATTAAATATTGCATTACTATAGACCCAACATCCTGTTCTCCACAAAAGCCCTTTTATTTTTTTTTTCCTCCTCATAATTCCTTTATCTGTATCCTAATGCCAAATCTCCCTGACGAGATCTGAGCCTCTGACTAATCTAATAAATTCCCAGCTTCATGAATGCTGGTGATCTGTATTCCTTTAGAATCTGTGCTGTGTTTGAGATCATCCACCAATGTCTGCAAATAACCCTTAATCACTCACACAGCCAATTGTGCGATTTCGGAGGAGTTGGAAAGGTTGAATCCCTTCCCACCCCCCCCCTTAGTTATGTACAGAAGTGGCTGAAATTTGAACAAAATATTTACTTTGAAGTGCTGGATAAAACGTGGCAAATATTTAAGGGGTTTTGTTGTTTTTTGGTTGTTTTTTTTTTTTTTTTTTTCATTATTTGTTTTTGTCTGTCGAATGTTCACATTTTGGCACTTGGCATTTGAAGTGTAAAACAATTTAATTGCAGGAATAGGCTGTGTTAATTCCTTAAAGGGCTGAATAAACCCTTTTTTGCTGCCCCTCCAGCCGGGCTTCCCACCTCTGTGCAGCACCTGGCACAGGGATACTGTAGCTCTCGAGTCCTTCAGCCACACTTTATTAAAAGTAAATAATAATAATTCAGATTGAAGCCGTCAAATATTTGCCCTCCACTTATGTCACCGAGAGCTCGTTGAACATCTGCTCCTTCCACTCCTCCCCTTGAGCTTGTTTGCAAAAATGTTTGCCAAAAGCAGCGAGTTCCAGAGGAGAACTCTTTTTTTTTCCTTTTCCTCGGATTTGTGGGGGTTTGCCCCAAACCACCCACGGCTGAGGTTTGGCTGGTCCCTCTGAGAAGCTCTGATGAGGATGTCACAACCCTGATGTGACTCCCCCTTGCTCCAAGTGCCACTTCCCTGCATTTAAAACTCCGGGAAAACACTTAATGAATTATGCTGCTGTCCCTCGTGGGCAAGGAACAGAGGCAGGCTCCAGCCTCAGAGGGAAGGCTCCGAATGTTCCTCCACCCCCAGTTCTCCTCAAATTTCAAATCCTAATGATCCTTAATCATTTATTTAATCCCCAGGCTAAACCAGCTCAGCTGTTCTACCCCTGACTTCCATCCCGCATTTCCCATCTTTGCAGGCAAAAAAAAAGGAGAGGAGGAGAAGCCACCTCTGGTTGTGGATTTGTCCTTTTCCAGCTGCTGTGGGCGCTGAGCCGTGCAGGAATTGTGCTGGACCAGCAGCTCTGGAGATCAGCATCTGTTCTCCTGCAGAGCCCTGCTCCTGGGCCTCTCCACGGCCAGTGTTTGCCCAACCTCCTCGGGCTGACCTTCCTGAGACCTTTCCAGAGCAGCTCATTGCCTTTTTTGACATCTGCAATTCTTTAATTGTTCCGTCTTTCAGCCCTCCCTGCTCTGCCTCCCCACCTCAGCTCTGCTGCATCATCGTGTCCCCCTCTCTGCTCAGCTCACCCCACCCACGGAGCCACGAATTCTTTTGAGTTGCTGCTCCTTTTTTTACCACAAAAAAAAAAAAAAAAAAAAAAAAAAAAAAACCTCAGTTCTTCAAGGAATTATTGCTCCCGGGCAGGGGGTTCAGTTCCCCCAAGGAAGATGCTCTGTGAGGTTTTCCTGTGTGTTCCGGGGGAATGTTTTTTCCCTGCCTGGCCTTTGCCTGGTCAGTCAAACTTCCCAAGAGCAGAGGGGTCTCACGGAGCGTTTTAAATTCTCTGGTGTTTAGTGAATTCTGATGGTGGAAGGATTTTGCTCCCATCACGTGTGGGGATTTCACCTGTTTTCCAGGTGAAATTGTGGCTATTTTCAGGGCACATCGTGGCTATTTTCCAGTGAAGTGTTGGCTGTTTCCAGGTGAAATCGTGGCTATTTTCCAGGTGAAATCGTGGCTATTTTGCTCCGTACCTGAGCCACAAAGTTACAAAAGTGATTCAGGCTCTTCTCTTGTTTCCACTGAACTTCTCCCATTAAACCTTCATTAAAATTCCGGCTCATTAAGGTGCTGCAGGGGACTGTGTGGAGCTGTGTGTGGAGCACAGCCCAAGAACAAATCGGAATTTCCAGGTCTCCAACCTCTTGACAGAGGATCCCTCGCTCAGTTCAAGAATCCCTTGTTCAGGTTTTGGGGCTGATCCTGCCCAATAAAAAATTAAAATCCTTGGGAAGACAAATCTTTTCTTCCCGTTGGTGGCATCACTGACAAATCCCGGCCAGGGAAGGAACCGGAACCTTCAGTGCTCCATGTTTTTTGGCTGATTTGAGGGATTTCTCTCGCTCTGTCCCAGCCCTGGCATCGCTGCACACACACACACTCAGCTGCTGCTCTCCTGAATTTCATCTGGCTTTCACACAGTCAGCAACATTTCCAGCCTGCTGGGAAGTGCACACTGCATCCATCAGGAACCCAATTCCTAAATCCAGTGAGCGGGACAGTGAATTCCACGTGATTTCCATTTCCCTTTAATCCACCAAGTCATTAGCAGGGCTCCAGAAAGGCATGAATATTCTTCCCCTGCTTGGCAGGGAGCGGATTTTCTTTCAGATGAAGCGTTACAAGGAGCTGTAATGTTTTTAATTAAGGTGCTGGGCGCCGGTTATTGTGGAAGTTCAGGCAGGACTGAACCCGGGGCTGTTTAATTCATCAGCAATAAAAATCGCTGGCTGCAGAGGCTAAAATCACGATCTGGAGAGAGAAGCCAAACTTGCTGAAGGTGAAACAGCCACAGAAGCCCAAAAAAAAGCCTCTTGGTCTTGGTCATCCTGGAATAAAAATTCTCTTTTACGTGCTCAGGCTCCGTTGCTTGAGCCTGTGGTTCTGTCCAGTAAAATAAATCCCCCAAAATTCACTGTTGTGCTTTGCTCTGTGATCAGCTGGCTGCTGTTCCTGTGGCTGGTTTTTGTCTGATCAGGAGGTAGACCCACTCCCAGGGGTGGCTGTGTTCTCCCACCTGACACATCAAAGATGTCTTGGAATAATATTTTCATGGGAATGCTGAAAGCTGATGGACATGTGCAAGTTATTGAACTGTCTCTTTAGTAATTGCTTTGCCTGGTTTGGGTTGGTTTTTTTTCATTCTTTTTTCTGAAATGTGTTTATTGTCTCTACAAACATTATTTCTTAAGCTAAATTTTGATGGTTGGGAGTCTGAGGCCTCCTGACTCAGAAATTAAACAGGAAAAATTAAATTGCCAAGTGTAGCCCCAAAGAATCTCGACTTTATTATTATCATTATCCCTCCTTGTCATTTTCTGTTAGGCTTGTGATTTCCTAATTGATTCTTCCTTCACGCCGAGAGAGAGAGAAACAAAATAAACCTCGAGATAAACAAAAAAAAAAAAAAAAACTCTTGGAAAGGATGACAAAGGCAAGTGCTGAGCACCAGGAATCACATGTAGGCAAACATCCTCCCACAGAACAGAAATTCTCCTGCCACTGGTGACCCCCTGGCAGGAAATGCAGGTTGGGCTGCAGGGAGCCTGCCTGGCCTCGGCTGTGTGTGATAAATACAGGATAGAATTGGCTCTTCGCAAATATCAAAGTGAATACTAAATGTGTTGTGTTAGAAAGTTATGTTGTGTTAATGTCGTGTGCTTAAATTGTCTGTTTAGGCAAAATAATACCCAGTGAACATGTAAAAACAAACCCTGGTATTGATATAATGTGCTTAAACTGTCTGTTTAAGCAAAATAACATCCAATGAACATGTAAAAACAAACCCTGATATTAATATAATATACTTTAACTGTCTGTTTAGCCAAAATAACTTCCAGTGAACATGTAAAAAAACTCTGCTATTGATATAAAATGCTTAAACTGTTTAGGCAAAATAGCATCCAGTGAACATGTAAAAAGCCCTGCTATTGATACACCGTCAGCATCTGCCATCTGAAGAAAGTATAAACCAAGGCCCAAACTAAAAGTGATAATGAAAACACAGCCAAGAAACACACGTGCTCTAAAACAGCAGACCCAAAAAGAAGCTGGACAGTTCCTAGAATATAAAACTATTTTGTAAAAGAAAAAATTTGAATATTCAACAAAACTGATGCAATAAAAAGAGAATTAAAGAGAATTAAAAAAATAAAAAGCCTTTGGAATAGCAAGTTGTGGCCTTAGCTGAATGCCAGGTCACCCAGGCAGCCGTGCTTCCTTTTGCTTTATTTATTTCCTAATTGTCTTATTTTTTAATTTTTTTTTATTATTATTATTAAACTTATTTCTTAAAATCTACCCGGAGGCAGGTGCTGTGCACCCTGAGCCCTGCAGCTGGGCGAGGTGAGGAGTCACTGTCCCCGGGCTGTGGGAGGAAAGGAGAAGCCCTGAGCAAAGCCGGGACCTTGTGCACGCGCTGATTTTTGGTGGGTTTCCCATGGGAATGTTCCAGCTCAGGCCCAGGAGTTCTCAGCCAGCCCTGGCCCGTTCTGCTCCCCACAACCAGCACTGGGGTATTAAAATAAGATATTTAATAAGTGCTGCCTCACCCCACCACGTTTGCTCCGTGTGCACGCTTTCCTCAGCAAAAAGGGGAGGAAAACCTGCCCAATTCCCTCTGATGCTGCTCCAGAAGTGTTCGTGCCCCCTGAGCTCTCACTGTGCTGCTGCCACTGGGATTTTTGAGTCCTTTTATCCTCCAAATGTTGTTTTATTTTTTACCACCCCTCCGCTGGCAGAGGCTGTGTGAGCTGCAGCAGCCCTGGCTCTGTTCCTGCCCGACAATTCCACAATTATTGACCCATTCCCGATGATCCGGGCTGGGACCAGCAGCAGCAAACAGCAGCCTTCAGCAGGCAGGAGGGAGCCCTGGGGCTGAAATCCCTCTGGGTGTGAGCTGCACATCACCAAAGGTCTGGGATTTACTCTCAGGCTTTGTCTTCAGCCTGGAAATAAATCCAGAGGCAGGGATCCCCCAGCTCTGTCCCCAGCAGTTCCCTCGGTGCTGTCCTTGGAAATAAAATCTAAGTCCTGCTTTGCTTCCAGTTGTGAATTTGAGGGGGAAAAAAAGAGGAAATTTAAGGAAATTTGAGGGAAAGGCTCCCCTTTCAGTCTGGTTTTCTAGAATGGAAAGATAAGCAGGAATCTGAATCTCACTGGTACCTTATGTGCCGTTTATAAATAACAATAATAATAATAATGGTGATGCTTTATAATAATGAGTGTCATGCTTTAATCACCTCGTGTTTCACAGCACAGGCCCCAGGCATGGATCACAGCCTGCTTTCCAAATGAAAATCAACCAATCTGTAGGACTCCACTCACATGGAAATCCTGATGTTGACTTTTTGACTCCCTTGCTGGCGAAAAAAAAACAACAACCACATTCTTTGTTCTACTTCTAATTCTTACGGTTTTGCCGTCAAAGTGCAAATGAGGAGCTTTACACATGCCTGGACGTGGTGGGCTGAAGTATTGCTGTAGTATTTATTATCATCCCCATTTCTGTACTCACAAACACATTTTTAGAGCATCCATAACCTCATGGGGGTGATGAATGATTCATGTACTGGGACATGAGTGATTCTTCCTGTTCCACAAGATGTATGGGAACGTGGGGAGGGGATGGGGAGAGCGTTTCTATTTTTAAGGCCTTTTAAATTAGCGAGTTCTTGATAATTGTGGCTTTTCAAACCTCGGGTGACTAAAATTCACCTCCCAAATGCGTGTGGGGACGTCTCAAGGAGAGCAGGAGGTGGCCTGTCCCCTCTCTGGGGTGGGATCCAGGGCTGGAACTCACAAGGTGTTCAGAGAAAAGAGACCAAGTGTTGGACACTCAATTCCTGCAATGGCAGAGACAATCACATCTTTCTCAGCTGTCATAAAACCGTGCAAAAAAAGCTCGAGATAAACAGCTACGAAGAGGTCAGAGAGCGCTTGTTGCAGAGAATCTTAATTTGCTGGAGCTCCAGATTGCCTGAGATGTCAAAATAGGAGGGAGTTTAGACAAGTCATCTGCAAGGTGCCATATTTTAGGTAATAGCTGGAAGTTCTCTGCTGGAGTGTGTCAGCTGCAGCGTTCAGGGGAGCTGATTGAAAAACCTGAGCTGCTGCTGAAGGGTTCATTTCTCTCCCCGGAGCTGCAGATTGCACAGAGCGCTCTCAATGGGGCTGATTTCTGCTGCTCCATCCCCCAGCGCTGGCAGCTGGCAACCTGGGGCAGCGAGCAGAAGGGAATATCGGTGTTTCTGTGGGTATTTATCAGCTCTCAGTGAGAGCTGCAGACCCTGGGACACCTCAACAGCCCAGGGGGCTGAAATTTGGGATAAATGAGACAGAAAGGAGCTACAGATGCCCAGCACAGGGGTTCTCCCATGCAGGTAACTCCGTGCTCACCTTTCCCCAGGCGGCTCAGGGGGGTTATTTATCTCCATCAGAAATGTGAACTGTGGCCGTCCCGAGTTGGGACAGCGCTGCAGGGCTCGGGGCTGGGCTCTGTTATCACAGCTTTTATTGCTCCTGCAGTCTCTCCCTCTCCCCAGCGCTCCAGAACACATAAGGCTGCATTTACATTTTCTGAATGGACTAATCATGGCTCTCTGCTTTGATAAAGCAAGTGCAGCCTCCCACATAACCACATGGAAACCAACAGGGAAGAGTAAACCAGAAATAAACCCATTCTGGGGGGTTGAGAGAAAAATACCCACCGGGATAATTGGGAGGGATGTACAGAGAAGCAGCAACTGAACACATAGTCACATTCTTCAAAAAGAGAGGGGAAAAAAAATATATATATATATAAAATTACAATGCTAAAAATACCCAGGTGAAGGACAGCGAGAGAAAACATGATTGAAGCGGAACAATTGGGAGAGGAGTTAATAGTTATTAGCAATCACTTGGGATTGAATATAGGTTGGTTTTGTAACAGCCCAGGGGATGATGCATCTGACAGGACTTAAACAATTGCCTCCCCCTTCCCCAGAGGATCTGGCTGGCAGCGCCCTGCCACTGGCTGCTCACCCTCACTGCTCCCCACGAGCCACGGCAAGTTCGGGGTTGTAAAAGGCAGCAAAGTTGGAAGCTTTTCCAAACGAAGCTTTTCCAAACCCCTGAACAAATTCGAACCTTCATCTCACCTTTTTTTTCTCTCTTATAGCCTTAAAAAAGTCACCCTGGGAGGCCCAAATCCCACCAGTCTGGGCTCTTTTTATCCCGTTTTGCCTCTGCCTGGGCAGGAGTGTGAGAATGGAGCGATGTCTGTGATGTTTCTGCAAACACTCCCCCAGCACCCAACTGTTTGCTGTGGCAGCCCGCTCTCTGTGCATTTATTAACAATCTGTGGGGTTCTTTCCCGTGGAATCGCCGTTCCCCAGCGCCCACAGCCTTTGGGGATGTTTTACATCCAGACATGGTGTGGCAGGAGCTCGGGGTTTTCACTGTCCTGCTCCTCCTGGCACGGGAATATCGGCTCTGGGCATGTGGGAAACCCAAAACTGAGCCCCAGATTTCCTCTGTGCTCACGAGGAATTTATGCACAGAGGGTGAAATTGGAAACGAGTTATCCTGAAAGGATTGAGAGGGGTGTGAGCCAAATCCGTCCTCTTCATAACTGGGGAGCTACAAACCCCTGGGGAGAAGTGTTTTCCAAAGGGTTTTTTGGGGTTTTTTGGGGGGTTTTTGGCTCTTTTTTAGAGAAATTGTTGCAGAATGGATCTCGTGGGTCTCTCCCAGCTCAGGAAATTCTGTGGCTCCAACAGCTCGAGGGAAACTGAAGGGACCAGAGGATGGGAAGGTGGAGATTTGCTGGTTTAGAGCAAAGGATGGGTGAGACATAGGTTTGAGAAATCCCAGCTGATCCTTTATAGGATTCTTCACTGGGTTTGGGGGTTTTGTTTGTTTGGTTGGTTGGTTGGTTGGGTTTTTTGGGGGTTTTTTGGGGTTTTTTTTGGTTGGTTGGTTGTTTTGCTGTTGTTTTAGGAAAATTGTGTCTGGTAATTGCTACAGAATGATCCTTGTGGGTCCTCCCAGCTCAGGATATTCTGTGGTTCCTCCATCAGCTTGGCTTACAGCTCCAGAGCTGGAGGAAGCAGAGGATTTGGGAGGAGCGTGGAGATTTGCTGATTTCGAGGGAAGGATGGCTTTGAGGAGAAGAACCCCCAGGGAACGGCACTTTGTGTGCCACAGAGGGGGAACAGCTCTGTCCCAGCTCCGAGCTGCTCCCAAGTGCAGAGTGAGGCATTCCTGCTGCTGCAGCTGCATTTCCCAGCAGGTCTGTGACCCCTGCCCGGTGCCTGCAGCTCCTGCTGCTGCTGCTGCTGCAGGAACAACCCCAGGGACGTCCCTGAAGTGCCATTAGGGCTGAGTGTGGCTGCCAGGCAGGTGTCAGCCTCTCGAGCACATCAGAGCACTCTGCGTCCTGCTGCCTGGCACAGGGACACGCTGTGACACCCCTGTGGGGACAATTCCATCAGCCCCCACGGGCTGCAGGCTCAGGGCTGGGTCAGGGCTGTGGGGACAGCGTCAGGGTGGGCACAGGGGACACTGTGGGGCCACTCATCCCATCCAACCCCTCTCCTGCAGGGTGACAGTGACACAGCAGCGCAATGTCACTCTTTAAGAGCCCGTGTCACCTAAAACATACCCACACTGACTGCTCCCCTGCTTTTGGGGGCTCACGAGCTCCTCTCTAAAGCCTAAACCTTGCCCATCTTCTTTCCCAGCGTGACAGTGAAGCTCTTTTCCACACACAGTGGAAATGTGTTAGGTGGAAATGTGGGAAGCACAGCAGATTTTACACAGTGGCCCATGAATCAGTAGAAAATTCTCTTACAAAACTCTGCTCAGAAGTAAGGAAGGAAGGCTTGAACGCAACAGAACCTCTGCAGCATGGAAAAGAAGCAAAAGGCTGAGGGGGGAATAAAAATTACAGTGGTTTTTACTCAGTGGAGTCAGAAATATTGCCAAGAGGTCGGGTTTTTTCTAGATTACTACACACAAGAGATAAAAATCAAGGTTTGAGTCCTCAGTAGCACTGTGTGTGGATAAAGAACAATAATTCCACCACACCCTGCACACGTAGGAAAGCCAACCCACGCTGGTTTACATGTGTAACCTATCTGGCCAGCTCCGTTGTAACCCTGGTTATTTATAAAACAACCCAAGCTGTTATTTTTTTCATCCTGAGCCCCAGTGGAGGAGCAGTGATTCACGTTCCCCACGCTGGGAGCTCGGCAGCTCCGCGCCTGCCATGGGGGAACGTCGGGACGGGAGAGAGACTTGAGAATCGCCGAGCGGGGAGGTGTTATCTCGTGTAGAAACAACCCACAGACAGCAGCTTGGGCCAGAAATACTCCAGAGCTGAGCAGGACCCAGCAGAGTCCTGCTTTGGGGTTCCTAAAGCCACACATTTCCCACAGGTTTCAAAAAGCTGGATGGGGCTTAGAACTGAGGAGGGAAAAAAAATTAAATTAAGATTGGGACGAAGGTGACTGTAAACCTCACACAACATCTGCTGGCAGCACCCAGAGAGGAATTTCTGGGGGGTTTCCTCGCAGGAAAGGGTGACAGGTCCCCTGTTCTCCACTGGGGAGGATTGTTCTACATCAGGACTGGTGCTGAGCCTGAAAGGATTCCAGTTCTGCCTTATCAGACAGGGAAAAATGAGTGTGCTAAGGGAAGAAAGGAGTGTTTTCCCTCAAATAATTTGACTGAAAGATCTTGTTCCTTGGGGAGCTGGATTGTACCTACATGATATCCTCTCCACACATCCTCCTCCTCCACTTCTCCCTGTCACTCTCTCCCCATTGTGTCTAACGTTAAACATCAAACTTGTAAAAATGAGCTTCTTAACAACTCCAGATGCCTCTTTAGCACACAACAACAACTGTTTGTTGCCTTGCAGAGAGCGGTTTAGATGGAGAAATGAGACAGCCTGAATTTCAGTTTGAAAAGCCGCTCTCACCTCTTCTCTTGAGGAAGGGAACAGCTTAATGGGTCTTTTTGGTGTAATGACAAATATTTCCCTGTTTCTCCTGTCTATTTACATCTCGAGGCAGTGGTGATCACAGCAGCCCCCGCCGTCTGCGTTCCCCCACCGGGATACTCACAACATCCCTATTTCTGGAAGAAAAGCACGACACGAATCCCTTACCTTCAAGCCATACGAATCCCTGGAGCAGAGGTGCGAGTACTTCGTGCCAAATACATCCAAAACCGCGCAACTCTCCGGCAGCGCGGCTTTTCCCGAGCTCTCAGGCTTTTCCCAGGCTTTCGGGCTGACTTTTTGGCGTTCGGCATTCACGCCCGAGCAGAGGAGCAGAAAGAAAGGCGATCACCTGCCCGAGCCCGGCGGCGGGGAGCGGGGCAGGTGGGGCCGGCCGTGGTTAACCCCTGCCTCTGCTGGAAGTTCAGGAGCTGGGCGAGAGGCTGAGGCTCCCGGGCGATGCCGGGGCCGGGCTCCGCCGCGGCGATTCGCTGTCCATCTCCTTCAGCGCACCGCCGGCTGCCCAAGCTCCGTCTCCATTTCCCAGAGGCCAGGCTTGGCTGGCGGCTGAGCAGAGCCTCCCTTTGCTTCCCGCGGGCGGATCCCAACAACCTGTTCCCGGTCCGGGATGCGAATTCCCGCAGCGCTTCTCTCTCCGCCTCGCCCGCCGCTGCCGCTGCTGCGGGAGGGGACGGGAGAGGAGGGGAGAGGAGGGGAGAGGAGGGGGCGAAGTTTCCTCCCCCGAATCCCACGGCCTCAGCCCGGCGGGGAAGGGCGGCTCCAGCCCCGGGGATGCGGGACCGGCCCCGGGCCGGCGGCGGGCGGAGCGCGGGGCAGGGCCCGGGGGGGCTCCGGCGCTCCCAGCGCAGCCCCGCCGACAGCAGCCGGGGGCTTCCCACCCCCAGGAACCCCTCGGGGCGGGAGGGGGGAAGGATCCTTCCCTGCGGGCTGCCCTGCCCCGTGCGGGGCGGCAGGTGAGCGCCAGGGGGGCTCGGCCGGGGGGTTTGCTCAGGGGGTTGGTCAGGGGGTCTGCTCGGGGATGCTCGGTCAGGGATTTCAGTCAGGGATGCTCGGTCAGGGATGCTCAGTCAGGGATTTTGGTCAGGGATGCTCGGTGAGGGGTTTTGGTCAGGGATACCCGGCCGGGGCTGCTCGGTGAGGGATTTCAGTCAGGGATGCTCGGTCAGGGATGCTCAGTCAGGGATTTCAGTCAGGGATTTTGGTCAGGGATGCTCGGTGAGGGGTTTCGGTCAGGGGTTTTGGTCAGGGATTTCAGTCAGGGATGCTCGATGAGGGATTTTGGTCAGGGATACCCGGCCGGGGCTGCTCGGTGAGGGATGCTCTATCAGGGATGCTCGGTGAGGGATGCTCTGTCAAGGCTGCCTGGTCAGGGATGCTCAGTCAGGAATCCTCGGCCGAGGATGCTCTGCTGGGAATGCCCGCGGAGGGATGCTCGGTCAGGGATTCTCAGCCAGGAATGCTCGGTCAGGGATGCTGTCAGGGATGCTGTGCGGGAATTCTCGGCCGGGGATGCTCCCCGAGCTCCAAGGCCAGCTCCGTCCCCGGCAGTGCACAGCTGTTGGCACGGCGGGGAGAGCGCAGAGGGCAGGATTGGTGTGGGAGGAAGCGGCTGGAGGAGTTCCTGCCGCTGTTAAGGGCTCGTAAAGCTCCGGGCTGAGGGAACAGGCACCGCGTCCTGGGGATCCGCTAAAAACCCCGGCTGGAATCCTCAGCAGTGCTCCTTGTTTAAACACTCCCTGTGCTGGTGAAGAGACCTCTTTGCAATTCAAATACCGAGAGAAACCATTT
Source organism: Sylvia atricapilla (assembly GCF_009819655.1). NCBI lineage: Eukaryota > Metazoa > Chordata > Aves > Passeriformes > Sylviidae > Sylvia > Sylvia atricapilla. The sequence continues at coordinate 6,166,338 of NC_089162.1, forward strand.
CCTGGAAGTGGCGGCTGCTGTTGCAATATTTTAATATCTCCTTGTAGTTTAATATCCCTAACACCAGCTCACTCCCAGGGCGTCAGCAGTCCCTAAACTGAAGGATGTTTCCTAAGAAAACTCCTCTTTTTTTTTCCCAGTAAAGGCTCAAAAACCTTTTCTGGATGTATTTTTTTGTGTATTACCAAACAGCCCCAGACACGGAAGGAACACACTGAAACCCATCTCTGTGGTGAGGCTTTGAAGAAATTCAGTTTCTGGGGGTTTTCTCCAAATGAGTGGATTTCAAATGCTGCCTTCAACCTCTCTGGATGGTGGAACCCTCAATCTCCTGGGATGTTGCATTCCTGAATTGCTGCGTGCACACTCTTGACTTTCTGAGTCATCCTCAGTGCTAAAGTAAGACTGAATTCTCCTGAACTTTCCAAGTGTTAGTGCAATAACCTCCTTTTTACCCGATTTATGTGAGTTTTGCAATGCCAAGGGAGCCAAATGAGCTCAGCACAGAACAATTATTTCTTCTGGAAAGCAGGACAGCAAAAGCTCTCATACACTTTGCTCGCCTCAAAAGAAATATATTTATTTAATGGTTGGACAAGACTTCTTTGAGATGTTTATGATTTCTCTGAGGCCAAGAAGAACCTGTCCTCTCCTCGACTCCTTGAGCTCCCAAGGACCACAAGGATATTTTCCATGCAGCCATCCATAAGGAAATCATCTCCAACCTGAGCCAGGGAAAGAGCAATTTAATAACTGAGAGCTGAGTGAGGTGTTTAATGGACGAGCTCCGAGCCTCACGGACTCTTTGCCATCTGCCTTTTGATTTACAGCCTTTAACTGCTTGTAAAACTCATCTCTGTGTGGGATGGGTTTGGGGGTTTTTTTTTCAGTCCTACCAAAGGAAAGAAGCATTTATTCTTTCCCCTGGAAAACGATGGATTAAAATAATGGCTGCTCTGATGGGAAGTGTGCAACAAATCACATCTGCCTTGGCCAGAAATGCACCTTGTCTCGGAGGCTGTGATGGGGAGAGCTGCAAAAAAAAGCTGCAGGAGGCTTTAATCAGGTGATGGAGACGTCCTTAGGAAGTTTAAAGTGAGATTCATTTCCCTTGCACTTCGTATTCAAGGATTTCGATAAATGCCCCAGAGTCAGATGAATCACGGGAGAAAATAAAGATCAGTAACGAGACAAACTGACGGATTAAAAAAAAAAAAAACAGCCCTGAACCCAAAGCCAAAACAAAATGAAACTTCAAACCCACGAGTGCAACCTGCTCATAAGGAGCAAAATCTTTTCTTTTCAGGGCTTTTCTGGTTTGGGGAGTGCTGTTCCTGGGGCAAATATTGGCAAATATCCTGAATGTTCTTTTTTTTCCCCTATTACGTGTCCATTTTTTGCTCAGAGCAGCAGGGTGGGTGGAAGGGGATCGGGGGCCTCCTGCGCTGCCCCACGCCCCAGACAAAGGGAAAGGCCAGGGGAATCTCAGCCCCTGCCAAGGAAATCATTCCTCGTTTCTCTGCTCTGCTGCAGGCCGCTGGTGTGGAAAGCTCTGAAGAGAGCACTGGGGTCCTGAGTGATGATTTGATTTCTCGAATATGAGGAGTAGTTGGCCACAAATGCTGAAGAGGAAACGTTTCTGACACCTCTGGGATAAGGCAGAGCTTTTTTAAGGGCCAGTCCTGAGCTGCAGAATGAAATTCCCTCTGATTTTATCACGACTTTGCTGCTTTCTGTCCCAGGCCTGTCTCTTTCTGGCACCAACATTCAATAAATACAAAAACCCAGGATGGTTTTCAGAGCGAACCACTTCAGTTCCTCCTCCTGCCTAAAGAAGACCCACCAAACCCTTTAACACTGGTCATCACACACACACTGCTGGGCATTGCTCAGGTGTCATATAAAGTGAAAAAACCCACAAAACCAGCTCAGAAAGGCGCAGAACTCGCCCTGTTTCACTGCAGGGGCAGGGTGCTGGTTAACCCCTGGGAGATGATCCAAACCACCCAAACCAGCTCTTCTCCAGGCTCCAAAATCCAAGGGTCAGCTGAGGAGGAGAGGGAGGAAAATGCAACCAGAATTTGTTGAGGCACGCTGTCTCCTGTGCACGTTTGGAGTGCAGGGGGAGCCTCTGCTGTGCTCAGCACAACGGGCTCAGGGAAGTTTGGTCAGGGTTGGCTTCTGGAGGATGATTTTCCCTTCCCAAATCCTGATTTTCCCTCCTTAAATCCCTATTTTCCCTTCTCAAATCATGATTTTTCTCTGGGGAATTGCCAGGAAACCTCCAATGCCATTTTCCCTTCTCAAATCCCAATTTTCCCTCCTTAAATCTTGATTTTCTCTTCCCAAATCCTGCCTTTCCCTCCTTAAATCCCCATTTTCCCCTTCCCAAATCCCAACTTTCCTGCGATTTCCTGGAAAACCTCCAAGGCAACCATTCCAATGCCATTTTCCCTTCCCAAATCCCGACTTTCCCAAGAGAATCCCTGGTGCCCCAGGGCCTTGGAGCCCCAGTCTGCTCACGGAGCTCTGGAATTGACTGAACCAGTTCATCTCAAGTGCAGGAAATCAATAACCTTGGCTGGGAGATTTCTTCCCAAGCCAAGAGTGGGTATTGATATCCCTGGGAAGGAAATGAGTTCTCCTCTCCTTGCAGATCCCCAGGGATGTGCCAGGAGGATGCTGTTACTCCCTTCAATCAATAATGTCAATAGTGGCCTCCAAATATTTGGTTTTTTTTTTCCCCAAAAGCAATCCCCAGAACGTTCTAATCTGAGAAGGAGGGCAGGAAAAGGGATGTGACCAACCCATGCCAGAGATTTCCTGGGGAGCAGCGGGCACATTTTGGCCTTTCCCTTTGTCTTAACCTGAATTTGGGGCAGAGTTTGGGGCTGTCATGGGCGTGGGCTTGACAGACATTCGGTATTTTTTAATCAATCGCCGTTTCTCACGGTTGCTTTTCACCCTGTGCAATCCCCACAGGGTCTGAGTGGGGAAATGCCATCGGGGCATGTTCCTACAGAGCAGGATTTGCTGCCGTGGTGTTTGTAAAACCTTGGCTGAGCTCTCTGGAGAGCAAACCCGGGCTGGGAGCAGAGAGTTGGGATGTTTGTCCGTGGGTGTGCACGCTGGGCTGGCAGAGCTCACAGCCCACGCTCACAGCAGCTTTGGGGAGCCGAAAAAACTCCTTCTTTTCATTTCCTCCTCGTGGTCAGGGATAAAAGAGGCGCTGCTGAAAGGGATTCCCGTGGCAGGGCTTTTGTTTCCCACCCGCAGCTCATCTCCCCAAATTCAATATTTCGCAGGACAGATAAGGACGGGAGGATTTCAAAGCACCTGGCCAAGAGCAGGTTATTAATTCTGATTGAACTTCAGAAAATCCAGCTCCTCGCCCCTCCAGCAGCCGTGGGGCTGCTCAGGTGTTGTCACAGCTCGGTGTCACCACAGGGAAATGCCCCCAAACACCCGAGTGTCCCAAATTTGGGGTCCTAACTCGGTTACTTTAAAAGACAGAATGAGATGAGTCTTCCTGTTGTCCCCATCTCTTTGTCTGCTGCTTTTCTCTCTGCTGACAAAGGCCCTTGGGAGCCTTGAGTGTTGGCAATCAGCTCGGGAAAATTCACCTGCACTGCAAGAGCCTCTCTTCTGCCTCTGCTCAGGTGGTTTTTTGGTTGTTTTGGTGTTTTATTTTTTCCTTGTTATTTCTGCAAAGCTCGGCAGCCAGCGAAGACGTGTAATTAGAGTTAATTGTGATTGCTGGGTGATGTAACAGCCCCCTGCTGCCTTCAGGGCGCCTCTGGCTCCCGGGGAATGGGAATATTTCAGCGGGACACGGTCCCCACAGCCCCAGAGCACTGAGAGTTACTGCAGCCTGGCCCCGGAGGGAGGCGGCAATGTCACCTTGTGCAGGTGAAAAAATGGACACAAAACAGACCCAAAATGGTCACAAAATAGTCACAAAATGGACAAACGGTCATGAGGTCTCACACTTTTATAAATTTTCGTCCTTTTGGGGTTGAATTGTCCCATTCCAGCCCCAGGCTGTGAGGTCCCATCCCTGTCCCTCCTCCAGCCCACCCTTGTTTGTGCTTTGGGGCTGAAAGTTGTCCTTGGTGTGCAGCAGGAGAAGGATTTGTTTTGTGTCCCTGCTGTGTGCAGAGCTGAGTGACACTGACTGTGAGCTCAGAGCTCAGCCCTGGGCACCACAGAACATGAAAAATATCAAACTCAAAGCATCATTTCCCCCTTCTCGGTGCCACAAACACCCAAATCCTGCAGGGTGTGAGGGAAGCCGCACCAGGAGTGGGAACTGGGGAGAAATCCGGGAGCTGGGGAGACTCAGAGCCCCCTAAATGACAGCTTTAACTACAACTTCAGGCTCAATTCAGCTCCTCAACCAGGCACAGGAGCTGCTCCTGCTCGGGATTAGTGAAAACCCCAGGGACAGCCACCCACGGGCCACAGTCTGCTGCTGGGAGGCTGCGAGACAAAGCTTTGCATAGATTACAGCGAAAGAATTCATCTCATCCCGGCTTTTTCCGGCCTTGGAGACTCCCACTGGAAACTGCCGGGTGCACGTGGGGAATTTGGGCTGCAAAGGGCATTTGGGGGCGCTTCTGAGGGAAGCTGCCTGGGGCGCACCGTGGATTTGGGCTGTCAAGGGACCTTCGGGGGTTCTGTGAGGGAAGTTTCACATCCTGAACATGGGTTATAAAGAGAATTTTGGGGGGTTCTGTGAAGGAATTTGCCTGTTGCACGTAGGGAATTGGGTCTGCTAATGGTATTTTTGGGGTTCTGTGAGAGAAGTCGCCCGTCTCACACCCTGAATATGGGTTGTACAGGGAATTTCGGGGTTCTGGGAGGGAAGCTGACTGTTCCACACCATGAATTTGGGCCACGAAGGGCATTTTTGGGGCTCTCTGAGAGCTCTGCATGCCGCTGCCGGATCAAACCTGAGGGATATTCCTCCTTCCCCTTGCCCAGCCCTTAATTGCTGCCGTTTATTTCCCCCAAAACGCCTGTTCAGCGCTTCCTCTCAGACACAGCCCAGCCCGGAGGGGATGTTAATCACCGAGATTAATGCTTATTGCTGCGGGAACACTTTGGGAAGGAGACTGAGCTCCGCCTGGGTATTTTAGGATCAATGGTCAAGGCGTTTAAGGAGCGAGCAGGAATCTGTTCCCTCCCTTCCCAAACGCGCTCCACTCACTCAACGGAGATACCTCGGCGTTTTTTGGAGCACAAAACCCTTCCCCAATGCACGGCTCCGACATGGAGGGCGCTTCCCAAGCTCTTTTTTTCAGAAATGAGATTCACGAGCTACCTGGATCCTCTTTTGCAGTTCGGGAAATAATTACTTTACGCAATATAATTTGCTTAAAACCATGACAGTTTTAACTATAGTTTAAGGCTAAATGACTGCTCAGCAAGACAGCTGGGAAAATTCACCCTGTAATAAGAGTGCAGCAGTGTAAACAAGCCCAGCCCATTTAGGGCTTTGAGTTAATATAGACGTCAAATACTTCCAATATCTCTAAATTTCCCCAGCCCATCAGGCATTTCCCTTCCTTGTTTGTAATTGAGCTCATCCTTTTCTCACCTGAACGTCGGTCCTAAATCCATAGAATTGATTGTGTTTGGGCATAAATTAGATTAAGCTCGGAGGAAACATGGTCTGGTTCGTTGGAGCGCCGCAGGCAGCGGTGGCACAGGGAATGAGGAGCTGCGGCACGGCTGCAGGGAACTCCAGGCTCCTTCCCCTTTGGAATGTGGCTTTTTCCAAGGAAAACGCAGCCAAAAAGGACAGTTTTTAGCTCCCATGATGAAACGTGCCTTGGGGATTTTCCCTCTGCTTTGTAGGAGCTGTGCTTTGCTGCATTTTATGGTTTTAGCTGAGTTTATTTCTCGTGCCCAGGAAGGTGGAGAACTCAGACCAAGTTTGAGTCCCACCAGACTCAGGGGAGAGCCTGAGCTTTTCCTCTTGTTATAAATAACGAGTCCAATTTCATTAAAGAATGCCAATTTATTGATAAAATTTTGCTAAATAGAATTGTACGGAATAAAGCCAGAATCAATCGGACAGTGGACCCTGGGATGGATGCTGGGTGACCCTCAGAACCCACAGCGAGCCCTGTCCTCCCTGGTCACCAATCCTGCCCACACACACTCCAGTTTGATACAGCTTTTCCTGCTCGAGGCAAAAAGTTGCCTCACCCCATTGTCCACATTGTCCACTCTGTGGGCGTTTCAAATTCTTTTTCTTTTCTTTCAAATTCTATTTCTTTTCTTTCCCTCGGCCGGTCTGAAGAATGGTTTTCTGGGCAGTGTTGGGGAATTTGGCATTCACAACCCACCGGGACGATGGAGATAAGAGCCCAATGAGGTGTTATCACCGAGTTGTGGACAATCCCATCTCCGGAGAGGACCCATCTCCTGGTGGAGACTTCTTTTTATTTTGCACATGAATGGGTCTCCTATTCCTGACTTGTAGTTGCACCACATTTTTTATTCAAGGAGTCGGAGGCATTTGATGCAGTATATATTTTATACGGGATATCTATCTAAAAAGAACGAATGAATTCCCCAATACTCATAACACTCTCAAATGCTGATAATTTGAACCAAATCAGGCTCAGGACTCGCTAAAACCCCTGCTATTCGCCCCACACGCTTTTCTTCAGTCCTTGTGAGAGTCTGAGGCAGCCAAAAACCAGCCTAGCGAGCAGGTGAAAATTGCATTTATGGAAAAGCCGAGTCATATCCCTGAAAATGACCCCTCTCCGCAGCCTCCCGGCAGGCTGAACCGAGCCAAAGCAGCCCGAATTTCCCTCCCGAGCAGCGGGGAGGGATCTCTGGGGCCTGATGTCCTCTCTCCAGCTCAGTTAATAACCACCATCCAATTGCAATTATGGCGAGAAAGCCGAAAATCCGTCCGCAGCCCGCTCGAGTTGCGGTGATTTATTGTCGGCTAATTATCTTGCCGCAGTCTTGAGGCTGGAATAATGGCCCTGATTTGCATAATCAAGGCGGCGGAGCCTTTCGGAGCGGGGCTGGCTCTCGGCAGATGGCCCCGGTGTGTGCGGTGGGAGCCCTCGCATTTCATGGCTCACGTTGAATCCCATCTTCCATCTCTTCGCCTATAGCGAAAGTTTCCCGTCTTTTACTAATTAAGCGTAATTTAAGTTAATAAAGAGAGTTCTTTCTGCGCTGCTGAAGGCGGAGGCAGCGCTGACCCACCCGTGTGGCTGAACAGGGGCTGGGAGAGGCAGGATCTCATAAAAATGTGGGAATTCGGAATGGTTTTGTCTGGGGAGGAGTTTAAAAATCATCTCGTTCCGACTCCCCGTGGGCAGGGACACCTTCCACCGGCCCAGGTTGCTCCAAGCAGCGCTGGTAACTGCACACAACAGGGTGGTTTCCCCCTTTAAATCAAATAATTCCAAAAAATTCCTCCCTTAAAACAGAGCTCTGGCGCCAGAGGGAAGCTCTGGATGTGCCTTTGCGAAGAAGGAACAGGATCCCGAAAACCTGAGAGCTTTTTCACAATTCCTCTGGAAATGAGGTTCCTCTGAGTGCAGGGTTCCAGCTCGGCATTAGATTAAAAACCACACGGGGGGGGGGAACAAAAAAAGAGAAAAAAAGTCTCGGAATTGTGTTTCCAACTGGAATTTTGACTTGCCATTTCTGAGCCCTGCAACTCTGTGCCTTAAGAACGACACCAAGCACTTTTCATCTGTCCGTTTCGTAGCAATAATTAGCAGCACCGTGTAATTAGCTGAGTGTTCTGTGCCTGTCATCCCAGGAACGGGGCTGTTCCCGTGGAAGGGTGAACGTCCTTGGGCTCTCTCTGTGCCTGAGCTCTGAGTTTTCCATCCTTGGCTCGCGTGTTTGTTGGTAAAACCATCACACACGAGGCAGAAATCAATAAAAATCCCGGAGTGCCTCATCAGGGGTCTTTCATCTTTATGATTTCGTGCAGAGTGGAGAGCAGCGAGGCTGGGGCTGAAAAATTCCAACTCCTCGATATTTCAGATATCTCTCCGCAGTGCGGATTTTGGATTTCAGTTCCAGTTCAGATGCCCTGGGAGTGTTTCACGACCCCTGTATTCAGCACTGACCCCAACCCAGGCGGGGGCAGGGCCCTGATGGCCCAAAATTGCCCGAGAGCAGCAGAAATCACCTCGTTCCCTGCACTTCTGTGCCCTCGCCGTTGAGTTTTGAGTGTCTAATGAGGGCTGTGCTCCGAGAGGAAATGACCCTGAGTGATTCTGGGCAATAAATGGGGGAGAGGACAGAAAAAAGGCAAACAAGGTTAACACAGAGTTAATGTCCATCCCCAAACTGGAGTGGGCACAGGGAGAACTGAATTTCCAAGGGTTCAGCTCGCTCCAGTCTCCAAAGGACCCAGAATTTTGTTCCCTTAAATGGGTGGGGAGAAAATTCAAACTGCCTTTTTCTTTCTTTTTTTTTTTTTTTTTTTTTTTTTTTTTTTTTTTTTTTTTTTTTTTTGTTAGTGTAATTTTTAATGACGCCTCTAATTAAGGAGAAAAAAAAAAAACTGTCATGGAAATGACATCTTTTGCATTGTCACACGCAGGAAGGTGAGCTTGGCACCTCGGTTTTTTATTGTTGGCTCCTCTCCTTGGAATCGGGATGGTTTTTACCCGCGGGGCATTTTGTCGTGCTGAGGGGGGAAAAATCCATGCTCAGGATCTGAGGATGCTCTGAGGGTGGGAAATTCAAAGCAAATTCCACAAATTTTGCCTTTTTTTCCTCCCTCCCCCACCTGTGACGTTGTTTTACACCACAACGTCACAGACTCTGAACTTTAGAAGGCTGAAAATTCCTCCTTTATCTTCGGGATGTGTCCTCTTTATGTACTGTTTTCTACAGACTAATTTGATTGGTGAAACAAAGACAAATCTTTTTAATTGCATCGGTTAGACCAGAGGGACACCGAGGAGAAACCCGTATTAGGAAAAGGAACGAAAAGAAAGTGCAGTTTACAAAAACATGGAGTTTTTATGGAATTTTTTGGGGGGGAAAATAATTTTGAAAAAAGAAAACATTTCCGGCACGAACCAGGGCTACACTTGTTTCATCCTTGAGGAGAGGAAAATCTGCTTGTCATGGATCTGTGCTGGAAGGGCCTTTTCCAGCGGAAATCTCCTCCCAAAATGCAGAAGGCACATCAGGAACAATGGGCTGGGGTTGGACTCGCGGCGTTTTGGCCCCGCTGGGACACCCCCGAAGGGGTTACAGGGCCGGGCTGCTCATCCCCGGCTCCTCGGGGGCTCTGTGCAAAGTTCAGGAGGAGCCGGGCCCGTGTTTGCCCGGCGCTGCGCTCCCGGAGGAGCCCTGGGCAATAAACCAGGAAAGGTCAGCGCTGAATTCCTGATGAGCGGCTCCTGCCCAGGGAAAAGCGGCGGATTCCGGGGCTCCCGCAGCCCCCAGACCCCCCTGCTCCCCGAGCTTTGCCCAAAACCCCGGGGAAACGCTGAAACCCGGCTTCTTTGGGGGAAAAAACCATCTTCTGCAGAGCATTCCAACTCATTAATTCCTCCATTACCAGCCAAGGGCTGTTTCAGGAGCTGGTAAATCGGGTTTAAAAGGCAAATTGACACTTGGAGATTATCTCCGCTCTCGTTTTCTCCTTTTATTTGGAATTCATTTCAGGCTCAGCCGCGGAGCCTGCAGGATGTATCAGTGCTGCAATCAGAATCCTTATTAAAAAAGAGCGGGATGGAGCTGCTAATTCCACGGAGCTCGCTTGTAATTCAGATTCAATCAGCAAATAAATATGATAACAGGCTGCTGTTTATTGAGCCAACAGACAGAGCTGTGTCTTTAGGAGCTGCTGGCAAAGCTGGGGGATTCGGCAGGGCTCTCGTGGCTGCTGGGCCGGGATTTGGGGGGCAGATCCTCCTGCAGGGTGTATCCAGGAATTTTCCGTGTCTGACCCCTCTCGTGATGCCTGACCTTGCCCTCCACTAACAACCCCCTGTCCCTGCCTCCTGCTGTCCCCGTGCTGTCACCCCGAGCCCGTCCTGCCTGTCAGACAGCCCCATCGATCCCACTATTGATCCCCATTCCAATACCATTTCCAAAGAGCCTTTCCCAGCCCGGCTGCGCCGTGCGAAGGCAGGTGACAGGGACAGAGGAGCTCGGGCAAACCAGGATGTGTTCCCAGCAAATCCAGCAGGATCTGCCTGGCCCCAGCTCTGGAATGGCCCAGCACCGTGTCCTGTCCCCAGGAGAGCCTGGAGCATCCTCTGCTCCTGCTCCAAACAGCAGCCGGGCGGGGAGAGAGGAGCTGGAATTGCCTCAGCGCTGCCGTAATTCTCCTCCTCCAGGAGATGAATTCCCACTTTCTCCATTTCCCCATTTGGTGCCCCATTCCCACTTTTCTTACATTAAAATCCGCCCACAGGAAACCCCCATGAGGTGTTTCTGAACTGGTGTTCCCCTCTCAGACCAGCGGGGTTTATTAACCCCTGCTCTCCCCAGAGGGCCGGCGGTGACAGAACTGCCGCTCATTAAGGCGGTGGTTAATTGTGATTGCCGTCCTGCAGAGAGGCAGATGGAACCGGGATGGTTTAAAGCCATTTCCGAGGGGCTCGAGGCCTCTCCTGAAGATATTTGCCAAATAAATGCCCGGCAAAAGCAAGGGCTTGGCCGTGGAAAACGCTGTTCAGCGAGCGGCCCTTGAGTTACCAGTGGGATGTGCACGGAGCTGTGGGATTGTTAAAGCAGAAAAAGCTTTTCCTCCACCTCTCCATCGAGGCCTTGAGGTCTTGGAGCTTCATCTCTTCAAAATCATCCAGTTTTTAATCCCGTTTCCGAGCAAGGCTTTACATTCATCCCACAGTTCCCATTTCCCACTCGCTCCGCTCCTCCTGGACATTTGTTTGTGCGCAGTCAAATAAGAGTCGCCGGTTGTTTCTTTCTCTCCAGTTGGATTTCCAACACCAGGGCAGGAAAATACAGAGATTTAGGGCAGGATGGGAAGGGAACTAATCACTTAAGACCTAATTAGCAAGGGATTCTCACAGGGACGTCCTCCCCGGGTAATTGCTGCTCATTTTCAGCGCTGGATGCAGAAAGACAAAATGGTTTTAGGGAGATCATTCAATTCCCCGCAAAATCCTGCGAGGAGCACCCAGTGTTTGAGTGGGGAGGGTGGAAAGGAGGATTTACAAAGAGTTCTTTAAAAGTCTTTAATTAAACAGATTTCCCCGTTCTCTTTGGGGCTGCTGAGGGATTTTTCTCCCGCTCTGTGTTCTTGCCGTGCGGGTGCCGCTGCTGCAGAGTCTCTGCTGCTTCAAACCCGTTTTGTTTGGAACGTGCCAGAATTGTCACCAGCTCTGCTCCTGTCCTGCTGCCCGCCCTCACAAGGCCAAACAGGCAATCTTGGAACCTTGGTGATTTTAAGCCTGTGTTTTCCAGAGCCGAGGGGTGGAAAGATGTGCTGGTTTAGCATGAAGGTGAAAAAAGTCCTTTTCCTAAGGAAGTTCTAGCATGTGTTGTGATTGACAGCTGTCAATCAGTTTCCAGAAACAATCTCATTTTCCAGAAACACAGAAAGTGAGAAATCCGAGTTTGGGGCTCAGACTCGGAGCTTTCTCCCCAGTTGAGGCTGGTTGAGGGGATTTATTGGTGAACTTCTTCTAAAACTTCAGCGAGAGAGGGATGTGGTGAGGGTCTGCTGCTGGGGGGGTTACAGCAGCCAAAACAACCCCCGTTATTATTATTAATATTATTAATATTATTAATATTATTATTAAGGAGATAATGAGCCACCGGCAACATCCAAACCATTCCTGTTTACTGACCTCTCTAACTCGCTCTAAAACATTAAATTTGTGCCTTTTTTTATTTTTCCCCTGTGCAGAAGAGCCCCGGCAGCGCTGGAGCTGCAGCAGGCATGTGTGCTCCTGCAGCTCATGACTCCAACACTGTGAGTGACTTGTTCTGTTAGCATGATAAACACATGCTGGAGAGGAACAGCACTAATTATGACCCTGTCACCTTCATCAGCTCCCCACTAATTGTTTTGGCTTTTTTTAATCTCAGCGCTTGGAGATGAAACATGATGTTTGGTTCTGCAAAGGAGTTGAAAAGAAAAGAGAAGAAAGAATTGCATTTTAAAATAGAAGCATCAGGTAGATCTTTCTGTTGGATTTGAAATTCAAATGACAGGAATTATAACTTTTTTGTGTGTTATTAAAATAAGGCACGGGAGGTTTTTAGAGGACTTTTCTGGCACTGCCCAGCTCGAGTCTCAGTCCACTGCTTCACCCTGGGCTGATGCTCCCAGCCCAGCATCGGGGTTCTCTGTGTCACAGCACAATAAAACTTCCCTAAATCTCTCCAGGTGTTGCCAGACAGCTCAGAAACCTCCCCAGTGATCAATCTCTTCTCCAGTTTTTGAGGATAAAAGGTGAGATCTCGTTATTATGGGCTCTGTGCATCTTGGGAGAGTGAGGATTAGGATTCAAGCCAAAATAAAACCAAAACCCAAACACGTCTTTTGTTCCTCTGGCTCTCCAAAATAGCGAGTTAACGGAGCACAATCTGGATTTTCTGCTGGGCGTTGCCTGAGAGTCGTGTAGAGGTGTGAAGGACTGGGTCAGACCTGCACACAAAAGAGTGACTATTTCACAAAATGAGAATCAGGACTGAGGTTCGGTTAGGGGAAATAAATCTCCCCAGGTTCATCCCCTCACAAGGAGCAGGTTCTGTGGCTGCACCAAGACCAGGCTGAAACCCTCCAGTGGGAGCCACTACTGACCTCCACGGCTCAGAAACCTCCTGACAACTGAGATTTGTATGAAATCAGGGATGTGTGAAAGCCCGTGCAGGATGTGATTCCACCTGGGGAGAGCTCCTGAGATGGAGAAGGTTTCCAGGCACCTGAGGATGTTCCATTTCCAGCCTTCCCAGAGCAGGGAGTGAGGCACAGCTCGGCAGGGGCAGCTCAGCTCTCCTCACACAACCCGGGTTTATTTTGTGTTTGACACCAGCCTCTAAATGAATACTGCAGAAATCCCTGGATCTCACCCCGTGCTCCATCCTGCCCTCTGCTCCTCACCTTTGGGAGCTGCTGAGTGTTGTTTTAGTGTCCAGATGTGCAGCCCAACGTGTGAAGGGCAGCAGAGCAAAAATTATCAGTGAAAGGTGAGTCTCTGCCCAACCCCCGGGAGATTTGGTGCGGAAAACAACTTTAATTGGGGTGTCCAGGCCTCGGTACAAACACACACATGGAAAAACAGCCCAGGAAATGAAGCCAAATCTATAAACATGAATGAAAGACGAGAGAGTGATCAGCCCAGGGTGCCATTTCCCAGGGCTGCCCTGAGTCATTTCCACAAGCAGTTGTTCCAGCAGCCTGGGAAAGGAAATTGGCTGTGCAGGAGAGCTCGGGGTTATTCAGTTGTGTTTCTGAATCAAGAGCAAATGCCCAGGGGCTGGGCTGTGTGAACACCTCTGGAACCGTCTCCCTTTCAGGGGAGGATAAAGGAGAGGGAATGTGGAGAGCAGGATGAGCTGAGCCCTTCCCAGCCACACCACAGCCTGGCGGCCGGGGGCACGAAGGGGGTGAATCAGAGAATGGTTTGGGATGGAAGCACCTTAAATCCATCCAATCCCAGCCCTGGCCATGGGCAGGAACCTCCAGGCCGGCCGGGATCTCTGCAGTGCCACACCGAGACTGGCTGCCTTCAGCTCCCCAGGGGAACCTCGGGCTGCTGCCCAGGAATCAGGAGCTGCTCTGGATGTGGAGGGAGCATCAGCTCCCCCTGAGCCGGGCGGGTTGGGAGGCACAGTCATGAATAAACATGATTTGCTCTGCGACTGACGCACGGCAATCAAAGGCAAACTCGTTTAGAGTTTGAAATCCGGACTTTAATTGGCAGCCCACGTTTACCTGGCTGTGTAGGCAGGAGGGAGAACTCTTCACCCAGCTGCATGGGGATGCTGCCTCTTGGGAGGGGAGGAATTGCTGGGAGCTCTTCTGGGAGCCTTCTTTTCATTTCCAGCTCAAGAGCACAAGGACTGAGCCTCCTCTTGCTGGGCACACAGAGGTCATGAGATAAGGAAAAGACCCTTTACATCTGCGAAGCAATGAAAGAGCAGCCGTCCCCAGGGCAGAGCTCAGCTCTCGGGTTCCTGGAGGGATCTTTATCTTGGTCACTTTATTTCTCAGCTTGAAAACATTCAGATTATCCAGGGTAATCCAGGAGTGGGGAGGGAGAACTGTCGTTCAAGGGTTTCTGGCTAATGCAGCCCAAACGGGTACAAACAGCAAAAGCGAAGTTCCAGCAGGGCATTTCCAGGGCCCAGGAGTTGTTTTCACACAGCCCGGCTGGATGCAGCTGCAGCAGACGAGGAAAAGGGCTTTTGCTCTGCATCATTTTTAATAAAATCCATCCCCGCTGCTGACAAAGATCGATCGAAGAAATCGAATCCTTACGGGGAGACCCTGAGCCCCGCGGGCTCGGATTAACTCCACTCCCTCACTGCCGTGGCACTGGCAGCACCATTCCCGCCCCATGGAAATCCGCCCTGCTGAAGCCCTCTGCCGCTCCGAGAGCTCATTAACCTCATTAACCCGGCTGACACAGCCCAGTCTCTGCTTCCTCTCACTTCTTTTTCACTGCCTTTGGCCGCCCAGCAGCGAATCAAACCGACTGTCCCCTGATTGATCCACCGAGAAAAACCTCATTATTGTATAAAAACCCCCATTATTTGTATAAACCCCTGCCCAAATCCAGCCCAGAGCCCTGGGCTGGGAAACCATCCAGGGCCCAGGAGATATTCCAGGAGATACTCCAGGAGATACTCCAGGAGATATTCCAGGAGATATCCCATGATTTCAGGTGAGGGGGGCTCAGCACCATTTTCACACCCAGTGAAAGTGATGTTTGGGGTTTTTGGCCAAACTTTCTGCCCCTCTCTGGGCATCACATCTTGGTGTTCTCTCAGGCACCACTGACCTTCCTTCTCCCTCACCTGGGCTTTCTTTGATTATTTTGAGGTCACAGGTGAATGTCAGAGGTGTTGGTCCTGATAAAATATAATGTTACAGTGAGTAAATAATCAACCGAAAAAACGCCAAAAAAAACCCTGTTTTGTTCAGTCACAACCCGGATTTTTTTCTCTTTGACTCCTTGTTGATGTTCAGGCAAAACATCTGGGCTGCCTCCTCTCCCAGCTTGTGTCCCTCTCCCTGCCGGCAAATCGCTGGGGACCAGTTCAGCGTCAGTTCAGAGCCTCGGGGAGGGGAGAGGAGAAGATTAATTGGAGCCTTAATTCCTTCTCCGTTCATTGGATGAGCTGAGTGGGAGAGGTGCTCCTGGAGGCCTCTGGGGGCCGTGAATCAGAGCCCCCCGGGCTGGCTTTGTGTCGGGTTCGGGGTGGTTTGGGAGCAGTCCTGCAGGCAGAGCCCATCCATCAGAGCCCCTCTGCCCTCCTCCCCCGGGCAGGGCCAGCATGGCGAAAAGCAGCTCTGAGAGGGGGCAGGAAGGGCTCGGCAGGAGGCCGGGGGACAGGGACAGGTCTGAGGGATGTTCTCCAAGGGGCAGCAGCCAGCTGGAGCCAGACGAGCCGAACCCCACGGCCAGACTGTCCCGGGTGCAGTAAATCAGCCAGAGGGGAGATGAAATGTGCCTGCAGCAAAGCTGGAAAATCCCGGAGCTGGGAGGGACCAGCAAACGGAGAGAGAGCTTTTCCTCCTCACCAGCCTGGCCTGGAGCTCCTCTCCCTGCCCTGGCACCACAGTTATTGCCTTGGTGGGGCAATTATTGCCTTGGCACCCCAATTATTGTCTTGGTGGGGCAGTTATTGCCTTGGCACCACAGTTATTGCCTTGGCACCCCAATTCCATCCAGCTCTGGCCCTCCCAGGCTGCTGCAGATCCAAAATCCTCTTGGCACCCCGGCACAAAGGGCTTGGACCCCACCAGAGCCACGAGCATCCCTCCTGTGTGCAGCAGTGCCCTCCGAACCCCGGGGCTTTGCTCGGTGTCACCTGCAGCCAGAGACCCTCAAACGCCCCCAGTGACCTCGTTGTTCCCTCTGGGATTTGGTGTTGGTGTCTTTGTGCTTTCCGTGGTTTCCATCTCGATCCCAGAGCCTGCTGCACCCCAGGGAACATCTCACTGGGGTTTGCCTGCAGACAGATGGAGGGGCAATGAGGAGGAGCGCTGAGGAGCCACCACAGCTTCCCTCGCCTTATTAATCTGCAATTAGTCAGCAGCTTTTAACGAACCTCCCGCCTGGGCTGTGCTCGTGCCTGGGGCTGCAGCTCCCGCAGGAGCCTTCCTTTGGACGGGCCATTTCCCGAATCTTCTGCAGCTCTGCCCACTCCAGTGGTGCCAAAGGTTTCTTTTCAGCATTTCTTTTCCTCGGAGAGCGCAGAGCAGGGGGCTGAGCCCAGACTGACTGCAGCCAGAGGAGACGACAATAAATCCTCCCCGTGCTGGTGAAGTGGCAGGATGTGGCACACACACGTCACACGTTCCTCTGATTTCCCTTTAATGTGCTCAAGTCTCATCCATTTCCAGATGTGTTCCTGCGCCATCATCCCATGAAATTGCGTTTTTAATTGGTTAAGTCTTTGTGATTTTTTTCCCCTCCTCAGGTTCTCCTGTGAACACACAGATGTACAACAAGGTTTCGGTTTTCTGTGATAATGGCCCAGAAAATTCTGCTCATTAGAGAAAATGTTATTACCCCAGCTGAAAGGATCCCGGGAAGGGTCAGGCTGGAAGGGAGCGCCTGGTGCCACCTCCCCGCTCACCCCAGAGCCCAGGACTGTGTCCAGATGGCTCTGGAATACCTCCAGTGAGGGAGAAGTGATGAGAGCCCTGCCCATCACCGTGTGTGCTCAGGAATGTCCCTTTGGGAGGGTCGAGCCCAGGCAAAGGCACGTCTGCTGCGGCAGCACCGCCGGGAATTGCACACTGACACAAGGAACGGCACAATCGGGACTCTGGGTTTTCATTTGCTTTGTGGTGGGCAGCCTGAGGGGCTGGGCTGGGATTCCCGGGAGCCAGCGGTGCTTCCAGCAGGAGGGTTTGTGATGGAATGGGACATTTGGGCGTGGGGTGGGACATCCTGCAAGGAGAGAGGAGTTGGTGCCTTGGTCACAGCAGTTCCACCCTCACCCTCCTCCCTGTCACTGCTCCCAGCCCAGAGCTGGGTCCTTCCCCATTCCCAGCTCTCATCTGGGGTTTTCCCAGTGGAAGGCTCTTCCAGGAGTTTCTGTGTGTCTCTCACCTCACCGTCAGTGGGGATTCTCCCCAAGACTGTCTCTATTCCCATTCCCAGCTCTGATCTGGGGTTTTTCCCAGTGGAAATCTCTTCCAGGAGTTGCTCTGTGTCTTTAACCTCACAGGGAGTGGGGATTCTCCCCAGGACTGTCTCTGTCCCCATTCCCAGCCTCACCCACCAGGACAGGTTTGCTGCCTCTGCCTTGTTTCCGTGTCCAGGCTGGGAGAAAACAACCCCGATGATGCCCACCGGGGGAGAGGAGCCCAGAGGAGCTCCAGAAACACCAACCTAATGGGCTGGAAACTGCAGCCAGACTCTGCCGAGCGCCAGATTAAATCGTTTCACATAAACAAGGGCTCTGCCACGAGGGCTGCAAACCCCACGCAGAGAGGACTTGAGAAGATGATGGTTTTGTTGGTTTTTTTATCCTTCTTTTCTCGGTTTAACTCCTCCCCGGCACTTTGGTGACATGGAGACAAGCAAGTGTTTTATCTCTTGGAAAGCACTCACATCCTCCCTCACCTCCCTGCTCTGTCCACGCAGCTCCAGCCCCATTACACAGACGATTTATGTCTGTGCTTCTGCCAGCGACTTCGGGAGGGTTATTTGTCCTTAAGTACTTGTAATTCTTCCTCTGCAGGAGCATAATCAGTCATTATCAGCGGCAGTTTCAGGCTCTAATCATAAAGCTGTTATTTCTGCTTAATCCTTACCTTGCTAAGTATTAATTTGATGTTTAATCCCCCTGGTACCTGGCAATATTGGCCTGTTATTATTGTTGCTGTTGCTGTTGTTTATGTGACAGTGAAAAAAAAAATCAGCGCTGTGGGAGTCATATCCTTAATTATTTAGCATTTATTTGCTAAATCTCAGTTGCTCTCTTGCCACCCCCGAGTCCTGCAGGGCGGTGTCACCTCAAAGTGTGGTGGAAGGTGACACTTTGAAGGAGGAGGGGACAGGTACACCTTTCATCCTTCCACCGTTCTTTAAACAACCAACCAAAAGAGCTGCGAAGCTGTTCAGGGTTCAAACACGAGGTGACACTTTGTGCAAGGTGCAGAGCTCACCTGCAGAGCAGTGACACCTGCACAGGAGTGACACCTGCACAGGAGTGACACCGGCAGAACAGTGACACCTGCACAGGAGTGACACCTGCACAGGAGTGACACCTGCAGAGCAGTGACACCGGCAGAGGAGTGACACCTGCACAGGAGGGACACCGGCAGGGCAGTGACACCTGCAGAGCAGTGACACTTGCAGCAGTGACACCTGCACAGGAGAGACACCTGCACAGGAGTGACACCGGCAGAGCAGTGACACCGGCAGAGCAGTGACACCTGCACAGGAGGGACACCTGCACAGGAGGGACACCTGCACAGGAGTGACACCGGCACAGGAGTGACACCTGCACAGGAGTGACACCTGCAGAGCAGTGACACCTGCAGAGCAGTGACACCTGCACAGGAGTGACACCTGCACAGGAGTGACACCTGCACAGCAGTGACACCTGCAGAGCAGTGA
The DNA here is from genome assembly GCF_009819655.1 of Sylvia atricapilla. NCBI lineage: Eukaryota > Metazoa > Chordata > Aves > Passeriformes > Sylviidae > Sylvia > Sylvia atricapilla. The sequence goes on from NC_089162.1 coordinate 6,185,129, forward strand.
CACCGGCAGAGCAGTGACACCGGCAGAGCAGTGACACGTGCAGAGCAGTGACACCTGCACAGGAGGGACACCTGCACAGGAGTGACACCTGCAGAGCAGTGACACCTGCACAGGAGTGACACCTGCACAGCAGTGACACCTGCAGAGCAGTGACACCTGCAGAGCAGTGACACCTGCAGCAGTGACACCTGCACAGCAGTGACACCGGCAGAGCAGTGACACCTGCACAGGAGTGACACCTGCACAGCAGTGACACCGGCAGAGCAGTGACACCGGCAGAGCAGTGACACCTGCAGCAGTGACACCTGCAGCAGTGACACCTGCACAGGAGTGACACCTGCAGCAGTGACACCGGCACAGGAGGGACACCTGCACAGGAGTGACACCGGCAGAGCAGTGACACCTGCAGAGCAGTGACACCTGCAGCAGTGACACCTGCAGCAGTGACACCTGCAGAGGAGGGACAGAGGCACGGCAGGAGCTGTTCTCACAGCGCTTCCCAGCAGCTCCATCATTAACCCGCCGGGATCAATAGACACATTTCAGGGCTGCAGCTCCAGGGCTGCGGAGGAGCTGATGGCTGGGAAACGCTGGGGTTTGCTCTAAATCCGAGGCTAAAAGGCTCCTTTCGGTGCGGTGATGCTCTGGAGATGCGGCCAGCTCTGTCCAGCTGGGCAAAGGGCAGAGCTGAGCCTGGGGAGGACCAAAACTCCATCCCCAGGGCCCTTTGGGGAGCTGCTGCCCCTCAGCATCCCCCTGCTGCTGAATTCCAGCCCCGGTCCTGCTCCTCACGGCTGGAACAACGGGAATTAACACAGGAGACACTCTCGGGGGCCTTCAGGTTTATCTGAGCAGTGAAACTTCGTGTTCATTTTCCCTGTAAATCCGCACTTTGTACCCGAGGCTGAGAGAACAGCCCAGGGCTGGGCTCTGCTCTCACCCCTGGGCACCAGCTCCTCCTTTCTCGGCCGGGAGAAGGTGACAATTGTGATGCCACCCGTGCCCAGGCTGTGCCACCGGGGCTGGGCACAGAAATCCGAGCAGCACCGAGGCCCCGTGGATAAATTCCTGCAGCTTTTTCTCGGTGCACGGGAGGGAGGAAAAACCCCTCGCTCCCAGCACTGCCTAAATATTCGATGTATAACTCTGGAAGCTTAATCACATTCTTTTGACAAAGCCTTATGGTTTATATATATTTGGGTTTTTGTTGCTCTTTTGTATTCACCCTTTTCGCTGTCAATTTAAGCTTGATATTATTAAAATTGCTCTGGCTCGCTCTGCTTAAAATTCTGCAGTTGCAGGATTTTTTTAATTTTTTTGGGAGAAGGAGAAGTGCTAAGTCAAACGCTTTCTCTTGTTTCTTGTTTGTCTTTAATGACTCATTAGCTCCTCACCTCTGAAATGAGGAAGCTGCTCTGAGGAGGGGCTGGCAGGAGCTCTGCGGGCTGGGATTGTTCTCTCGATGGGAGCTGGGCGCTGCTGGGGACACAAAGCCTCCAAAAGTGGCTCCTGAGGAGATGCCAAAGGGCCCCAGGGGGTGAAAAAGCTCATCCCGTGCGGGAAGGGGCAGAATTCGGCTTTAGCTGCAGGGGAAATCAGCATCAAAGGGGGGGAAATCAGCATCAAAGGGGGGGAAATCAGCACTAAAGGGGGAAATCAGCACTAAAGGGGAGAAATCAGCACTAAAGGGGAAATAATCAGCACTAAAGGGGGGAAATCAGCATTAAAGAGGGAAATAATCAGCATTAAAGGGGGAAATCAGCACTAAAGGGGGAAATCAGCATTAGAGGGGGGAAATAATCAGCACTAAAGCCCCAAGCCTTGCCCGGGGGCAGCAAATTTGATTTTAAAGGGTAAACTGGAGAGTGGTAAAGCCCTGGGGGTGGGAGGGCAGGACAGGGGACAGGGGACAGGGGACACGGGACAGGGGAATGGGGCCTCCTGATCCCCTCTTGTGGTGAAACCCCTGTGAGCTGCGGCTTTGGGCCTCTTGGAAATGCCTATTTTATTCTATTTTGGTTTATTTTATATTTTATTTTATTTTAATTTAGTTTATATTTATTTTGTTTTATATATTTTAGTCTTTACTTTGTTAAATTTTATCATATTGCATTCTCTTTTCTATTTTATATTTATTGCGTTTATTTTACTTATTTTACTTATTTTATTGATTTTTTAAAAAATAAATTTTTTTCTTTATTTTATTTTTAATTTATTTTTTCAAAATTTTATTGATTTTACTTATTTTATTTTATAGATTTTTTAAAAAAAAATTTCTTTTATTTCTTCATTTTTATTTATTTATTTATTTATTTTAATTGTATTTCTTTTCCCAGAGGGGATAGCAAGAACAACATCCCTGGAAGAGCAGCTGCTGCCCTCTCCCCGCGGCTCCGGGGATGGAAAAGCTGCAGGGAACATATCAAACCTCCCCAACCTTTTACTCCTCGTGGATTGACAAATCCTCCCGCGGTCACACACGGACCCGCTGCCAAAGGGGTTCCCAAAATCCCAAATCCCCAAATCCCCAAATCCCCGGGAAGGAGCAGCTCCAGGGCCACAGAGACAGAACCGTGATGTTCCTTCCCTCGCCTCAAACACGGCGCTGAGTCACCACCCGGCACAGGAGAAAAGCAAAAAATATTTCCTCGGTGTTAAGAAAAACGATTTTTTTTTTTTTTCCCCCACGTGTGAAGCGTCTCCTGGTGATGACACAAATGGTGCATCGGCCGGGGAACCAATTACATTAAATTACTGGAATTAAAATTAAAACCACGACATTAATTGGTGTTTCTGCCCGGTTGAGGCGAACAAATTGAGATCAAAATTTGGGAAGAGTTATAAAATGAGATGGAATAGGAGAATTTTAAAGGCGAAGCAAGAATTAGTAATGAGTTAGGTGTAATTGTAGTAGAATATCTAAGGGTGAAATAGTTTATTGTTTAAGTAGATTGGAGATGTATGTTGTACGGAATTTGGATAATGATTTTAAGCCTGTGTTTTCCAGAGTTGAGGGGTGGAAAGATGTGCTGGTTTAGCATGAAGGTGAAAAGTCTTTTCCCTAAGGAAGTTCTAGCATGGGTTGTGATTGACAGCTGTCAATCAGTTTCCAGAAACACAGAAACTGAGAAATCCGATTTTGGGGCTCGGACTCGGAGGTTTCTCCTCAGTTGAGGGGATTTATTGGTGAACTTCTTCTAAAACTTCAGCGAGAGAGGGACGTGGTGAGGGCCTGCTGCTGGGGGGTTACAGCAGCCAAAACAACCCCCGTTATTATCGTTATTAATGAGATAATTATCTCCTTATTATTAAGGAGATAATGAGATAAATGATCAGCAGCGCAAACGCGGCTGGAGCGAGCGGGGCTGAGTCACCGCCTGGAACCTCCGCGGAGCTCAAAGAGCTGGAAAAACCGAATTAATGACTCGGAGACTTCAGCCAGTTCATCACAGGAGTGTTAGCGAGGTGTCTGTTGGGCTGCCTGGTAGAGAAAAGGAAAAAAAATTAAAAATTTAAAAAATAAAATAAAAAAAAATTTAAAAAAAAAAAGGAAATAAATATATTAGGATTGCCAGGTCCCCCTAAAATCTGTGGCTATTTTTGAATCCCAAATGGCAACTGTTAGTCCAAATACCTTCTTAGCACCCACAAAATCTCTGCTGGGCCCCAGGGGGTGACACGACCCCGCGGGTCCCCAGGGCTCAGCATCGTTGTTCTCCCATTCAGCCTCTTCCTAAATTAAATCCCTTTGGGTTTTTTTTCCCCTTTTCCCCCTTTTTTTCGCAAAGCTGAGCATCCCCGAGCTGCAGGAAGCTGCGTGCCCCAAACTGCTGCAGAAATGGAACAGAAAGAGAAACCTGGAAGTAATATTTTTTTTTCTTTCTCTTTTTTTTAGCTTTAGGTGATCCTTCAGGGAGATATCGAGGCCGCCGCTTTAAAATGCTGAGTAACTCCCCCGAGTGAATTTATGGGAGGAAATAAAGAAGAAATGTGGAGGAAATAAATGAGAAAGCTGCAGGAGAAGCTCTTTGGGACCTTTCCTCCCCTGAACGCTGCTGACAAACGCTGGCACAAGGGGAGTTATTTCCCTGTCAAGATGCATTAAAGGGGTTTGGCTTTGCAGCCTGGAGAAAGGCAGAGAATTCCAGGTGGGAAGGGAATTCCTGGCGCTCAGGGAGGTGTCAGCGGGTGAGGAGGATGAGGCAGAGTGATGATGGGGAGGTTTGGGCCTGGCCAGGAGCTCCCCAAAGTGATTTTCCCTTGAACAGAATCTTTCTTTCTCTAACAGCTCCCCATAACTTTGTAATCGCAGGCAGCGTATTTATTTACATAAGCGGTGGCTGTAATTACCCCGAAGGAAAATGTGTAATTATTTAATTAGGATCCATAACGAGGCTGTGCCGGGGAGGCGGCAGGCAGGTGGGTTTGGTGAGCAGCGCTGGCCAAGGCTTTGTGCTGCAGAGGGGAACAAAGTCAGAGCTCAGGAAACTGGGACTGAGAGCAGGAAAAACGCTGCTGCTGGCCGGGAAACCCTCATTTCTGTCCCATTTAGTGACCTCTCACTGGAATATCTCGGAGCAAAGGCTGGTGGGAATATCCACCTGCTCCTGGGCTCTTCTCCTCGCTGGGCTGAGCAAAGACAGGTTTCCAGGGATAGCAGAGTTCATTTTATCGGGTGTTTAGCGGCCTCTAAACACAGCCCAGGGACCCCTCGATCTTCCCGGGGGGATCATTTCTGGCAGGACCGAGATTGTAACTCCATCTGATGCCTCGAGGAGCCGCAGCCCGGCCGGGGATGTGTCCCCAAAGGCGACTCTTCTCCAGAAACAACCAGACAGGGAAATTCCTGCTGCCCCTGGCGTGGATTTCAGTGTCCCCTCCAGGAGCAGGGAGTGAAATAAAAACCCACCCGACCCAGCACATCTTTTATGGCTGGGGGGAGATCCTGGGAGGAAGAGGCCTGGAGGAGAGCAGGGCAGGGGTTGAGGGAGAGAATCTGCTGGAGGTGCAGCTCAGGAACATCCCAGGACCTTTGCCTGGAGTGAGAAAATCCAGCCCAGCACCTGTTTTATGGCTGGGGGGGGAGATCCGGGGAGAAGCAACTCGCAAGGGCACAGCTCCGGCTGGCAAGTGACAAATGAACTGGAATTGGGGGAAAAAGAGCACAGAATGAATGTCTCTTGAACAGTTATTCTTCTCTGACTCGTTCCCGAGAATAAATCCCTTGGGATATCTTTGTGCTGGAACATGGTACAGAGAATGAAAACATTTCATCCCTGCCATCCTTAAATTCCCCATTTACCGGGTGATGGATGAGGAGCGGGGCCCAGCGCTGTCCTGGCTGTCCCTGCTCGGCAGAAACACCCACAGAGGGACAGCACGTCCCGCCTCTGCCTGTGCCAGGTGACAGTGCTCGGGGTGAGCACCGAGGTGTCCCCAGCACAGTCACAGCACCAGCGGGGTCAGGACGTTTCTTCCAGCCCCTCTGTGGCAGGACAGGAGCAGTTTGGCCATCCCCTGGCTCTGGGCACCAGCCCTGCAGGGAATGGCCTCGGTGCGGCAGGAGGAGGAGGAGGAGGAGGAGGAGGAGGAGGAGGAGGAGGAGGAGGAGGCTTTGCTGCCTCTCGCCTTCCCCAGCCCGAGCCCGTGTGGCTTCGGAGGCGCTCTGCCCTGCGCTGCTCTCGCTGCGGCGGGGAGGACGGGACATCATCGGGATGCCTTTGGGAAGGGGACCCCAGCGGGACCCGGGGCAGAGGCAGCGCGGGCCGGGGGATGCTCCCGGCCCTTTTCCCCCGCTCCCGGTGGATCCTTTCGGGGTCCGCCCCGGTTCCCGCTGCCCCAAGGAGCAGCCCGTGCCCTCGGTGCTGTGCTGCCTGAGTTCACACCTCTCCTTAACTGTTTCATCTCCGCTCGGAGCAGGCTGAGCTCCTGCTTCTGGGAGGGGAGAGGACCTGAACCGCTCCAGCGGCCTGGAGGGTGCCTCTCCTCCTCCGTGCCCACAGGAGCTGCCAAAGGATGCTCAGCGGCGTTCGGGGCTGTTCCCTCCTTTCCCACCGGTGCTCCAGCACCATCTACAGTCTGCTCCAGCACCATCTACAGTCCTCTGCGTGCTCCAGAGCCGCCGGGTGCGGCACAGGCCCGGGAAGGGGTCAGAGGCTGAGCCGAGGTGTGAGCTCGGGGATATTTGCAGCCTTTCTGCCCTAAACTCCAAATGAGACGGGGCTTGGAGAGAAAAATGCAATCCGACCCCAACCTCCCCCTGTTCTCCCAGCAGCTGCCCAGCGCAGGGTGCGTTTGTGCCACAGCACACCGGGTGTCACTCGGAGAGAGCACAAACCCTCAGCCTGCAGGACATGAAACATTCATGGCACTTTCTTCGGTTAAACAGCATTAACAATTCATCGGTGCTCGGAGCACCGAGCTGTGTCTGTCAGGGGTGGGGAAGTAGGGAATAAAAGCCTTTATTCCATGGGACAGCTTCTCCATTCTGCTCGGCTGCCCTGGGGTTCGGAACAGGGGCAGAGGAGGATGAGGGGATGCAGCAGCCTGAGGGATTCCTGTTCCACCAGAGCTCTGCACTGAAAACCATCTCCTGCCCCAACACGGCCCAGCCACGGGCCAGAAACTCCCTTTAAAGCAGCAAGAAATCACCTGGAGGATCAGGAGGCAGCTGAGAGCTGCTGCCTGACCTCTGCTCCTCCCCTTATTCTCCAGGCAGGAAAAACCCACCCCTGGGGAGGTGGGGCTGATTCCCTGGGGGAGCTGCGGGTGTGGTCCCACCAGCCCTCCCCTGTCCCTCCCCTGTCCTTCCCCTGGCACAGCTGGCACAGCTGGCAGGCCCTTGGCTGGAGGTGTGCGGGTGCTAAAAAGCAGCTCCAGGCTCCTCCCTGGTTTCTCCCCCCACTTTAGGAAGTTTTGCCCCCGGAGGACTGGCAGACGCTGGTCAGGGCTGGCTGGAGCCGCAGCCCCCGGCAGCTCCTGGGGCTCCTCGTGTGGCCGGGACGGGGAGGGGAGAGGGGGCAGCAGGTGGGGAACGGCTCCGGGGGCTGAGGCAGCCCCACAGCTGCTGCTCGGGCTGGGGAGGCCCCAGGGAGGGACAGGAGTGTCCCCTGGGACAGCAGGGGATGGAGCGGGGGCTGAGCCATGGCCCCCGCCCTGCAGCAGGAGGAGAAGGGGGGTTTGGGGACAGGCAGCGCCTTCAGCGCATGCACAGGAACCTGAGCTGGCTCCTGGCCACCCGAGCTCTGCTCCTCCTGCCGTGCTGAGCCGGGATCCCACAGCCCAGCCCCTGCCCAAAGAGCTGTCCCCGAGCTGCTCCGGGTTCTGCTCCTGTCCCCAGAGCTGTCCCCGGGCTCTGCTCCTGTCCCCAGAGCTGTCCCCGGGCTCTGCTCCTGTCCCCAGACCTGTCCCCAGAGCTGTCCCCGGGCTCTGCTCCTGGCCCCAGAGCTGTCGCCAGTGTCCCCAGAGGCCGGAGCACACCGAGGATGCCGAGCCCAGCCCCGGGATGGCCGAGCCCCGGAGGGGAGCCGCGGGGACACTGCCCTGCCCAGGGCACACCAGGTGAGCTGCTGGTGGCCCCTGGGGACAGGGTGGGCTCTGGGTCCTGAGCTGGGGCACAGTCCACTGCTCCGCTGGGGGAAAGGAGCAGCCGAGCCCTGGAAATCAGCGCAGCACGTGCCGGGGGCTTCACCAGGGGCTTGGGAGGGCCGTGGGGGACACACCAAGCTTCTGACCCTCTCTGCTCCTTTACAGGTCCTGCTGAAGTGTCCCCTGGGGCTCCCTGCCCCGTCAGGAGGCTGCTCGTGCTGCTGGGGCTGGCCGGGCTGCTGGCGGGGACAGCGGGGGGGACGTGGCTGCTGGGTCAGTGTCCCCCCAGGACAGCCCTGCTGCCCCCCTGCCAGCGGGACTGGGGGCTGGCGCTGGGGCTGAGGGGCTGGGAGCTCCCTGCTCAGCCCTGCCCTGGGCTGGGGCACCTTTGGGTGCTGCCCACCCTCACCCCGTTCCCTGTGTCCCGCAGTGAGGCAGCCCAAGGAGCCCCAGGGCTCTCCCCAGGAGCAGGATTGGGGCTCCATCGCAGCGTGTGAGGATGGCGAGGAGGAGGAGCCCGTGGTCCGGGGCGCTCCCAGCACAGGTTGGCGCCTTTGGTCCTTGTCACAGCCGTGGGGAGACGGGAGAGGCACGAAAGAGGCTCTGCAAGGATCAACATCTGCTGCGTTTTGCCCTTTTGCTTTTCTCCCAAGCGCTGCTGAGCCGCTCAGCGCTGAGCCTCACTGCAGAGGCGACTCTGCCATCTCTCTGTGACCCTCTGACTGGGTTCATTGAGAGTTTCTAATTCCCCCAATGGTTTATTTCTGGGGTTCGGGGTGGGTTTTCTCCTGCTTTGGCTGTGAACCGCCCCGCACAGAGCGGGGGAGCTCACAGGGTGTCTGCCCCGGGATGGCTTTAGTGTCCTTCAGGATCAGCACAGCCAATTCCCTGCTGGAGGCGCGGCTGGAAGCACATCCCGGCTGGCTCCTGGTGTGCCACGGGCACTGGGAGCCGTCCCTGGGCACCCAGCTCTGCCAGCAGCTGGGCTACCTCAGGTGGGCACGGCACGGGTGGATTTTCCCTTTCCACGGGGGACGGAGGGGCTTGGCTCCTTTGGGGGCCGGGGGTTTGTCAGCCCCTGGGGACACTGGGCTCGGCACCTGCAGGAGCAGCTCCTGGACGTCCTTCTGGACAAAAAGCCCGTTCCCAGCTGCCAGAGCTGTGGGTCTGTGACCCTCCCGTGGCAGGTGACATTGCTGACCCCTCCCGGGACGTTTCCTGTTGCTCCTGCAGCATGACCCAGCAGAAGGGGGTGAACCTGAGGGACATCCCGGTGAGCGCAGGGCAGCGGTTCCTGCAGGTGACAGCCCGGCAGGAGGGCAGCCCGCAGGACAGGTGGCGGCTCAGGTGAGGGCGGCCCTGGGGCCAGCGGCGTTTGCTGGAGCCTGTTCTCAGCACTAACCACAGAGCGGTGCAGGGGCTGTGCCCCAAACTCCCCTTCGGGAGCTTTGGGCTGGGGTTTGTCGTGACCAGCCCTGCTCACACACAGGAGCAGCTGCCCGTCGGGCCTGGTTGTGGCTCTGCGGTGCTCAGGTGAGTGATTCCCCCTGTCCCCTGTCCCCAGGGCTCTGCCCGGGTGCAGCCGCCCCCGCCGTGCAGCAGGGAGGGCTGCAGCTGGAGCCTCTCCCCCCGTCCCTCGCAGAGTGTGGGCTGCAGGCTGCGGCTCTCCGGGTGGTGGGGGGCACAGACGTGGCCCCGGGGCGTTGGCCCTGGCAGGTCAGTGTGTGCCAGGGCTCCCAGCACCGCTGTGGGGGCTCCGTGCTGGCCCCCGAGTGGATCCTCACGGCAGCTCACTGCGTACACAGGTACCCCGGGCTCTCCCTGTGCCCATCCCCTGTTCCCTGTGCCCATCCGCTGCTCCCTCTGTGCCCATCCCCGGGCTCTCTGTGCCCATCCCCGGGCTGTCCCTGTGCCCATCCCCTGTTCCCTGTGCCCATCCCCGGCTCCCTGTGCCCATCCCCGGGCTGTCCCTGTGCCCATCCCCTGTTCCCTGTGCCCATCCCCTGTTCCCTGTGCCCATCCCCGGCTCCCTGTGCCCATCCCCGGGCTCTCCCTGTGCCCATCCCCGGGCTCTCCCTGTGCCCATCCCCGGCTCCCTGTGCCCATCCCCGGGCTCTCCCTTGTGCCCATCCCCTGTTCCCTGTGCCCATCCCCGGGCTCTCCCTGTGCCCATCCCCTGTTCGCTGTGCCCATCCCCTGTTCGCTGTGCCCATCCCCTGTTCCCTGTGCCCATCCCCGGGCTCTCCCTGTGCCCATCCCCGGGCTCTCCCTGTGCCCATCCCCGGGCTCCCTGTGCCCATCCCCGGGCTCTCCCTGTGCCCATCCCCTGTTCCCTGTGCCCATCCCTGTTCCCTGTGCCCATCCCCGGGCTCTCCCTGTGCCCATCCCCGGGCTCCCTGTGCCCATCCCCGGGCTCTCCCTGTGCCCATCCCCGGGCTCCCTGTGCCCATCCCCGGGCTCCCTGTGCCCATCCCCTGTTCCCTGTGCCCATCCCCGGGCTCTCCCTGTGCCCATCCCCTGCTCCCTGTGCCCATCCCCGGGCTCTCCCTGTGCCCATCCCCTGTTCCCTGTGCCCATCCCCTGCTCCCTGTGCCCATCCCCGGGCTCTCCCTGTGCCCATCCCCTGTTCCCTGTGCCCATCCCCTGTTCCCTGTGCCCATCCCCGGGCTGTCCCTGTGCCCATCCCCTGCTCCCTGTGCCCATCCCCTGCTCCCCGTGCCCATTCCCGGCTCTCTCTGCCCTCCCCATTCCCTGTCCCCGCTGTCAGCACCCCTGGGTGCCCGCAGCCCGTTCCCAGGGCGCTCCCGGCCCCACTCGGTTGCAGGCAGCTCCCGGCCCCAGCCTGGCTGGTTTTTGCGGGAATTGTCACGCACGGCTCCGCCCAGCCCCAGGCCGGGGTGCCGGTCCGGGAAATCATCCCACACCCGCTCTACAGCCCCAGCAGCCTCGACTACGACATCGCCCTGCTGAGGCTCCGAGTGCCGCTCAATTTCTCGGGTGAGGAAGGGCTGGGGCTGTCCCGGGGCTGTCCCGCTGTGTCCTGCTGTGTCCTGGGCTGTCCCGCTGTGTCCTGGGCTGTCCCGGGGCTGTCCTGGGGCTGTCCTGCTGTGTCCTTGGGTGTCCTGCTGTGTCCTGGTGTATCCTGCTGCTGTCCTGTCCTTCTGTGGGGTTTTCTGTCCCACCGCACAGTGACAAGCTGCCCAAACCCAGCCTCTCCCGAGCCTGCCGCTCCCGAGCAGCTCTGGCAGAACCAGAATCCCGGGATGGTTTGGGTGTGAGGGGGCCCTAAAGCCCCTCCAGTTCCATCCCCACCAGGGCAGGGCCATGTCCCGCTGTCCCGGGCTGCCCCCAGCCCTGTCCCTGTCCCTCTGCCAGCCTGGCCCGGGGCAGGCTCAGCCCAGCGCTGCAGTGTCCCAGCTCCTGGGGCAGGAGCCTCTCCCGTCCCCGCCTGTCCCCTCTGAGGTGTCGCTGTCCCCGCAGGTGCCATCCGCGCCGTGTGCCTGCCGCCCTCCGGGCGGGACCTGCTGCAGGGCACCCCGTGCTGGGTGTCGGGCTGGGGTTACACCGCCCCGGAGCAAGGTGAGCTCCCCCCGAGCCCACCCTGGCCGCCGCCGGAGCCCCGCCCCGTGTGCCCCTTCCATCCCAAAGGCTCTGCTCCTGGGGGACCACGGGCCCGGGGACCGCCAGCCCTTAGCGCAGCCCCCTGTCCCTGCTGTCCCCTGCTGTCCCCTCCTGCCCTCCCGTGTGTCCCTGTCCCCAGCACAGGTGGCCGCGACGCTGAAGGAGGCGCTGGTGCCCCTGATCGGCACCCGGAGGTGCAACAGCTCCTGTGTGTACAGGGGAGAGCTCACGGCCAGGATGCTCTGTGCCGGACACCTGCAGGGACACGTGGACGCCTGCCAGGTAGGGCTGGGACACTCTGTGGACACTCCGGGGACACCCTGGGGACACTCTGGGGACACCCTTGGTGAGGCACAGGCTGCCCTGAGGTTTGGGTGCTCCCTGAAGGGCTCAAGGCCAAGTTGGACAGGGATTGGAGTGGTGGCACCTGGCAGGGGACGAGCTTTGGGGACCCACAGCAGGCTGTGACACCGTGTCCTGTCCTAGAAGGACAGTGGCACTGGATGAGCTTTGGGGACCCACAGCAGCTGGGACAGGCTGTGACACCGTGTCCTGCCCCACACGGGGACAGTGGCACAGGGTGAGCTTTGGGGACCCACAGCAGGCTGTGACAGGCTGTGACACCGTGTCCTGCCCCACAGGGGGACAGTGGCACCGGGTTAGCCTCGGGGACCCACAGCAGGCTGTGACAGGCTGTGACACCGTGTCCTGTCCCGCAGGGGGACAGTGGCACTGGGTGAGCCTCGGGGACCCACAGCAGGCTGTGACAGGCTGTGACACCGTGTCCTGTCCTACACGGGGACAGTGGCACAGAGTGAGCTTTGGGGACCCACAGCAGCTGGGACACCATGTCCTGCCCCACACGGGGACAGTGGCACAGGGTGAGCCTCGGGGACCCACAGCAGGCTGTGACAGGCTGTGACACCGTGTCCTGTCCCGCAGGGGGACAGTGGGGGCCCTCTGGTGTGCTGGGATGGAGCCACGTGGCGCCTGGTGGGGGTTGTGAGCTGGGGCCAGGGCTGTGCCGAGCCCAACCACCCCGGGGTCTACAGCAACGTGGCCCAGCTGCTGCCCTGGATCCACCAGGTCACCCAGGTAAACCCAGCAGTATGTTCCTTAGACAAATCCCAGGATCCCCTCAGGACAACCTCGCTTATGACTGTTTTTTTTTTTTTCTTTTCTTTTCTTTTTTTTTTTTTTTTTCCTTTTCTGTTCCCTTTTTTACTGATTTTATTAGGCCCACTAGAAATCAGGCAAGGACAGACTGCACACAGCAATGCTCTGCCCTGCCACAGGGTGAAGAACAGCCCAGGACCTGCTCCTCCTGTCTCACTGCAACCAAAAGAGACTCCCAAACGTGCTCAGTATAAATAGTTTATTAAAGAAAATAGCAAATTACAATTCTGTGAACAATCAACAGGGGAGAAGTGTATTTCAAAATAGATGTTTTTGGATTACTGTGTTTGAGGGGGCAGGGGATGCCACGAGCTGCCAGAGTTCTGGAACACTCAGAGGGGGAATAAAACAAAAAGGAAATAAAAGCAAGGACTGGGGTGGCAAGAAAGCCTCAGGCCCTGCACAAATGCCTGGAAATGGGAACAGGAATGGGACAAAAGTGCCAATGACAAGGAGACAACAGATTAAAACCTTAAATTCTGTGAGTGGAACTCTTCTGAGCACTACAGGGCAGGAAGGACTTTGCTCCACCTGGGCTCTGGGCTAAATTCAGTGAAAGCTCTCAGGGAGGTTTTCAGTTAAAAGCAATGTACAGTAATCCAAGTGTCAAACACAGCATTTTGTGACTCAGTGCTGAGAGTGCACCTTTCATTCCCTTTTGATATTGGTTTACATTTCTCTCATCGTTCTTAAAGGACAGAAAATATCACACCAGAAAGACACCAGAGCAATGCAGCTCACCCCCAAAGGAAACATGAAGGAAGGAGTTGAATTGGCTTCTACACTTGAGAAAGAGACACTGAAAAGTTCTGAATCAGTCTGAAGGTATTTTCCATGAGAAATAAGAGAGTTTTCCTAGAGAAACCCTGTGACCTGACCAAAGGTTCATCCAGCACAGGATCTCCTCTCCCCACATCCCTCTCAGAAGTGTCTCCCTGGAGGTGTGCTCCTCAGGGGAAGCTGAGGTGGGGAAGTTTGGCACTCCCTGGAGGGATATCAAAGGCTCAAAGGTCCCACGAGTGGTTTGAGGGACAGGGGAGGTCAGAGAGGAGCTGCAGGTGCCCTGATGTGGAGCTGCAGGGCAGAAATGCCCCTGCAGGGCCCTGAGCCCAGCCTGAGGTGAGGTTCCACCAACACCCAGCCAGGAAATGCTCCTTCCCCCAGCCAAGCTGCAGGCAGCACTTACCCCACCCCACAGTCTCTCAGACCAGTACGAATAAGAAAGGTGAAATTTAAAAAACAAAAATATTTGGAAGTTTTGTCAGTTTGCTCTTGCTGGTGTCAACTGCGGTCACTTGATCTTGGCCAGAGCTGCTGCTCTCCTCTCTGTGTTCTGGAACAAGGCTCGGATCAGACTCTTCACCTCAGCTGCTGAAAATTCCTCTGCCAGAGGCCCCTTCCCATCTGCCCACCTGCAGGGGAGACAGGGACAGCCTCATGTCACCAGCCTGCCCAGAAATGGCACCTCAAACAAGGGCCTGCAAAGGAGAACACCTACTGATCCACGATCTCCTGGAGGTTGGCCTGCAGGATGATCATCAGCTCCTTGAAGGTCATCCACTTGTGCACATAGACTGGAACTTCCTCTTGGTACTTCTTATTTTTGTCCTCTTCCAGCAGAGGGGTGAAAACTTGGGGTCCCTCCTCCACCATGACCCTGCAGAGTGAGTACAGCCTGTCTGCATCCTCTGCAGAGATATCCTGGAGTGGGGAAAACATCACCAGAGCAAAGTGAGGTTTATTTCTGCAGTGCCAAGTGAAATGAAAGATTGGGACTGTGAACGTTTCCCATGGACACATGATTATAATTTCTGTGTTCAAGGAGCTGCTCCCCTGAAACGTGATTTTGGGGAGATTCTGGAGGTGACAAATGGTGTCCCCAGCACCCCCCATGGCTGTTACCTCCAGGGCAGCAATCCTGGTGACAATCTCTGCCAGGGCTGTGTTCAGGAGGGCGCCCATGGCCTTGCAGTACACGTTCACAGGCAGCACATCCTGCCACACCATGCCCAGCCTCCTCAGCTGGTGCAGCACCTGCAAGGAACAGCTGAGTGTGACACCAGACAGAGCCCTGGGAAAGGCACCAGGGCATCAGGGGAGCTCAAATGGGGAGAAACAATGCAGCAATCCTGCTAAAGACACGGCCCAGGAGAAAAATCCCAAACCTTCCTGTCAGAAAACAGGGGTTTTTAGCAGTTTCATAGCTGTCAGGGCTGAGATGACACACTGCACCCTGCCCAGGATACCTGCAGCCACTGGGATGCTCCTCCTCTGCCTTCCTTACCTGCTTGATGGCTTTATTTGCTGCACAGTAATTCTCCTCGTCATCCATGTTGGAAAAATTCCTGGCACTCGAGAGCCTCTCCAGGATTTCTCCCTTCTGCACTCTCATCTGGGCCAGAAAACACTCCATCCCTTTAGGAGCAAAACAGAGAGAAGCAATTAAGCAATTACCAAATTTGCTCTGCCTATTTATGACGGCAAGTGCTGAATAATGAACTTGCTACAATGTTTTATTTCTAATCAAATTTCCAGTCTCCAAACAGTCTCCCAGAGCCAGTTTAACCACCGAGCTCTTGTGCAGCTTGCACTGCTGCAACACTGCTGGGAAAAGAGCAGAGTAGCAGAATGAATTCTGGATGGTTCCTGTCAGCTCACACAGACTTATGTCTGGATTTATTTCTGTAGAATAACTAATGAAAATATCAGATATTATTGACATTTTTGATAACCAATGAAAATATGAAAGGACCGAGCAGCAGATCCCAAAACACAGCCCTACATCTTGCTGGGTGCCGAACTGCTCTTGGGCTAAGAAAATACGGGTTTCAAAGAGCCAAAACTTCCTCAGAAGTTCACAAAACATTTCTGCCACTCGTCCAGAAAACACCAAAGCAGCGCTCACACCGAGTGAGCCACCACACCTCCACAAAACCACCCAGCAGCAGCTGCCAGGGTGAACTCCCCCGTGATCCAGAGGCACATTTTGGAAGGGAAGGAGGAAGGAGGGAGGTTACCCAGCCTCCTGAAGCCAGGCACCAGGTCCACGAAGGTGGCAGCGCCGTTCCTCAGCACGCCGGTGCCGCGGTAGTGGAACTGGTGGCCCAGGGTGAGCAGGTGGTGGGCAATGTACATGCAGTTGTTGTGGTGGATGGCAGCCAGCTGGGGCAGCTTCTGCAGGTTCTCCCTGGCCCAGCAAGAAGGGAAAAGGGAAGAAATGGGGTTATTTAGAGCTGGTTCTGTTAAAAAAATCGGTGGTGTCTATCCTAGAGAAACGCACAGTCTATCAGCAGAGTAAAAACTCTGTACTCTGTACTGTCCTCAGAGTAAAAACATTTAACCTCTCACATCCCCACAGGAACTGGCAGAAAAAAGCCTGAAATGGCACTGAAATGGCACATCTAAACCCTGTGTTACCCCACACATGTACTTCCAAACCACGCACTTTCAAACAGGATGTATTTTGGTAGAGCAAAGTCACAGTGAGGAAAAGGCAGAGAAGTTCTCTGACAGGATTGTGAACTTTGCATCTTCACTGCTGCTCTTTTTCTTCACAGGAAAAACATCATGAAAAATCCGTGCATCAGATCTGAGATCAAAGTTGTGTGGCTGGAAAAAATCCAGCTGTGAGAACTTCACCCACACCCTTCATTGTAAGATTGGCAACACAGGAACTCTCGAGCTCCTGCTTTGCACAGGTATGGCTCAGTGAGAGACTGAACAGTTGATTTTTGCTGATGGAGGAAGTAGTGAACAACTGGGACTGTTCCAACAGCAGGATTGCCCTCAGAACAGGAAATATGGACACACTCACCTGTGGTACGTGGGCACCACCTCATAGAAGAGCTGGAAGATGTTCCTGACACAGTCGAAGAGCTGCACACAGCTACAAGGGAAAAAGGCTCACGTCAGCCTGGCATTAATGTCCTGTTCACAGCTGACCCTCAGCCTGCCCCACAACAAGGTTTTGTGAGCAGTGAAGCAGTGGCACAAAGAGGGGATTGTCAGGATCAATGACAGCACTGTCAACACTCTGGAAAGCTCACAAAGGCTCTGGTGACCTTGAGGTTCAGTGTGGAAGCCCAGAACAAAGGGGACACTGTCCCTGCCCCTCCAGGTGTGCAGGAACACTCAGCCCTCTCTCTGCCCCTTGAGGGCACCTGTCACCTGGGCAACTCTCCTCCTTCAGGGCTCTCTGCTTGTTGAAGTCAAGTCGATGTGGATCCTGTTTGTTTTTCCCCAAGAGCCCTGCCAGCTGCAGGGCTGGAGTTCTTTGCTTTAGAACTCTGCTCACAGTGAGGCCAGCACTCGGTTTTGGGAAAAAGAGATGGCTTTGATTTTTCTAAAAACCCGAACCTGAAGGAACAGCCTGCAGCAGTGTCAGTCCCCTGCCCAAACCCAGGGATACATCCTCCAGCCAAAACAAGAGCAACGACCGAGCCCAATTTTCAGTATTTTCTACACTTTAAACTTCTTTAAACCTATTGCCAGATGCTCGGCGTTGCCAGAGGGCCACACACAGGTTATTAAATAAACCAATACAAGTGAAGAATGCCCAGTAATCCCTACCAGAGATCCGTGCTGGCTGTGGCCTCCAGCAGGGTGTGGTAAGCCAGCTCCACCAGCTGCTGCACCGAGGAGCTGATGCGGCAGGTGGGCAGGCACAGGGTGAAGGGGCTCAGCCTGCTCTCACTCCCCAGATTCACTGTCCCATTGTGCACGGAGTTGGAGGGTATGAGCATTTTCAGGTGGTCTCCTGAGCCAGGGTCAGGGAGCTCCGGGAGGGTTATGCTGGACTCGGGTGTGATCTAAAGGAAAACGAGAGAGAGAAACAGAATTTAGAGCTCAGAAAGGGGAATCTGCAAGATTAAAAAGCACTGAACGGCAGAGGTTTAAGGTAAACACAACACTGCAGCAGTGTTAAAAATTATTTAGAGATTGTTTTCCAGGTGGAAAAGCTGTGTCAGTCACCTTCACAGTGTTGTGTATTTCTGAGGTCATCAGGTTCCTGGCTGCCATGATCACATCCTGGCACTTCTTGTTGGCAAAGTGGGAATCGACGTTGCAGGCGTATTTCAGCAAGGCAGTGGTGTCCTCCTTCAGAAAGTGCATCTTCTTCAGGGCCTTCTCAAATTCCTCTGTGGACTCGATCACCTGAGGAGAGCAGATGTGGTCTGTGTTAGCACAGCCTCCTAAAACCAGGGAACAAAGTAAAACTGGGTATAAAAGGCGAAAGCAAAGGATGAACGAGGTTTTGGAGGGCATTAACCACTGGAATGACACCACACTGGAGTCCCTGGGCTCTGTGTTCAAACCTGAGGGGTTTTTGGGACCCACCTCTTTGTACTGCTCCAGTTTGCTGCTGTTGGTTGGGATGGAGTTCACCAGGCAGTTGTGGATGAGGCAGTCGGAGAGCTCCTCCCAGATGAGCTCCCCCAGCAGCTCTGCCAGGGTGACTCTGCCCTCCTTGCTGCCCTCCCCAGGCTGCTCCACAGGCACCTCTGCATCCCAGAGAACACAAATGGATTTTAATCCGGCTGCTTCCTGGGCCAGACCCCCCACCAGTTCAAAAGTTCACTTTCCTTGCACACAACGCTAATTAACAATCAGATATTCTAGAAAACCCTCATTAAATGAACAAGGTCCTGATCATAACTAATTCCAAAAGAAAGGAACTACCTACTTAGCAGGTGTTTGTGCAGAACTTCAAAAACCAGCCTGATCTTGTCAAACACCTCCATAGGAGAGGACTCATCCAAGGCAAACTCCTGGGACCTGAACCTGAGGATGAACACATCTGGCTGCTCCTCTGGGACTGGCTGCAGGGATGATGGCTGTGAGATCAGTGGCTTCAGGATGTACTGCAGCAACAGCTGGCCTGAGCAAAGGGAAAGACAGAGGTTTTCCAACAGCAGACTGCTCCAGTGAGCTCCAGCCCTGACTGTTCTGGGTTTAGAGACTGCAGGAAGTGGAAGGAATAACCCCTCAATCAGCTCTATCAGGGAATTACTAATGAGGTAAAACTCTTCAAGCACCAGGCTGGGAAACCACACAGTCATGGATCAAAAGCACACTGAACTGTCAGGACAGGAGAAATAAATCCAGAGAGATAATGGGATAAATATTTTCCTATTAATAAGAGCTGTAGCTCAGTGGGAAACAAAAGCCAGGAGAGGAAGAAGTTTCCCAGTGTCCTGCTGGAGTGAAGTGGATCTCACTATCCATGTTAAAAAAAGCCTGAACTATCCCCCTGAGCTCCTGGGGCTGTTTCTGGGGTCTGTCTTACCAAAATCTTTGAGCTTGGAGTGCAGCTCTCCCAGGACAGCCAAGGCCTGCAGCACAGCAGCCACGGGGGGGACAGCAGTGTCCTCGTCCTGGGGTGGCACCGTGTGCAAGTGCAGCTCCGACAGCACCACGGCCTCCAGGCTGCTGCTGCCTGCCACAAACCACACCCAGGGCTGTCACAGGGTCACAGCAAAGGCAAAGATCCACCCCTCCCCAGAGCAAGAGCTCCTTCAACCCCCCCTCAGCCCACCAGTTTCACTGCATGTCCCATCCTGCAGGTGAAAACAGGCACTTCAGAAAGGGTGAAAAAACCCCAAAACCCTGTGAGCACCTTTGGAAGGGGGAAGCTTCCACACAATGAGCTTCTGCCACTCCTCCCCGAGATGGTAGATGATGTTCTGTGTCTGCACTGTGAGCTCTGTGCCCAGGGCCTTCAGGATCTTCAGCTCAAAGCCCCTGCGGGACTCCAGGCTCCTGAGGCTGCTCCGTGCCTGGTGGGGACAGCAGACACAGCCGGGGTAAGGGCTGCCTCTGCCAGTGAAAACCACCCTCTGGGACTCACCCAGGGCAGCAATCAGCACTGCCAAGGGCTCACAGGTACCTTCTCCAGCTGCTGAGCTGCTGTCACGTACTGCTTTTTCAGCAGAGCAGAGTTGCACTCTTTGATGGCTGTATCAAACTGCAAAGGACAAACACACACAGAGGGGTGTCAGTGCAGCTCTGCTCTCACACTGCCCACACTCACCCCAGTCTGTAAGGTACACACACAGCCCAAACAGAGCCCGGGATAATGCCTCACAGCGAGGAGCAGCGTTGTTCTGCTCCCCCTCCTCACCTCCTGCAGCTTTTTCAGGACGCTCAGGACCAGAGTGTCCCTCTCCAGCTGCTGCTTCAGCTCCGTGAACTCAGCAACAGCAACGTTCAGATCTCGCTGGACCTGAGACAACAACAGCTTTCAGTCCATTGACACTGTTTGTCAGCACACGCATTTTCCCTCTTCAATTTCATTTATCATTTATTTTTGTTCGTAGAATAATTTGGTAAGGAAAAAACTCCATCCTTTTTATTCCTGTGTCACACCCCGTGCCACAGCCAAGGCTGAACACACTGTGACACACTTTTGCACCCACATAAGAGTGACAAACCCTTACTGACAGCTGTTAATTTACACCCTGGTGTGTCACCTCAAGGCATTCTTTAGGGCTGATATCACCCAGGGATCTTAGTCACAGAATCTCCCGAGCTGGAAGTGACCCCAGGATCTGCCACAAACCACAAAACCCCACCGTGAAAGTCCTGTCGGGACACTCCTTGAACTCTGGCAGGTTTGGGGCTGTGACCAAACACCCCGGGATGGGGTGGGGGCTCCGGATTTGGGATGAAATGGAGCAGAAGGTCCCCCCGCAGTCACCTCGTTCTCGATGCCCGCCTTGAGCAGGTCGATGTTCTTGGCCAGCCCCTCCACCTGCGCCACCAGGTCCTCTGCGCTCTGCATGCTGGGCAGGAACTCGCTGTACTTCTTGTTGATCATGGTGCACACCTCTCCCTGAGGACAACGAGTACCGGGACAGCGTCACCCCGAGGCAGAGGGACAGGACCGCCGGGATGGGGTAAGGGAATGCCGAGGTACCCCGGGATGAGCAGGGCCGGACATCCCAGGGCCCGGACCAGGACTGCACACCCGGGACTGACCCGGGGCTGGCACCCTGAGCCACGGCTGGACATCCACTCCAAAGCAAGGCTGACCACCCGAGCTGACCCAGGGCTGCAGCCGGGCTGCCCCAGCGCTGCACACCCGCTCCAAACCCGGGCTGCACCCGGCCTGGACCCTCGCTCCCGACCCGCTCCGCCGGCCCCGCGTCTCTCCCCGCGCTCCCTCGGCCCCCGTCCCTCCGCCGCTCCCGTCCCTTGCCTTGAGCTCCTCGACGCGGCGGGACAGGCGGCCCACGCGGGCTCCCAGATGCTCCTTGTCCAGCCGGCCCGAGTGCGCCAGCACGGCCGCCACCAGCGAGCCCGCCGGAGCCGCCATGGCTGCGCGCCCTACGGCGGCCGCCAAGGGACACGGGACCGCGGCGCGCAGCTCCGCGCGGGGACACGGGTTCGAGACCGCGCGGGGACAGCGGAGAGAGCGGGGACACCGGGGATCGGGGATCGTGGTTATGGGGACACGGAGACACCAGGGGGATCGGGGATCGTGGTTATGGGGACACGGAGATATCGGGGACCGACGTTGTGGGGACACGGAGACACCAGGGGGATCGGAGATCGTGGTTATGGGGACACGGAGACACCAGGAGGATCGGGATCGTGGTTATGGGGACATGGAGATATCGGGGACCGCGGTTAAGGGGACACTGAGATCCCGGGGATGCCGGGGGGCTCTGCGGCTGCTGCAGGGTCCTCTGGGTGCTGGGGGCTCCCTGGATGCTGCGAGACCTGTGGGTGCTGGGGGAACACACCAGTGCATACTGGGGTTCTGTGACTGCGTGGAACAACAGCGGACACCGGCGATCTGTGGCTGCAGGGGGACAGTGACAGGGGAGGGACATGGAAATGCTGGGGGCTCCCCAGCTGCTGAAGGGGGCTCGGGATGCCGGGGGTGCTCCCTGGATGCCGGAGGTGCTCAATAGATGCCGGGGGGCTCCCTGGATGCCGGGGTGCTCCCTGGATGCTGGAGATGCTCCCTGGATGCTGGAGGTGCTCAATGGATGCTGGAGATCTCCCTGGATGCTGGAGATGCTCCCTGGATGCTGAAGGTGCTCCCTGCATGCCGGAGGTGCTCCCTGGATGCCGGGAGGCTCCCTGGATGCTGGAGATGCTCCCTGGATGCCGGGGTGCTCCCTGGATGCCGGAGGTGCTCCCTGGATGCCGGAGGTGCTCTCTGGATGCCGGAGGTGCTCCCTGGATGCCGGAGATGCTCCCTGGATGCCGGAGGTCTCCCTGGATGCCGGGAGGCTCCCTGGATGCCGGAGGTGCTCCCTGGATGCCGGAGGTGCTCCCTGGATGCCGGGAGGCTCCCTGGATGCTGGCGGACCTGTGGATGCTGCCGAGTTCCGTGGCCGGACGAGGACTGGGCTGTCCTGGTCTCTGGCTCTCCGTGGCTGCTGGAAGCCCTCGGCTGCCGGAGGAGGCGAGCCTCAGCCCCTCGGTGCCCTCCCACGGCTGTCAGGCAGTTCCGGGCTGAGGAAGGAGGCTCCCCGATCCCTCCCCGGCTCCGGGGGAGTGAGCACCGGCCCCCGGCATCCGGAACTGACACAGCCCCGGGCGGCTGGTGCCTTGTGCTGAGCGGCTCCCGCACGTCCTGCGAACCGGGACAGAGGCGGCACGGCCGGGCCATGGCCGGGGGAAAGGTGCTCGGTGCCTGGGCGCTGCTGGCCAGCCTGGCCCTGGCCAGCTGGGGGGTCCGAGGTGAGTCCGCAGCGGTGGTCAGCGGCCGGACACTGCCCGTGGTGCCTGGACACGCCGGGAGGGTGCTGGGGAGGAGCCCCGAGGCTTGGTGAGGTTTTCCACCAGGGAAGGTTCGGAGTGTCGAGGGGAAAAAGGAATCAGTGCAACAGGGATGGGGGAGCTGCTTTGCCCAGAGGGGGTTTTTTTTGGGGACAGCCTGATGTGATGCTTCACTGCCACGAAGGAGCTCGGAGCTCTGCGCTGGTGTGGATAACACGGAGCTGAAGCTCTCCTCTCCTTCCCCAGGGCAGATCTACGTGAAGGAATTCAGTGGGAAGGTGTTCCTGGAGTGTGTGGTCGGCCAAGGCAAAAACGTCACATGGTGGAAAGACGGGGACGCTGTTGGGCGCGAGGCACTGCTGGAGCTGAGCGGGGTTTATGACGACCCCAGGGGGCTCTACGTGTGTGAAACAGGCGGCCAAAGGAAGAGCCTCCAGGTGCACTATCGCAGTAAGTGCTGCACACCTCCTTTGCCACAGCCACGGCTCCTTGGAGCTTTCACCCAGCCTTGAGGGAATTTCCCTCCCCATCTGGGAGTGTCTGTGCTGGTTTGCTGCAGGTTCCTCTGCGTGTGGTGTCACTGTGACAGCTCTGCAGCTTTATTTAGGGCCGTGACCTGCTTCTCTGGGCCTGCACTGAGTGTGGGGGACACATGGCAGCTTGTCCCCCTGTCCCGGCTCACGCAGCAAACCCAGCTGCTCTGTGCTGGCCTGGCAGAGCTGGCCGAGCCCTCTGGACGTGCCCTCAGTGTCCGTGTCCTTTTGGGCTTTCCAGTGTGCCAGAACTGCATCGAGGTGGACGCTCCCACCATCTCCGGCATCGTCGTCGCCGACGTGGTGGCCACACTGTTCCTGGCCGTGGCCGTGTACTGCATCACTGGCCACGACAGGGGACACACGTCACGAGGTGAGGCACAGGAGAGGCCCCAGGGCTGTGCCTGGCACCTCTAGGGGCTGCGTGTGCAGCTCTTGGGTTTGTTTGGGAATGTTCCCCGCAGTGCCCATGGCTCCCCTGATCCCTGACCCTGACTTTTCTTCCTTCAGCTTCTGACAGGCAGAACCTGATCGCCAATGAGCTCTACCAGGTGAGGGTGGGGACACCCCTGTGTGTGTGGGGACATTCCAGCACCCCGTGTGTGTGTGTGGGGACACCTGTGTGTGTGGGGGGACATTCCAGCACCCCTGTGTGTAAAGAACCTTGCCAAAAGCCGATCCAGCTCGCCCTCCCAGGCCTGGGCAGGTACAGTCCTGATTCATGTCCCCTGTTTTCCCCCTCCCAGCCCCTCGGAGAGCGGGAGGATGATCAGTACAGCCGGCTGGGTCACACCCGTGCCCGAAAGTGAAGTGAGAAGACTCTGAGGCTGCCTTCATCAGCGTGCTGGTTTCACTTGGAGCCCCCTCCAGGGTGGGCTGCTTGTAGCCCTGGGCTCATTCCACCATCTCTTGCACTTCCATATTCCTGCCATTAAAGATGAGCCTGTCCCACAGCCTCCCTGTTGTCTCCAGGTCCTGGGGAAGGCACACACGGGCTGGGATCTGGTGTCTCCTTAGGTCCACACGGGATGGGGTTTGGTCACTGGGAAGGTGCACATGGAACAGGATTTGGTCACTGGGAAGGTGCACATGGAACGGGATTTGGTCACTGGGAAGGTGCACAAGGGATGGGGTTTGGTCACTGGGAAGGTGCACAAGGGATGGGGTTTGGTCACTGGGAAGGTGCACAGGGGATGGGATTTGGTCACTGGGAAGGTGCACAGGGGATGGGATTTGGTCACTGGGAAGGTGCACAAGGGATGGGGTTTGGTCACTGGGAAGGTGCACACAGGACAGGATTTGGTCACTGGGAAGGTGCACAAGGGATGGGATTTGGTCACTGGGAAGGTGCATAAGGGACAGGATTTGGTCACTGGGAAGGTGCACACGGGATGGGATTTGGTCACTGCTCTCTACTCCCCAGCCCCAAGCAGAAACAGCTCACATGCTCTGAGTCCCCAAAACGGGACAGACACCAGACAGGGCCAGGCAGCACCTCCCCACCCTTGGGAGGACAAAGAAATATTCCCCTGGTGCAGGCAAGCCCAGAGACAGAGCTCTGCCAATGGGTGGGTGCTGATCCTGCTGGGACAAGAAGTGTGTGGGATGACACTGCCTGGGAAAAACACTGGGGCAAACTCGTACATTGATGTACCCCAAAAACAGTGGTAGAATTGCTGGGGTGTGGCAAAATTTAGGGTTTGTTTTTGTTTTTTTTTTTTTTTGAAGCAAAATTTAGGGGGTTTCTGGAGCAAAACGTAGGTCTTGTACACCCAGAGAAGTCCAAGCTTTTCCCACCCCACTGGCGGGCAGAGCAGGCGCCCCTGGCTCACAGAAGGTGAGAACACGGCCCTGAGCGTTTCTGGAGCTGCTGGGGTTGGTGCTGTGTGTATCTCACCATCTCCCTGCTCGGGGTGTGGGGCTGTTGTGGTGAAGGAGCCCAGCTGTGCCTGCAAACCGCATCCTGCGGGGCGCAGGGCTGCTGGGGCTGCCTCCTGCACCTCAACCACCCCCAGCCCCTGCTCCGCTGCTGCTTCCTCTGCTCAGGGGCTGCCTCAGCCGGGCTTCGACCTGAAACTGCCATCAAAACAGCCCACGGGCCCTTCTCAGCCTCTTTGTTGAGCAGTTCCATTGCTGCTGGGCCGTTTTGGGGGGTTTTTGCTGCCTGCCTCTGCTGCTTTGGCTGCAAATGGAGATCAGGCTGTGAAAGGTGAGAGCAGGACGAGCTCAGAGGCAAATTCCCCCGAAGAGGGTCCACTCTCAGCCCACCAGAAACCACTTTCTTCTGGAACCAGCCAGAAGCACTGGAGGCACTCAGAGCAGAGATTAAACTGGAGAGAAAACCAAAAGGAGCAGAGAGAAGTGTGACGGGGAAAGGAGAGCAGGAGCCACCAGTGAGGCTGCAGTCCTTTATTGAGAAGGAAATCTCTTGCCAATGTGCTCATCCCTGTTCCTTGATGGCAAACCCAAGCACAGCCCGGGGTGGGACGGCGTGTCCCCGTCCTGTGGGCCATATCCCAAAGTGCCAGAGCCTCAGCAGAGCCGCGGGGAGCTGGGGACGAGGTGGGCAGAAGCGTTGGGCCGCGGTGGTGCTGGTCACAGCCTGTCATCCCCGGGGATTTCAGAGGGCCCTGGGCGCCAGGCCCGCATACAGCTCCCGCTGGCCTTTCCGGATGGGCTGTGGGAAGAGCAGAGCCCTCAGCAATCCTGCCCCGAGCCCACACGGCGCAGGGAAAAGCACAGCGGGGCAGGGGCAGCACGGCGAGCGGCGGTTCTGCTCCCACGGAAATCCCCGTGGCAGCACCAGGAACAGGGGCTCCCCCCATCACCTTTTCCCTCCGCTGCCAGGGAAACTGGGAGCTGGACTGGATGGGTAAAGGAGCTGGCTCTCAGCCCCAGCCCTGGCTGTCCCTCCCCAGGCAGCAGGGATGGGACGTTCAGGGGCTGTCCTCACCTCGTAGTCCGGGTTTGGGACAGGGGGAGGACGCTGCATCTTCTGACCTGAAACAGAGGCACAGAGAGGGGGAACCCTTGGGGATTCCTGCCGTGAGGCACCTCCAGGCTGACCCCAGGGCCAGGATCAGCTCCCGTGGATTTATTCTGAGCTCTCCAAGAGGCAATTGCTGCCTGGGAAATGGGTTCCTGCGTGCAGGAATCTTTGGCCCAGCGGCCACTCCCGTCCCTGCACAAAGGCAGCCTGTGGGAAGCAGGAGCACTGACTGGAAGCTCGAGGGGAGCAGAGGCTGTCCCGTCACACACTGGGGATGAGGATTTCCCTGGGGGCTCAGAGGATGTCTGCAGTGGCTCTCACCTCGTGGCCGGCTGTCCCCAGAGGAGCTGGCCCGTCCCTTCCTGCCTTTGCTGAAGTAATAGACCAGGATCAGCAGCCCCAGGGTGATGAGGAGGTCTGCAGCGATGATCCCTGCCACGGTCAGGGCGTCCAGCTCCTCGCAGGTGGCACACACTGTGGGATGAGGGCAGAGGGATGCTCAGAGCCAGAGCTGGGAGGGGGACACGGGAGATTCCTTCTGCCAGAAATGGGCTCTGGGGCACTTTCACTGCGCACACGGGGCGGGAATGGCCTTGGCAGCACCAAACCCCAGTGTCAGCTCCCCAAAGCTGCCCCTGGCACGTGCAGGGCGAGGGCTCTGCGCTCACCTCGGGCATTCAGGTACAGCTCACGTTGCCTGCTCCCCAAGGAACAGCTCAGGTTGACAGGAGAGCTGTCGTGGTCCCTGAAAATTAACTTCTTCTCCTCGGTGACCTCTCCTTTCCTAGAAAAGGTCCAGTCGATGCCATCGTCCTCTAAGGGACACGTGATTGTCACCGTGGTGCCGGAAATCTCCACCAGGAATTCCCCTTGGGAGGAACACACCAATGAGAAAGGAAACCAAGGGCAAAATTCAGATGTTTCTACCTGGTTTTTAGTCAGCTACAGCTTTTATATCCTGCTAAATACTAAAGATACTTAAAGATTAGCATGAAAGATTAGTATTAAAGATTAGTATTAAAGACACTAATATTTTGTTGGTAAAATTCACTTACCCCCTTCAGTTTCTTCATCTGCAAAACAGAAAAAAAAGGAGTGTTAAAAAATCGTCTCATCGTTGTCTCACTGCTTAGAAATTCTGTTGGAAATGCCCAACACTGGTAATAATTAGGGACCAATTTCTCCAATCTGTAAGATCGCTGTCAATTAATGAACAGTGAATTTTTTTCCTATCCTGCAATATTTATAAAATTCAAATCTTTCTATTTGACTCTTAGTCTTTATTTGGGATTTTTAGCATGAGAAATAATTAAGGGTGGCGGTAAAATACACTTACCCTGCTGAGCTGTGGTGCCAACTGCAAAAAAAAAAACACAAAAAGAATAAGAAACGTTAAGTTATTGAGGTTCAGATATCACACACCTTTCCTACCCCCAGGGCCTCCTTTCTGAACTCAGCCGCTTGAAAGAGATGTTTATAACCCCACGTTCACGCTGAGGGCATCAGAAATGTTCTGGTGGGGGGACAGGATGTTGTTCTGAACTTGGGAGCCATTTTTGACACAGCCTAACGCAGAATGGAAACTTGAACCATTTTCCAACCCAGCTCAGAAAAAAAAAAGAGTTGTTATTGCAAGGTGCAGACCCCGAAATTCTGCTTTATTATCATGGAGCAAACAGTGCTGGAAAACCCTGGTAAGAACCTCGGTCCTCTGCCAGAAAACTCGCTGCAGAGTTATTTCATGACGTTATTTAATGTAAAACTGTTTATCTGAGTGGGTTTTCCGCCTTGTGGGAAACAACTCGCTCCATGGAGGGCTCTGGAGGTGGAATGTTAAAGAAGGAGTTTTTAGGAGCTGTGAATCAGACTTGTGATCTCCCTTTAAGACATCTGGGTCTTTTTGCAAGAAGTCATGTAAAGAAGTGCATAAATTTGAATTCCACAGACAGCGCGCTTGGCTGGAGAGGAGAGAGAAGGTGACCTGATGCTTTTTTGACTTTGCATAGACAAATTTAAATCTGAAAAAAAAAAAAAAAAAAAGAGCAGGCCATTGACAAACCAAGATTGGTATTCGCAGCACTTTGGCAGAGCAGTTGTACTCTTAACAACTTGGAATGGAGTAAAAACGCTTAATGGTTTACCTTGGACGTCTCTCCTCATCACCGGCTCCTTTAGAGCCTTTTCGGGGGCTCTGCTCCTCACCCTGAACCACGGGGACATTCCGGCTGGGAGCCTCCACCACAGCCCCGGTACCCCACCACGCCTGAAGTTATTCACCCACCACCACCAAACGCTTTCAGTGCGCCGGTAAAAAACCAAAATGAAGAGCGTGGAACCTCAGAGCTCACACTGAACCGAGCCGCCTGGAGTTTGGGGACTCACCCGGAGTTTGGGGATTCACCTGGAGTTTGGGGACTCACCCGGAGTTTGGGGACTCACCCGGAGTTTGGGGACTCACCCGGAGTTTGGGGACTCCCCTGGAGTTTGGAGACTCACCCGGAGTGTGGGGACTCACCTGCACACAGCAGGAACCCCAGGAGGGGCAGGGACCGCTCCAGCCTCATCCTCATCTTCCTCCTCCTGCTGCTCCTGTCCACCACATCAGACAGGCATGGCTGTGGCAGGAAAGAACACGGTGGCTTTTCTTTAGAAAGAGGCCCAGGATTGGTGGTTTTTTCCCAGAATCGCCACCGACCCGAGCAGGGCTGGGGGACTCACTGTTTCCAGAGCAGCCCAGGCAGAGCCAGACACGTGAACTAAGCCCAGGTCAGGAAGTGTGGAGGCTCAAAGCGTCTTCATGGCACGTCACCGGCGGCGAGGGGTGGCTGCTGTGCTCTGCAGCAGCGCTGCAGGGCTCGGGACAGCTCCTGGAGCTGCCCTGGGAGCAGCAGGAGAGGGAAAGGAGCTGGAATCAGCTTCTCAAAGTGAGGGTTTGAGAAGTTCCGACCGCGGAAAATAGCTTCACGCAGCATCACAACGCGGTTTGGGTGGGAAGGGACCAGAAATCCCATCCAGTACCACCCCTGCCATGGCAGGGACACCTCCCACTGTCCCAGATGCTCCCAGCCCTGTCCAGCCTGGCCTTGGGCACTGCCAGGGATCCAGGGGCACCCACAGCTGCTCTGGGCACCCTGTGCCAGGGCCTGCCCACCCTGCCAGGGAACAATTCCTTCCCAAAATCCCATCTAACCCTGTCCTCTGGCAGCCTGAACCCATTCCCCCTTGTTCTATCCTCCAGCTGCAGACGAAGAGCCGCTGCCCA
The DNA here is from genome assembly GCF_009819655.1 of Sylvia atricapilla. Taxonomy (NCBI): domain Eukaryota; kingdom Metazoa; phylum Chordata; class Aves; order Passeriformes; family Sylviidae; genus Sylvia; species Sylvia atricapilla. Next base: position 6,214,029 of record NC_089162.1, read on the forward strand.
CCTTCCCCGCAGGTCCCTTCCAGGCTCTGGCCGCTCGGAGCCAAGGCACCAGAAGCATCCCCCGGAGCTCATCCCCCGGCGGTGGGGGGCACAGAGCTGAGCCCATCGCCCCCTGCCCGTGCCCAGCCTCAGCCCCTCGCCACGGGCCCTGCCGGAGTTATCCCGGCGTTTTGGGGACCTTCTCTGCCCTGGCCCCGCTAGAGGGGGCTCCTGCCGCGGCCAGCGCCACAGCCGGGCACTGTCCCTGCAGCCGGGCACTGTCCCTCCAGCCGGGCACTGTCCCCACAGCTGGGCACTGTCCCTCCAGCCGGGCACTGTCCCCACAGCCGGGCACTGTCCCCACAGCCGGGCACTGTCCCTCCAGCCGGGCACTGTCCCCGCAGCAGGGCACTGTCCCCACAGCCGGGCACTGTCCCCACAGCTGGGCACTGTCCCACAGCCGGGCACTGTCCCACAGCCGGGCACTGTCCCTCCAGCCGGGCACTGTCCCACAGCCGGGCACTGTCCCCACAGCCGGGCACTGTCCCACAGCCGGGCACTGTCCCTGCAGCCGGGCACTGTCCCCACAGCCGGGCACTGTCCCTCCAGCCGGGCACTGTCCCCGCAGCCGGGCACTGTCCCTGCAGCCGGGCACTGTCCATCCAGCCGGGCACTGTCCCACAGCCGGGCACTGTCCATCCAGCCGGGCACTGTCCCCACAGCCGGGCACTGTCCCCACAGCCGGGCACTGTCCCTCCAGCCGGGCACTGTCCCACAGCCGGGCACTGTCCCTGCAGCCGGGCACTGTCCCGCAGCCGGGCACTGTCCCTCCAGCCGGGCACTGTCCCCACAGCTGGGCACTGTCCCCGCAGCCGGGCACTGTCCCCACAGCTGGGCACTGTCCCCGCAGCCGGGCACTGTCCCCACAGCGGGGGCTTGGGGCGCACACTGACCCCCGAGGCTCTGCCAGGGACACCCCAGGCTCTGCTGCCCGCAGGGACACAGAGGGGACGGAGCCGTGCCCCGTTTCCCTTACGGGGGCGCTCCCTTTGGCCGTCAGGGCTCTCTTTTCTTTATTTTGTGTTTCCAAGTGGCGCGTCAGAGGGTTGAGGCTCCCGGTGAGTGTGCCAGGGACGCGCTCTTCTCCTCAAAGCTGAAAAAAGCACCATGTTTCCAAAGAAGATGAAGGTTGGCAGAAGTCTGCGGGATAAAGTGGGAATAGGGGCTGTTCCCAGCCCGCCGCAGAAACAGGAGGAGGGAGTGGCAGCAAACTGGCTGCTAAACTTTAATCACAACCTGAACAAAGCCCCAGAGTGACAAATATTCACGGCGGTGAGGAAACAAAAGGAGGTGATATGTTGGAACAGTAGCTGCCTGGAAATCTGGAGAGATGGAGTAATGGAGGGCTGGCTAAGGACCAAATCATTCCGGGAAATGGAGATCCCGGTGGCCCGGGGCTGTCAGCAGGGATGTGTGAGCACCCACGGGGTTCCCTGCTCTGTTCTGGGCACAATCCAGGGAGCTGACAGCCTCAGCGCTGTTTTTTCCCTCGCCAAACCTCTGAAGGGAACCCCCCGAAACACGCAGAGCCTCGGGCGCCTCCCCTCGCACCTCTGCAAAGGAAATCACACCAGGCACAGGGAACCCGGGATCACCTCTGGTGCACCGGACACCGACACTGCCAGGGGTTTACGGCCCTCGAAGGCAAAACGATCCTCATCTGCCAGCACAGGCTCGGGTCGGTTCACACTCTCACAGCTCCCACGTGCCTCCTGCAGAATCTTTTGTGTCGCACGGAATTTCTCACCCGTGGAGCATCGCGGCACAGTTTCCCCGGCTGTGCCTAGAGCACGGCCGAGCTGGATCCGTTTCCCACTTGATTTTTCCAAGGATTTCCCCAGCACCAGGCTCCCAATCCTTGGCTGCAGCCAAGGAACCTTCAAACCATTTTAAGGCACGTTATCTGTGTTTGGTGGGAGGTTTCCATCCTCTGCATGAGGGCCCGCGCTGCGGCCGTGGGCTGTCGGGTTTGGGCCGATCTTTTGAGGATTGTTTGCAGCTCTTTTTGCCGAACAATTGGCCCTCATTCCTTCGAGTCACCTATGAACACCTCCAGGCAAATGTTCCTTTACCTCCCCCGAGAGGGGAGTGGTTTCGGCTGGCGGCTGGGAGGAGGGATGATTGCAACACAAAAGAGCAGGGCAATATGGGAGGGAGAAGAAATTAATCTCACCTCGGGAATCTCGGCGATTCCGGGCAGAAGCGAGCGGCGCTGGGCGCACCTCGGCGGGGAGCGCAGGGGGAGCGCTCACCTCCCCTCGCAGGCCGAGCTGGGGCAAGGAATCTGCCCCGTGGTGCCGGGAAGACTTTGAGAAACTCATCTTTTAGCCGGTCAGGGAGGACCCGAAGCGGATTTGTGCGTGCAGCCCCGGATTGGTGTCCCCCATGCGCGGCCGCACATGGCTGGGCGCTGCGCTCGTCCTTGGGGCGCAGCTCCGAGGTAAGGAAACCTGGCCCCGGCCGGCCTCATCTCCTTCTTCTGACCCCTGAAATCATCCCTAAGGCAGAGGCTTTCCCCCGTCCTTGCTGCGATTCTTTCCTGGCGCGGGGCTCGCTGGAAGTGGCACCAAGTGGTGGAGTTTCTTCCCCAACAGGTTTGGGCGTATTCGAGAGGAAAAACACCGATCCCGTCCCCTGATCTCCTCCTCAGCTCGGGTTACAGCGTCTTTTGCTCTCCTGCCAGGAATCTGAACTCTACTCTCAGCCTTTTCTTTTTTTTCTTTTGCCACCTTTGTTCCTAAACAGTCGGGGATTGTCCAGGAGCGTCAGATCCTTCACACAACAAAGGTTCCAGACCCGCACGAAACTCACTTGGATTTTCGGTGCTTTATATCCAAACACCTGGATTTTAAGAATACCCCGGTCCTCCTTCCCCAAATGCATCAGCACACGGGTGTAATCTGCCTTGGCAAAAAAAAAAAAAAAAAAAGTATTTCGCTCTTATTTCTCGCTTAGTTCTTTTCGAGGAGTTATAAATGAACAGACTTGGCACCGGATCCGTGTGAGAGCAACAAGTTCTCTGCCAGTGACGTTTTTCACGTGTAAATACCGTCAATGTTTTGGCATTCCTTCGAGATAATGAATTAGTTGGAAGGAAGCATTTAGTCATAAATTACTTCCAAATACATCTCCATTGTGAAGTTATATCTTACAACCCTAGATAAGCTTTTGGTTTTTTTTTTTTTTCCTTTTTTTATGGTTTGAATCATACTGAGATAAGTTAACTTCCTAACGTGACAGGATATTGATATTTTCTATTTCCTTCACCAGCAAAACACTTAATTTTTCTTATTTTTCACTTTTCATCCTCTCTTTTCCTTGCTCTGCCTCCTGCTAGTTGTCGCTTTTCCAGGAGGGCACCGAGTGAGCGACGCTCACTTATTTTTAAAGCAGCAGCCGTGGAGGATGTGGGGATGTTTCTGGGGAAAACAAATCCACATTCACCTTGAGGATTTCCTCTAGAATTCTTCGGCCTGACTGACTTTACCTGGAGCTGCCCAGCCGGGTTATAAATCCTCTAAAACTGGCTCTGGATGTGTCAGTAAGAGCAGTTCCACCGTGGTGTGCATGAGGCGGAGCAGAAAGCGCACAAAGGGAGGTTCTAGAGTGGGAAATAGCAATTTTGGGATGAGTTTCAGTCCAGTTGGAGAAGGTTTTTCTGGATTAATCTGCAGGATCACCTCCCCTCGCAATGTTTGTGGGACACTCAGGTCATCCCTGGCCAGCACAGATGAGGCTCCCAGGGAACTGAAGCTGATAAGGAGCGGTGATTAGTTCACTGCAGTGATTTTTCTCCCTCTGTTTCCCCCGCAGCGCTGTGGCTGGCGGCAGCGGTGGAGGTTCACACGGCCAAGGAGGTGGTCGCCGTGAACGGCACCAACCAGCGGCTGAAATGCACCTTTTCCAGCAGCAGCCCCGTGAGCCAGCAGCTGTCGGTGAGCTGGAACTTCCAGCCCGAGGACCTGAGCTCTCATGAGCCGGTGAGTGAGACTTTGATGCTCCTTTTCAGGGTTTTTCACCCTGCCCCAACACCCAGCTCTGGGTGAGCAGCGAGTGAGAACAGACACACCTGAAACCCGCAGGGACATTTGGGCCTTCGTCACGTGTAGTGACTAATCCGAAAACACCCTCTCGTGTTTAGTTTGGGGTGATCAAGGTCAAAATATTTGTGGTTTTACAAAGCTGGACCTGCTGACACCACAGCTGAGCCTGCCTTAGGTGACATCCCACACCTGAGAACACTTCAGGAACCTTCCAGCTCCCTTCCAAGCCAGGCCACTGGATGTTTCTGTGCTTTTTGCAGGTATTTTACTACCTGAAGGAGCCCTACAAGCCCCCCTCGGGGAGGTTTAAAGAGCGAGTCACTTGGGACGGGAACATTGAGCGTAACGACGTTTCCATCATCATCTGGAACCTGCAGCCCAGTGACAACGGCACCTTCACCTGCCAGGTGACAAACTGGCCAGATGTCTACGGCACCATCGGGGAGGTGCGGCTCCGGGTGGTGCAGAAAGGTGAGAGGCCAAGAAACACCCCCAGAGCTCGGGAGGGTTTAACAAAGTGGCTGGAAAATTAGCAGGGAAAAGGGGTCAGAAGGAAAAAGCTGCTAAACTTCAATCACAACCCGAACAAAGCCCCGGAGTGGCAAATATTCACCACAAAACAAAAGGTGGTGATATGTTGGGAGAGGAACTGCCTGGAAATCTGGGGAGATGAAGGGCTACCACGGGACCAAATCATTCCCGGGAAAATGGAGATCCCGATGTCCCGGGGCTGTCAGCAGGGCTGTGTTAGCACCCACAGGGTCCCCTGCTCTGCTCTGGGCTCTGCTCTGGGCTCGGTTCTGTTTCTGGAGGGACAGAGAGGAGCCTGAGGGAAGGTTTCATTCACAGATCCCACCCTCGTTCCTCCTGCGTGTCCCTCTGCTTCATTCCTCTGTCCCTCCCCACGCAGTGAACTTCTCAGAAATCCATTTCCTGGCCGTGGCCATCGGATCTGCCTCTGTGCTGATGGTCATCGTGGTGACAGCCGTGATCATCTGTCGGCAGCGCCGCAGGAGAGCGCGAGACAAGAGGCTGGAGGTGGCAGACACCGAGAGGTGAGGGGGGGACAGGCTCAGGGAGGGTCTCACAAGCTCTGGGCCTCTCTGAATTATTGGCCCAGACCCTTCATGGAGCATCCTCAATGCAAACCTCAGAACAATCAGTGATAATTGGCTGCGTGCAGGCAGAGCAGAGCCCCGGGATGGACAAGCTCTGGAGTCCTCCTCTGGCCCTTGTCCTTCTCAGCGGCTCCTCGCTCAGAGGACACGGCTGCTGTGGGGGTGGCGGGCAGATGACCACGCTGTCCCCTGAGCTGTGGTCACCACACGTGTGGCACCCTCACATCTCACCCTGGGTGTGACTCAGGACATCCTGCTGCTCAGCCTGACACTGATTTGGGGCTTTTTTTTCCTCTCTTTTTTTTCTCCTCTCACTTTTCTAACAGTAAAGAAAAGGAGAGCCTGAAGATGGGGGAAGAGAAGGAACCCATTCCACTGGAAGATTAAAGGTCTTTGCTGGTGTGCACAATGCAGGTACACATCCAAACCTTTTTAATGTCTCAGTGCTCCTGGGGACTCTCCAAGACATTCCCTCGGGTATTCCCCTGCTATTCACAGTCAGAACTGAGGCCACGGTCACACTTTGCTGTTGAGGATCCTTCAGAGAGGCTGAACAATCCCTGAACAATCACAGCCTCTTAAATGTGCATGAGATTTCTCCCCCCCGGTGTTGAGGAGCATTCGTAGGAAAGCCATTGTTGCTGCTTTCCATGGCATTCCTGCTTTGTAGATGAAGAGGAATGAATTACTTCCCTTTTGTCAGTTTTGAATCTGCTTTTGGGTAACTTTAACCTTTATTGTTTTAAAATTGCAACAGGAAGACTGGCGCTGTTTCCATATTCACTGTCTTTGCTTAAACGTGTCAGCATAAATTCCACCCGCAGTTTCTGAGGTCAGCACCTGCCTCTATTATTTTGGTTTTTGACAACGACCCTGAGTAATGGATGTTTGTTTTTCTTACAAACTTTCTTCTCAGGTGCTTCCAAAGCAGCTGGTGAAAGCCTGTAATTTGGGCTGTTAGAACAAAGCTGGATTACAGACGCCCCACGCTGCCGGAACCTCTGCTCAACCTGAAAGTCTCGCATGGGAAGAGGGTGACTTTACACGAGCTGTGAATTCCCTTCGGGGAAGCAAAGCACAGGAGGACCTTGCCCTGTGAACAAAGAACTTTCCTTCATCTTCTCCCCTGTTCAACCTGAGCACGGCGTCTCTGGGAGATGAAAGTGCCGAGAGTGACTGAACAGAGGGCTGGGAGGTGTCTGAGCAGACGCACTCTTGCACCTTAGAAACCACAACGTGCCTTTGTGCTGCCCTGGTTTTATTCCCTGAGAATCCTCCCTGGCATGCTGAGAAGGAAGGCTGAGCTGTGAGGTCTCAGCTGAGACCCAAAGTCCTGGGAATCCCTTTTCCTGCGTTAGATGGACAGTGTTAGAGCTGGGCAAGCTGTGCTGGTTGTTGTTAGGGATATCATTCACCAGCCAGGGTGGTTTGCACATCCACGTCTGGCAGCTTTGGGACAGTTTGGGGGTTGAGGAGAGTTTCCTGCCTGGGTTCAGCAGCTGTTCCCATTCCCCCTCTTTCCATCCCAGTGCTCCCCAAAGCTGGAACCCACGGAGCTCTAACAGTGTCCCAGAGCCCCAAACCAATCCTGTTACAGTGTTTACCCAGCCCCAAATCAAAGCCTTGCTCTGTTTGTTTGTACAATGTCTTTAATGGCTTTATAACCCGCGATGTGCCAGCCTCGCTGCCCGGCTGTCACCTGCCTGTTTTCATTGTCACTCACCTTGTTGGAAATAAAGGCCCTTGCTGAGAGCTGCCCTGGTGTGACACGGGGAAGTGACCTGGGGGCCCTGACACCTCAAATGAGCACATTTGCACTGTTTGTCCTCAGAGTCGGGTCCGTTACCCGGTGTGCAACAAACCAATCATTAAATACATCAGGGAGAGGTTAATTATTGATTATTGACTTCAGAGGAGCCCAAGTGGGTGCTCGGTGGTGTCCCACAAATCCAGCACATCCCGCTGGACTTTCCCACCGCTATTTATGCGGAATTCAGTCAGTAACTTTCCAAGTACAGCCCCTCTCTTACAATGGGTTAATAATTCCCACACAAGTTATGTCACCCCAGCCGACTTCTCCCCCTGCTCAGGGACAGGCTCTTCACCTGGCCAGGGTCTTTTGCACCTTCAGGTGTGAGTTTTGGTGTTATAACCAAGATAGTTCAGCTCTGGGATATACAAACCTTGGGTGTTGTGCCCTGTTAGCAGTGTACACACAGACACACTTCAACATCGAGATTCATTACATCCCTGAACCAGTTCCAGGGTCTCCTTGGATAAGGGATGCAGCTGCTCCCTGCTCCTCTGATTAGCTCTACTTTTCTTTTCTTTTTTTTTTTTTTTTTTTTTTTTTTTTTTTTTTTTTTTTTTTTTTTTTTTTTCTCACTGCGAGGAACTTGTTAAAATCCCGACACATTCCTCGCTTTGGGACAGCCCCCAAAAAACCAACAAAAAGCGCGGCCAGCGGGCTGGCAGCGACAGGAGCTGCTCGGGGCTTTGGGGACAATCGCGGTGGCCGCGGCGCACCTTCTCTTGTGTACCCAGGTGTGTAACCCAGGTGTACCCGGGTGTGCCCAGTTGTACCCAGGTGTACCCGGGTGTACCCGGGTGTACCCACCCAGGCGCCGCGGCCATTTCGGGGCTGCCCCGCCCTCACCTGCGCCAGGTGAGCGCCATGTTCCGGGCCTGAGGCCGGCCGGGATGGGGCGGCCAGGGGCGGAGGGCTCCGGGGGCCGCCTCCTCCTCCTGCCGCGGGGGGCTCTGCTGCTGCTCGGTAACGGGGGCTCCGGGGGGCTCCGGGGGGATAAAGGGACGGCAGCGGCGGTGCCCGCAGTGTCCCGCGTGGGAAGCGGCCCGGGAGCGCTCGGGAAGGGTGGATGGTCCCGGGGCAGCGGGAGGCTCGGGAAGGGCGGATGGTCCCGGGCAGTGAGAGGCTCGGGAAGGGTGGATGGTCCCCGGGCAGTGAGAGGCTCGGGAAGGGCGGATGGTCCCCGGCAGCGGGAGGCTCGGGAAGGGCGGATGGTCCCGGGCAGTGAGAGGCTCGGGAAAGGTGGATGGTCCCGGGGCAGCGGGAGGCTCGGGAAGGGCGGATGGTCCCGGGCAGTGAGAGGCTCGGGAAGGGTGGATGGTCCCCGGGCAGTGAGAGGCTCGGGAAGGGCGGATGGTCCCCGGCAGCGGGAGGCTCGGGAAGGGCGGATGGTCCCCGGGCAGTGAGAGGCTCGGGAAGGGCGGATGGTCCCGGGCAGTGGGAGGCTCGGGAAGGGCGGATGGTCCCGGGCAGTGGGAGGCTCGGGAAGGGCGGATGGTCCCGGGCAGTGGGAGGCTCGGGAAGGGTGGATGGTCCCCGGGCAGCGGGAGGCTCGGGAAGGGCGGATGGTCCCGGGCAGCGGGAGGCTCGGGAAGGGCGGATGGTCCCGGGCAGTGGGAGGCTCGGGAAGGGTGGATGGTCCTGGGGCAGTGGGAGGCTCGGGAAGGGTGGATGGTCCCGGGCAGTGGGAGGCTCGGGAAGGGTGGATGGTCCCGGGCAGTGGGAGGCTCGGGAAGGGTGGATGGTCCCCGGGCAGTGAGAGGCTCGGGAAGGGTGGATGGTCCCGGGGCAGCGGGAGGCTCGGGAAGGGTGGTCCCGCCGTGCTCGGTGCTCTGGCGGAGGAGGAAAGCTCGGGAAGAGCCGGCGGGAGGCTCGGACAGATTCTCCCGGAGGCTCGGGAGCGCCGCAGCATCGCGGGGCAGAAGCGGCTGCGCCCGCTGGAAACGCGAACGGAGAGAGCTCCGTGCTCTGGGGAGAGCCGTGAGCCCGTCAGGGTGAAACTGCGGCCACAAACGCAGAGCGGAGCCGCTTGGAAAAACTTCAAGCTGCTGTTTTGCAGCTCCTCAGAGACGCAGCTTGTTCCATTCCTCAGCTCTTTGTCTCCACATCTAAATATCTGTGGTGGTACTGCCCACCTTCCTCGTTTGGAGCCGCTTCCCTTCCCACGGAAAATACGTCCGGGAAGTTTCCTGCTTTCCTGCAAATTTCACTGTTAGGGAGGGAAATAATAACTGTGCTTTAGTCTTTGAATTCTGCATGGCCTGCTCGGTATTTTTGGGATAATTTTGCCCCTCGCAGTTAACAAGAAATAAATCCCTGCCTTTTGTGCCCGTCCCACCAGGTGTCTGCAATGCTCTCGCCCTGGAAATTAAGGCCAGTCCTAAAGTCCGAGCTTTCGTGGGTGAGCAAGCGCTGCTGAAATGCTCCTTCAAATCCAGCTCGCCCATCACGGAGAGCCTGCTGGTGGACTGGACATACCGGCCCCACTCTGGGGGACAGATGGAGACAGTAGGTGGAGCATGGCCAGGCCTCTGGGCGTGCTAAAAATCTGGATTTTCTCTTTGCTTTCCCCGGCTGCCGCCTCACTTTGTGGTTTGGGAGTCTCGTGGTTGCCTCCTTTTCCCCTGTAAAATTCCTTTGGGTGTTCTCTGGATGAAAAAACACTCTAGGTAAATACAAAATAGCATAATAATGTTAAAGGAGATTAATTTGGGGGTTTGTCACAAGTGCTGCATGGTGCACTGCACAGAATGACTGTAAAGATTCAGTTGGTAGCTATACTTCTCTTATATAGGAACATTTTCTTATATAGGAAATATTCTTCCTGACTTCTTAATGTGTTGTAATTCTTTATTTTTACAATGCACAATTTCTTTATTTTTGGCCAAAAAACCCCAGCCCACTCTGCTTTCTCGGATGAGTTTTTTATTGCCAAAATTCTCGCCTTTCCCTCCTTGCAGGTTTTTCATTACCAGTCCATCCCACACCCCACCACAGCGGGGAGGTTCCGAGACAGGATATCCTGGGTTGGGAACGTTGCCAACGGCGACGCTTCCATCGCTATCCACAGCCCGGAGCTCAGTGACAACGGGACCTTCATCTGCAGCGTGAAGAACCCTCCAGATGTTTATCACAACATCCCCCAGACGGAGCTGGTGGTCACAGAGCGGGGTAAGGCTCCCTGCCCGGGACTTGACCTCACTCCCCGTGACAGAGTTGCTTTGTTGGATCCTGGAATCCCGAGTGTCACGTGAGAAATGTTCCCTGGACTTCTACGCTGGAGTTCCAGCAGAGGTTACCCCAGCCCTGCCCTCTGAGCTCAGTACTTGGAGAACTCCTGAACTGATTTGAGGCAGGAAGGGCCAGGGGGAGCTGTGGTGAGAACAGGAATCAAAAGCCTCTCTTTGTTCACAAGTTCAGCCTCCGCAAATTGCGGCAGAACAAGTTAAACACCGAGGAAATGCCGGCCTAAAAATAATCTCCACATCACAAGCGCTGATTGTCAGTAATAATTTCCTCATCTGCCCTGCGTGCCAGCCCTGCCCCAAATTCCAGCTCAGCCCTGCTGATAGAACTGTGCCGTGCTCTGCCTTCCTCTGCAGCTCCCTCCAGCTCAGCCTGCCCGGGGGGACAGCAAGGGACCACAGATTTGGGGACAGGGGGACAGGAGAGCCCCGTGGGTGTGGGGACAGGAGCCCCATAGATCTGGGGACTGCAGGTTTGGGGACAGGAGCCCCAGAGGTTTGGGGACTGCAGGTTTGGGGACAGGAGCCCCAGAAGTTTGGGGACTGCAGGTTTGGTGGCAGAAACCCCACAGGTTTGGGGACAGGAGCCCCACAGATTTGGGGACTGCAGGTTTGGGGACAGGAATCCCACAGGTTTGGAGATTGCAGGTTTGGGGACAGGAGCCCCACAGGTTTGGGTACAGGACCCTGTGGATGCAGGGACAGGCTGTGTCCAGCCCTGTGTCTCACGTGGAAGGGCCACCAAGCTGTCCCTGGCTGTGGGTTTGTCCCACAGCTCAGCCGAGCCCTGTCTCACTGTGTTTCAGGCCTGGCCTTCCAGCTGACCTCAGCAACCCTGCTGTCCATCCTGGTGTTCCTGCCCTCCGTCCTCGTGGTAGTTCTGCTGCTGGTGAGGATGGGGAGGAAATTCCGGGCAGTGAAGGAGAAAGGGAAATGTGGCTACAAGAAATCCTCCATTGAGGTGTCTGATGAGTAAGTCCTGGCTCCAGGCTGGAGCCTGTATTTCCACTTTGGGGTGTGGGCACGGGCACTGGAGATGATTTCCTCACTGTGCTTCAGCATTTCAGTCAGTGGTTTGTGCCAGAGCAGCGAGCTTTGGGAAATCCCCGTGCTGGAGCACAAACCAAGGGCTGCACATCCCCTTTTCTCCCTCATTCGCGTGAGGAATGCCATGGAACTGAAGCAGTTTAGGGTCAGGCATATTTCACTTCTGTTATGAGGTTTATTTGTGCCTGAGTCAGCAGGATGTTTCACATCTGTGAGCTTTGTGTGCTGAGTTTTGGGGTGGAATCCCCATAAAAGGAAAATAAACCAAATAATGCTACCTGTGGTGGCCTGAGCAGAGATGCCAGCTACTGAAGGAGCCTTGGATTTCTGCTCAGTTCCTCACAGAATCATTTTTTAATACAGTCTTTTAATGTTTTGAGTGGCGGTGCAAGATCTGCCAGTCAAAAAGCAACTTTTGTTTTCATCTTTGTGGCATTAAGTGCCACCTTCAAAATGAGGCACCTGGCAGCTTTCAGTCCTTTTGGCTTTGCCCTGCAGACTTAAAGGCTTTTTCCCCACGACAAAAAACCCTCCAGCTCCATGTGGTACAACCAGAATTCACAGTCCAGAGGAGGTCCTGGAATGTCTGGGGGGAAAAGTCCAACCTGATCCCGTGCTTTTCCTGCAGGCCTGAGCGCACAGACAGAGCTGGCTGCGGGGGGAGGATCAAGGAGTGCTGCCTGAACTGTGTGGTAAGTGAAAGTCGGCGTTTTCACAGCGGTTTTGCCAACGCGGGTGCTCAAAGAAGGTGCCAAGAGCAGTGGGCAGAGTGTCCTGACACCTCTGGGTGTCCAAGGTGTGTCCCAAAGGCTCCCCGGAGCTCCCCAGCAGCCGGGAGGGAGAGCTGCTGGTTGTACTGGTGGGGAAGCTGTCATGAGATCCATCAAACCAATTTGTCGCTGGACTTGACGGGACTCAAAGGCGTCATTTTAAGATGACAGGTCGGGGTTGAAGTGGCAGCTGCTGCGGGGTTGGTCTGGGGCTCAGTGTGGGCAGTTTGGGGCTGGCAGTGCTGGGGAAGGCAGGCTGTCACCCCCCAGCCCTCTGGCTTTCTGCTGAGCTGGTGGACATCTTCCTCACATCTTCCTCCTTTCACCTCCTTCCCATCCCAGCAGGACATTGCTAAACCCTCGCGGTCGCTTTGTTTGTTCCTGCTTTTATTTTTTTTTGTTTGTCGTGCTCTCTGAAGTGGTGGCTGCCTTCTCATGCTGCCGCTTCCCTTCCCACCCCGGCAGCAGCTCCTGGTTGTTAATCAGCTGCTCCAGCTCCTCAGTGGGTTTGCCACCTTCTGCCCTGGTTTTGTGCGAGTCCCGTGTGCTGGCAGCCACATTCCAGAGTCATCCAAGAAGGTTTTCATTCCTTCTCAGTGTCCTCCAGGCCAGATTTACCTCAGGGACACCTTTGCCTCTCAGGCACTCAGTCAGGACGTGAGTTTAGGAGGATTTAAACACGTGTTGCTTGATTCATTCCCCTAATGCCAGTGATTTAAAAGTGGCCTAAGTGCCCAAGCCTTCAGACAGGCGTGTGCTGATGGTTCCTACCAGACACAGGATGAAAAGCAGGCAATTACGTAAGTTGGACATAAAATATTTACAGTTCTGCATTAGGCACAGGCAGCACGGAGCTGCAGCGTTGGTGAAGAGGCTTTGGAGAGGGGCAGGAAGCAGGAAATGCCCTGTGCCAAAGGCACAGCTCCCTTGGGAGGTGGAAGGGATGCTCCAGGAGATGTTCTGGGAATCAGGGAGGAAAAATGGGAAAGGATGGAGCCCCAGTTTGGTGAGGAAGTGCTGTCAGGACATGGGAGAACATAAAAGCTGAAAAATGTCCTGTCATCCTTTGGGATGAGTCAAGTTGGGATGATAAAATCCTGCTGCTTTCATGTCGAGTGCTTTGCTGTCTGATATTGGAACATTTATCTGATCAGGTCTGAACGCTGCCCTCTCACCTAAACCTGCTTTTCTGGGGTTTCTCTAATGTGCCTCTTCGTGCCTCACAGGTCACCAAACAATTAAAATCTGCAAAGGCAAGGGAAGAACTCCTCAGACTGGAAATGTCTGGGGTGTCAGTGAGATTTCCCCTGCTGAGGCGCTGGGCTGAGCTCAGAACTGCTGTGGGGACACCATCAAATGACGCTGTGGTTACAGCAACGATGGGGTTCTGCAAGTGGCTGTTTGTCAGGCTGGAAAACAATAATTTGTGCTGCTCAGGGCTGTCTCTGCAGGCTGCTGCTGCACTTTCTGCTTCATCTTTAGCTGCTGCTCCTCTTCAAACACGTTTCACATGTGGGTTGTAATGTGATGATGGTGTCTGGGAGAGGTCAGACATATTCATATTTGTATTTGTGTTTGTATTTGTATTTGTACCAGGGTTTTTGCAAGTCCTCTGGCTTGTTCAAACACAGCAGTTTTTGGGGAGCATCTATCTAGGTTCTTGCCAGAAGCCCAGCCAGGCTCAGCATTTGGCTGACCTCGTGGCTTGATTCATTTCTTCCCACATAATCTCAGTTTCTCTCCATGTTCCCCGTTCAGGACACGGATGAGGAAGATCCCTACTGATAGAAAACTGAAGATGTGGGAAAAGACTAAAACTCCAGCCCTGAAAATCATGGTTAGATCCCTCCAGAGGCTGCTGGATAACCAGTGCAGACTAAAAGGTGTGCTCTGCTCTCAGGGATAATGCTGATGGGATAATTCACTTCTATTTAAGCACCAAACGATGATTTTCTAAAAACCTTTGTAATTTAATGTGGAGAAGAAAATCTGCCCTCAGATGTGCAGGGCCTACAGAAACCTCAGTGCCGAAAGAGCCAGCGTGCCTTGGTTTTCCTGCAGATCACTTTGGTTTCTTGGTTTGCTGTTTTGGTGACATCTCTCTTCTCCTGAGCCCTGGAAATCTTTTGAATTTTTGAAGTGAAGGCTGCTCCAGCTCTCTGGACTGGTCACCTCCAGGCACTGACATGGTTTATTCTCCTTTTTCTTTTTTGGAACATACTGACTGACACCAGTTTATGAAGTGATATCTGGCATCCTCTGTCTTGGAGCGAAGAGAACCTACTGCTTATGAAGTATTTTTTTATTCAGCTGCATCACTGGTACCTCTCCTTCTACTCGTAGAAGTGAAGCACAATTCATAGAAAACGGTTTTTTGTTTTTTTTTTTTTTTTTTTTACTTTTTTGAAATAAGAAATGCAAATGGGGACTCTGTTTCTGGGGACACACAACCCCATCTACCTCAGCCATGGACTCAAGCACTGCCCAAAGGGATGTTCTGTTTGCAGTAGCTGTTTTCTTCCTCCCTTCTTCTGGGACCCCATTTAGGGAAATGATCAATTGTGCAGCATTACTTCCCCTCCATGGAGGGCATTTCCTCTTTCACCAGCCTCATCCAGCACTGATGGGCAGTGGAATTCCTTCCCTCAATCCCTGAAGAGCTGCTTTCTTTCTGTACCACTCAAAACTTCTCCTTTCACAGGCGTGCTCCAGGTTTACTGCTGCTTTTGCTGTGCAATTAATAAATTGCGTTATTCCATCCTGCGGGTCTCTTTATTTGGCTAAATACAGCTGAACTCATAAAACTGCCATCCTGAGGTGTAAAAATTGTCATCTGATGATGAGTAAATGTTTTAAGGGAGCAGATTTAACCCAAAAGGGGACAGGTAGCAGGTCCCCCCTCAGCAGCTGCAGCTTTTGGGTGTGGTGAAGCTCTCACTGAGAAGTAGGTCAGCTGTAGATCTGTGCCTCCGCAGAAATACATTTTTCTCCTGTCTACTATAAAGCAAGAAGGAGATGAAATTTAAAATGTTTATGATATTTAAAGTGTTTGTGCTCCCTGCTGACACACAACACTCCCCTGGGAAAGGCTGGGATCCTGCAGCCCGGGGGAAGTGGCTTTGCTGTTCCACTCTCAGCACTCACCCACCACACGCCTTCCCCTGGGGAAACAAAGGTTCTGTTTTTGCTGCAAAACGCTGGATTTCAGCTTTGGGCTCCTTGGCCATGGCTCTGCTGGATCCTGGGCAAATATTCCTGGTGTGAAGCTGAGCTGCCACCTGGGAGCTGGGAATGGTGCTGGGCTTTTTCATGGGAATTTCTTGGTGCATCATCAAACCCAGTGACCCTGGGATGGGGACCAGTGGGACACTGGGATGGAGAACAGCTCCTTGCTCTGGTGTTTCAAGGGAAGAAGGGTGAAAACGGATTCTCAAAGTGTCCAGGGGGGTGGCAGCAGAAGGAAACGGGTGGCTGGTGTGTGTTTGAGGAGGAAGCAGCTGCCCAGCTGTGCCAGGAGGCTGCAGGGGCCCTGGCAGCAGCAGGAGCAAGGCACAGCCACGTCACCCAGCGCTGCTGCTGCCTCACTGGGACACCATCCAGCAGTGCCAGCCCTCTAAGCAGCTCTGCTCCCCAAAAAGCAAAGCAGGAGGGAGCACAGGGTGTGTGCCAGGAGTCTCTGTGTCCCAGGCTGGTCATGGGGAGGGGTCAGGCCAGGCCCCCACACTGCCCCTGAGCCCCTGGTGCCTGTGAGCTGCCCCCTGAGGCTGCCCCATCACTCCTCTGGGGCAGAGATCCATCTGCAGCTGGTTTCCCCTCTGACATGCAAGAGAAAGAGGAACAGCAAAGGAGGATGTGCATTAGAAAGTGACCACCAGACAACCTGACAGGGAACCAAAGGCTGCCAAGAAAGGTCTCGAGGTGATTTAGCAACTAAACCAGTTGCTGGAGAGCCTTTCACACGACACAAGCTGTCTTCCTCAGGCCAACACCGGGTGAGTATTTATTGCTGTAATATTTATTTTTAGAGATTTTTTTTTCATTTGTTTTTCCTGAGAAGAGAGCCAGGGGAGCAGAAGTGCCGGTGACTCTGATGTGCCAAAAGCAGGGAAATGTGAGGGCCATGCAGTGTCTGCGCCCCATTTGGGAAAGGCCATTTGGATGTGTCAGCACTGGCACACACAGACCAGCCTGGCGAGTGGGGGCTGGCTCCAGCTGGTGCCTCACAGCACCCTGTCACTGCTGTGTGTCACAGGGGGACATCCTGCAAAACCCTGCCCAAAACCAGGGCACTAAACCCAGCAAGGACTTGCTGGCAAATAATTCCCAGAGCCCCAGGAGCTTTGGGAGGTTCTGGGTATAGAAACCTCAGCTTTCTGCAGTCAGACTGGACCGGGTTTTGAGCTGGCTGCACGGGGGTGATCCTGGGAGAGTGCAGCTCTGCAGGTTTTGGCAGTGTCCCTGGGACACTGCAGGATGCTGTGCCTGCTGCCCCGAGCTGTGCTGGCCCTGGGTTTGTAGGTCGGGTGTGCAGCAAAGTGTGTCACGGCAGAGCTGCACAGAGCACTGCAAACCACACACAGGGCTCCTGTGCTTTCAGAGGCAGATGGGAGAGAGTTCCAGACGGTTTGCTGCCACTTCTCAGCACCATTTGTTTGTGAAAGGGGCAGGGTGATGAAGGTACAAAGCTGCAGTGATTTTCTCAGCCTAGAACTGATCTAAGGATCCCCAGCAGCTGATTCTGAGCCTGGAATCCCTGTCCGAGGCTGACCTGGAGAGCCTCTCACATGCACAAAGGAGCGAAAAGAGAGAGGCCACCAAAATGCCAGAGATGATTCAGCTCCTGTCTTTCTATTTCATTTCTGCAGTATTGGAAAATAGGTGCTGGTAATGGCAGCCTCAATTCCAGCTTCGCGTGAGGGTTCTCCAGGCAGGAGAGCTGCTCTCAGTCACTATTCACCCTTAAATGAGTGGCCCCAACTGGGAATCATGGACCAGGGGCAGGGCACTGACTCCTGCCTTCCTCTGGACACTGGCTGGGGCATTCCTGTGGTGACAGCCAGTCCTTCCCTGGGCTGCAGGATAAATCTAGTGTGCAGAAAGGAGATGGCAGCTTTATTCTGAGAGATGTGGGGCAGGTCAGGCTGGATCCACACACCAGCAGAACCTCTCACCGTGTGCAGCACCCAGGGGTGAGGATTTAGATCTGGACTAGGAGGGTTTGTGTTTTAGGTTTTAGGACCAAACCTCTCTGGTTCTCCGTATTAAAAACATCTGATTGCCTTGGGAGCAGAGTGTGCACCTGCAAACATCTTAGCTCGGATGTCAGAAGCTCGACCCCTAAACCACCGGAAAAATTGACTGAGGAGAAGACACGAAGGGGGTTAGGCTGAGCCCTGTACCCCACACTCGCTCCTCCTCTCAGGCGCAGTGTGGTCTTACAAACCAGCCCTGGTCTGGACCCTCTGTGCTCTGCTGACTTCCAGCCTCAGAGGCTGGACACCAGGAGTCTTCCTCTGACCTTGAGCTGGCTGCCAGTCCTTGGTGTCCTGCCCCAGGGGACACTGGAGCATGTGTCACCTCTGCTGTTCTTTTCAGACGGAGATGAAGGTGCTGCTGAGCCTGACCCTGGTGCTGCCATGGCTGGGTAAGCTCTGAGTTTTATTTCCCCTTTGCTCCAAGAGCCGTCAGTGTCTCCCTGTGGTGAGAACCCCCTGGAGCTGCTCCTCTCCTGGGTGCCAGTCCCTCCTCTGGCCCCGCGTGTGCTGCGTGTCCCCTCCCTGCAGCCTCCCGTGTGAACAGGCTGCCAGCTGCACATCCCTGGACGTGGCCTCTGCCGAGGCTCCAAGGCTTTGAAAGAAGCCACTTCACCCACTCTAAATACAAGGGGAGTTTTCCGAGGTATTGATTTTGGCTCTGCTCGAGGCAGCAGCTCCCTTGGTCTTCTCCGCTGGCAAATATTTGTCATTTTGAGCTCCTCGGCCGGTCAAGACCAACAGAACTTGTTTGGGAAGCTGCAGCACTTTGCATTCATTATTTACAGGGTTTCAGACAAACACTTGGTGCTCGGCCAGGGCCCAGCCCTCGGTGCTTTCGGACGGGCTGAGCAGAGTGCCTTGGCCACGAGGACGAGCCTACCTGTCTGAGCAGCTCCCCGCTGAATCAGCTCCCCCAGCCCTCAGCAAAGAGCAGCCAGAGCTCAGCCTGCCCTGGCAGTGCCACTGCGGGCTCAGCCAGGTGGGGCTGAGCAGCTCCAGAGACGTTTTCTGCCCCACTCGTTTCAGAGAATTGGAGAAGAGCTTAAACCCCCTTCCTGCCACATGCTGGCACAGCGAGCTGGCAGCTGCCTCCTGTGGGTTGTTCAGCTCTGTGCTCTTTGGTGTTCCCCTGGTTTGCTTTTTTCTCTCACTGTCCAGCTTCTCTAGCAACCCCAAGCTGTGGTTATGTGGCCAGACAAGTACCAGCCCAGGTCTGGAGCCTATGAGCAAAGGGGAAGGAAGCCAAATGGGCAATGAGGGAGGAACTGAAATTCATGTGAAGCGCTTGAATTGCCCCTGGCCTGGCAGAGATGAGAGCAGCACAGGTTCTCCCAGCCAGTGACTCACAGGCACAGCCCCGCGGGAGCTGCAGGCTTTGGCTCCGAGGCGTGCAGGGCAGGGGCTGTGCTTCCCAAGTCCCCTTCGGCTGGATCACACGGCAGCGGCCCCGTGGTGTGGCGGCGGGAGGATGTGCTGCCCCACATCCCGGGCACGCCACGAGCAGGGGTCAGGCACGGGCTTGGCCTCTGCACTGCTCAGGGCCGTGAGCCCCTGGGGAGGAGACAGCGATGGGGACAGGCAGGCTGCGGCTGGCCGTGCTCCCCGGGCTCATCCTGCTGTCCCTGTCCCCGGCAGGGCTGTGCGGCAGGGCTGCCGTCGTGTTCATGCAGCCTCAGCTCCGAGCTAGGGCCGGCGACTCCGTGCTGCTGCAGTGCCTCTTCATAGACCCCGGGAGCAAGGGATGGACCCTGCTCAAAGTGGACTGGCTGCACAGGGCACGAGCTGGCGCCCAGGTGGGTCGGGACACGGTGGCAGCGGAGGGGACACGGGGTGGCAGGGCGGGGAGGGTGGGCCAGCAGCCCTGGAGAGGTGTGGGGAAGCCCACCCGCTGTCGGCTGGCCATGGAGAGAAGTTTCCACGAGAGGAAGAAGGGTCCCCGTGCTGGGGCAGGGGCCGGGGGAGCGCCGCTCTGGGCGCTGGGGTTATCCCTGAGCCTGCCGGGCTCTGTGCGGGGACAACAACCCACGGGACCGGCAGAAAAGTGCGAATTGAGAGCTCCCGAGGAGTGACAGGCACCTGACACCGCTCACCGCACGCCGCCTGTGCCCCGGCAGGAGGAGATGGTGTTTTTTTACTACAGCAACCACGGCGTCCCCGCGGGCCGCTTCAAGCAGCGGGTGCAGTGGCAGGGGGACACCTCCCGCTGGGACGGCTCCATCTGGCTGCACGACCTGCGCCTCAACGACAGCGGCACCTACGAGTGCCAGCTGCGGCTGCTGCAGAACAGCAGCGTCTTCAAGAGCCAGACGGAGCTGCTGGTCAGCGCCCCGGCATCCAGAGGTGAGACGCACCCAGGCTGAGCCCCCCGCACCCGCCGAGCGGCTCTGCGGCTCTCCCCATCGCCTGCCTCGCTGTCTCCCCGGCAGAAAGAGGAGGACCGGGTGGCGAGGATGTGGCGCCCTCCCCGCCGGACTCGGGGTTCTGGCCGGCCGTGGTGGGCTGTGGCTGCGTGGCCGTGGTGGTGGCGTTCCTGGCCGGGCTCTGCGTGAGGAAGAGGTACCAGCTCTGGGTTTAGGGGGTGAGGAAGGATCTCCCCGCAGCCCTCCCGCGCTGCTCTCGCCGGCCGAGCTCTGCGCTCTGCGCTCAGGTGCGAGGGTTCAGCTCCCCAGGTGGGGTGCAGCCTCCTGCCGCCACCTAGTGCCACCCTGCCCCGGCCGGCTGCCAAAGCTCCCGGGCCGTGCCAGCAGCAGGGATAGCCCGGGCCGGGCATGTGCAAAGGGATGTCCCGGGAGAGGGAGGAAGGGACGGGAGGGGAGGGTGATGCTTCTCGCCGGAGGTGACCCTGCTGCTGCCTCCCCTGAAGGTTTGCGACCACCACAGCCCTGGAGAGGATGGGGAACAGCAGCAGCAAGAACAAAGCAGAGGTGAGAGCTGGGGGTGGGTGTGTGGGCTCAGGGCTGGGGAGGCCGAGGGAGGGGATCCCACCCTGCCCGGCACCAGGGGCCATTTACTGGCCAGCTCCAACCACGGCTCTTGTTTCTTGCCGCCGTGACGGGGGCAGCCCCTGTGTGTTTGGGGCTGCTCAGTCCCGAACACCCTGATCTGCCCCTCGCAGGAAGCCATTTACTGCTCAGTCCCTGGAGCTGAGGTACCCAAGGCCGAGCAGGAAGCCAAGAAGAAGAGGAGAGCTGAGGACACGTACATAACCATGGTGAGGAGCTGCAGAGGCGTGGTGGGTCACCAGGGTCACCACAGCCAGGGCCTCACTCTCTGTGCCAGACCAGCATCCCGTGCCCCCTGCCCTCCCCAAGCTCACCCTGGTACCCGTGGTGGGGGAGGCTCACACCTCGTCCTTTGCCCTCTGCAGCACCCATCTCACTGCCGGGACAACGGCGTCTACGTGGAGCTGGCCAAGAGGACAATCCCGTCAGAATGGATGGCAGAGGGGACACAGGGGGATGGACGGAGCCAGGAGCCCCCCAGCAGGCCAAAGGAGGCACTGCCCCAGCCTCCAGAGCAGCAGAAATAGCTGTGCTGTGGGATGGCAGCCCCTTGTCCGGGTGTGTCCATGACACCTTTGTCCCTCGGAGGACTGAGAACTGGTGACATGTCACTGTGGTCACTGTGTGCCCTGTGCCAGGGCACTGCTGGGCCACAGGCCTCCCCAGCTGTCTGCAGGGGACCAGGGGACACCCATCCCTCCGGCCCTTACCCCCTGGACTCTGGAGAGAGTGGGCACAGCCTCAGGCTCCAGCTTTGATCTAGCCCAAGGTAAGGATCTCCAGCGGGGGAGATGCAGCAGCAGCTGTGACAGTGTTTTTCTGTAGATAATAAAACTCAGGGAGTCTTCCCTGACGGTGTCTTCATTTCACCTCCTGCCTAAGCATGTGATGTCCAAGTGTGCCAAAACCTGCCTGGCCCAGGCCCTGGGAGCCCCGGAACCCATGTGCAGCCTGGCACGGGGCACCCGCTGGCTCCGGGCGGGACCAAATCCAAACGGGACCAAAAAAAGGGGTCTCTTGTCGGCAGGGTGGGGACTGAGGGGAGCAGGACACAGCCCGCGGGCAGTGGGGTCCCCCACGTGTGTCCCCTGGCCACGGGTGATGGGCAGCGCTGGCCGGGGACAGCCCAGCCACCCCTCCGGGGCCCCCGGGGCAGCGCCTGGGCGGGCTCTGGCGCTGCTCCCGCTCTGTCTCTGGGTGCTGGGCGCTACCGGCGCTGCCAGGCGCTATCTATAGATGTTTGACACCTCCAGGTGCGGAGGGAGCCGGGACCCTCCACCTCCCACCGCTGCCGGCACACTGCAGCGCCGCGCTGCGCTCCTTGGTTCTCGTTGACACCCGGCTCTGTTTTCCCGCAGGCAGCCGCGGGACGGGCTTTAGGAGGAGCCGGCCCCCGGAGCTGGATTGGGGGGCTCGGGGGATGGCACAGGGACAGTGTGGGGTGGTGGCAGCCTTAGCAGCGGAGCAGAGAGGGTTCTGCCTGCCCAGGGAGGATGGGACAGTGCTGTGTGTGCAGTGAGTGTTTGCTGAGCAGAGTTGTTGGGACACTCCGTGCCTTGTCTCCCGGCTGTCCTGCCTCCCCTCCTGACTGTGGGCAGGCAGCAGAGCCCCTCGGCACCCCTCCTGCCTCCCCCGGGCTCTGCTGCACAGGAACCGAGGTGTGCCCTGCCTCTGGAGCATCCCTCGCCTCTCCCCCCAGTGATGCTGTCCCAAACGCCACCCCGCCGTGTCCCCGGGCCCGAGCAGCTCTGTCACTGCCTTCTGCTCTCAGGAGTCGTGCCTTGTCTTTGCTGCACCCACCTCTGCAGCTGGAACCCAGCTTTGGAGCCCAGGCCCAAAGGTTTCCTTGACCCGCGGTGCAAAGGGGACCAAAGACTTTCTCCAGCGCTGTCACTGCTGGGCAGAGCCTCCCCGTGCCCAGGCTGCCTGAGGGGAGCTCTTATCCCGGGACAAGATGCTGCCGGAGAAGGGGAAGGAGCCTGCAGGGGTTTGGCAGCCCTGGGAAGTGACGGAGCAGTCCGGGAGCAGGCAGGTGACCAGGAGCACCTGTACCTGCTGCAGCCTCCCGGGGCCATCCTGGCCGGGCCCCTCTGCTGTCCCCAGCCTGGAGCAGCCCCTGTGCCCTGTGCCTGGCCCTGGGGGGACATTTCCCACCCTCCTGGGCCCCGCCGGCCACCCCAGAACGGGGACTGCTGCCGTGGATGGTGTGAGCAGCGCTGGCCGCCAGCCCCCAGCGGGACACGGGGGACACTCCTGCCTGTCCCCTCTGAAGGCGGGGGGCTGCGGGGGCCGCAGGAACCCACCGTGTGCCACAGCCCGTGCACAGAGCAGGGAGCCGGCGGCGCCAGGAGCTGTCGCCTGCAGTTCAGGGGAAATTTTTTCCGCCCTCCCACTCCGGCGACTGCGATCCACCAACCACAGCATTTACTGCTTTTTTTCGCCCCAGCACCGCTCCAGCCATATTGGGCTGTGGGGAGAAAGCGGCTCTAATGTTCTATGTCACCTGCAAATAACCCGGGCGTTCGAAAAAGCACCTCCACCTCCTCCACAACCCACACCAACACCACGTCCTCTCCACACACAAAAGTCCGACAAAATGAGCCCGGAAGCCTGGCTCCCGCAGCCCACCTTGTTCCTCACCGGCCTCACCTTGCTCCTCTCGCTGGGTAAGTGTCGGCTTGAGCCCCCCCTTGCATGTGCCCAGGCGGGGAGACACCCGCGTGTCCCCGGCCACGAGCCCCCCCGGCCGTGTGACAGCCCCGGGACGCGCCGTGCCGCAGGGATGGGGACGGAGGTGGCGTGGCGTGCGCCCTGCGGGCAGCCACCAGCCGGGGTGACCTGCTTTCGGGCTGGCTGGGGGGTACGGTGCCGCCGCATCTCCTGCGGAGAACGCCCCGCGTCCTGCCGGGTGCGGAGCACGGAGCCCTCCGCGCGGCAGGTGGGCACGGGGAGGTGTGGGCAGGTGAGCCCTGCTGCCTGTGCGTGTCCCTTGGGCCGCTGGCAGCTGGCCTGCGCTGCCTTGTGGCCGTCCCGTGGGTGCTGCCAGGGCTGCCGTGGCTGTCCCCGCGCTGGTGGCCGCGCTGGGGGCCGTGCTCCGTGCGCTGTGCCCGGCCCCGCGGCGGCGGCAGCAGCAGCGCTGTGTCAGCAGCTCCGCGGCCGCTGCATCGATCGCGGCCGGGATCGCAGCGCTCCTCTCAAGTGCTGTCCCGGAGCTCCTGCCGGGCTGCTTTTCCCCGAGGAGAGAGCCTGGGAAAGGAGGGTACAGAAGGGAGTCAGGGCTGCTGTAGAGGCTGCTGTCACCGTGCCCCCCCAGCCCGGCTGCAGCGTGACGGAGCGTTCGGGAGCCTGCGCAGCGCCGCAGGACTCGGCCTGCACGGTCCCTGGGCTCCAGGGGCTTCCTTCCCCCTCCTCCCTTGTCCCCCAGGCCTGAGTGCCCGGCCAGTGGCAAAGTTTGGACCCGCACACACGGGTGTTCCCAGGTCCTGCCAGGCCGTGGTGTCCCAGGTTTGCTGCTGGTGGCACCTCATCCCTCTGTAGAGCCCTGGGGAGCCCCAAGGACACAGGACAAGGCCATGTCACCCACCTGGAGGCACACAGGGCATCGTGTGAGGGACACTCAGACAGTCATTCCGTGCAGGGATCCCCTCCAACCATTCCTGCTGGGACTGGCCAGCTCCTGGCTCTTCTCTCCCACCCCTGCAAGGTCTTCTCAGAGGCATCAAAGGTGGTGGCTGCCACGGGGCAGCAAGTGACACTGGCTCAGGACACTTCTTCCTGCCTTGGGTGCTGTGACTTGTCCCCACGCCCCAGCCGTGCCCATCCCTGTGTCCCCCAGCCCTGTGGGAGCCCTCCCTGCGCTGAGGCTGGATGGAGGCTGTTCCCCGGGGCTGCCAGCGCGGCCAGGAGCCGTCCCCGGGGCTGGGCCAGCCCCGAGGGCACCGCTCTGCCCCCAGGGAGCTTCAGGGCGCTGCTGGTTCACGGCTGGCAGCGGGAGCTGGGGCTCAGCACAGCAGCTTGGGCGAGGCTCCTGTCCCTGGCTGCAGAGCCTGGCCCTTTCCTGCCCTGCTTGCAGGAGGAGCGCAGCGGCCCCGGAGCAGCCCTGACACGCACCCAGCTTGGCCTCGGCAAGAAGGTTTGAGAGCAAAGAGCAGCAGCCCAAGGGGAGAGGTGAGGTGATCCTTAAAGCGCCTGGTGGCACTGTCACTGTGCCCTGGACGGTGTCAGTGTCCCCCAGTACACTCTGGTCCCTCCCAGAGCTGGCTGTCCCCGTGTCCCTGAGCTTCTCGGGGCTTGGCTAGTTTGCAGCACAGGACCCTGCTCCCTTTGCCCAGCCTGGGTGCAGGCGCTGGGTTTGGGTGCTGCTGAGGGGAGCTGCAGGGAAGGAGTGGAGGAGGGAGCAGGGCACAGACACCCCACCCTGCCCACTCCCCAGCTGAGTCCTGCCCTGCCGGCTGCACCAGGGAATTACCAGGCGATGTCCCTCTTTCTCAGCAAGGCCAGGGGTCAGGGACTGGGGTTCCCCCAGCAGCCACCGGGGGCTTGCTCTGGTCATTCCCAGCTGGAGAATCCTCGCGTGGGCGCTGCTGGCAGGGGAAAGCATCATCTGCATTCCCCCCGGAGCCCCTGGGGCCGGCCCCGGCAGCTCCCAGCCCTCGCTGCCGTAGCCGTGTCCTGCTGGGAATGAAATGTGATGAGCTCAGCCTTTAGAAAGCTGCGTGTGGCTGTGGCGCCGGGCCCCGCGCTGACGCTGCAGCCTCGCACAGCGCCATCGATCCCGCGGCAGCACAGCCTCGGGGGACGGCCGGGGGCAGGGCTGGCCCGCAGGCACAGGGATGGGCACGGGCAGCAGCCCTGGCAGAGCAGGGACGATGCTCTCCCTGTCCAGCCAAGGGACGGTGCCGGGGCTGGGGCTGCTCCCCTCGCCCCTGCTGGGCAGGGAAATTCCGGTCCTGGCTGGATGCAGAGCGTGCGGATGCGCCTGGAAGGCAGTGCCAGGCCCCAGGGAGAGCTCTGCGCAGGCAGGGCACCGTGGGGACGTGGCTTCAGCCACCTGACAGCCCCCAAATTCATCTGCATCCGGCAGCGCCCCCGAGACTGGGCATGGAGGTCATGGCCCCTGCCACCATCAACGCCTTGAACGGCTCCTCTGTGAAGCTCTCCTGCACCTTCAACTCCTGCTACAAGGTGGAGAACAAACAGTTTTCCCTCAACTGGACGTACCAGGAGTGCAGTAACTGCTCGGAGGAGCTGGTGAGTCTCTCGGGGATCTGCCGGGGGTCCTGGCACAGCACAAAGGGGGTCGCTTGGGGTCTCTATGGGGCAGCAAGTGCAGGGAGGGGGTGCCTGGCTGGGAAATGGGCCCGTGGGGCGCCGGACGCTGCCTCACCTGCTGTCCCCACCGCCCAGTTCCTGCAGTTCCGCACCAAGATCATGAACAAGCAGCTGGACCGCTTCGGGAACCGCGTGGAGTTCACGGGCAACCCCGCCAAGTACGACGTGTCCTTCACCCTCAAAAACGTGCAGCTGGAGGACGAGGGCACCTACAACTGCTACGTCCTGAACCCCCCGGACCGGCACCGGGGCCACGGCAAGATCAGCCTCAAGGTGCTCACCCAAGGTCAGTGCTGCCCTGCTCTGCGGGACACCCATGGGTGCAGGGGGTGCTCGCAGAGCCCTGCCCGTTCTCAGCCGGTCCCTGAGCCTGTGCCCTGTGTCCCCAGAGCCCCCAAAGCACGACTCGACGGTGGCCGTGATCGTGGGCGCCTCCGTGGGCGGTTTCCTGGCCGTGGTGATCCTGGTGCTGATGGTGGTGAAATGCGTGCGCCGGAAAAAGCAGCAGAGGCTCAACACGGACGACCAGAAGACGGAGGAGGAAGGGAAGACGGACGGAGAAGGCAACCCGGATGAGGGCACCAAGTAACGCCCCCCTGCCCGCCCCTCCCTCCTGTCCCCTGTACAGCGTGACCCTCTTGATGTGCTTCCCAGAGCAAGGATTTCTGTCTCCCCAGAGCATCCCTCCTTCCATCCTAACACCCCACCCAGCCTGCGGCAGGGCGCAGAGAGAAGGTCCCCGGAGCCTGGCTGTGCCGGGCAGGGCTGGGGAAAGGGGGGCTGAAGCCCCTGAGGCTGAGCTGGGAGCAGCCTGTCCCCTGCTCGGAGTGCCGGAGAGTTGTGAGGAGGTGCTGGGGACAGGCTGGGGCGGGTGAGGGGGGACCTGTGCAGTCCCCACACACGGAGGGACTGGAGCAGGGGGTGCCAGGAGGGGCAGAGGGGTCTGGGCAGCCCCTTGGCCCATTGTCTGCTCTCTGTCCCAGCAGAAAATGTGAGCCGGGGCCAGCAGTCTGCCCTTGGTCAGACTCATCCCAAGGTGCTCCTGCTGTGCCTGGGCCACTGGCACTGGTGTTCCCATCCCGAGGGATCCCCAAAGCTGCCAGTCTCCTCCTTGCAAGCTCGTGCTCCTCAGGGATTGTCCCAGGCTGCTCAGAAGTCAGCGGCCAAAGCCATGAGCTCACCCAGTGTCTTGGAGCTTAGGGGTGTTTTGGACCCTTTGATGGCTCTTGGTGTGCAAGGGATGGACCCTTCTGCCTCTCGGGCTGTTCTTTGGTCTGAGCATCTCAGCCCAAGGTGCTGGGCTGACTGTTCCATGCTCGTTCCCTTCTTGGGGAGGGTAATTGTGATGGAAGACGTCCTGCTGCTGTGTCCAGCTGAGGTGGTGGGGAGTGGCGGGGGGAAGCTGCCGGGGACAAGGAGCTGCTGGAAGGAAGAGGAGCTTTTGGGCACTTGCTGGGAAGGACTGGGCCCAAGAGCAGAGTTAGGACAGCTCTGTCACCCTGGAGCAGCCCTGCGATGCTGAGAGTGCCTCCTGCAGCCTCCC
This sequence comes from Sylvia atricapilla, assembly GCF_009819655.1. Taxonomy (NCBI): domain Eukaryota; kingdom Metazoa; phylum Chordata; class Aves; order Passeriformes; family Sylviidae; genus Sylvia; species Sylvia atricapilla. Next base: position 6,241,229 of record NC_089162.1, read on the forward strand.
CGCAGAGCACTGCACACTGTCACTGCCATGGCAATGCACTGCCAGCGTGCCCAGCCCGTGTGCCGCCTGCCTCAGCTGGCAGGTGAGCTGTGCTGGCTGCAGCACTGGGGGTCAGGCAGGGAATGACCCGGGGCAGTGTCCCCTGTGGCACCGGGCCTGAGCTTTTCTCCTCCCGTGGCTGCCGGGAGATGCACAGAGCCACAGGGGACACTGCCCAGGGGCAGGTGATGGAGGTCCGGTCACCCGCGAGCAGCGCTGCCAGGGGACAGGGGACACCTTCGCAGTGTCCCTGTGCGGAGAAGGGACACCTTTGCCACGTCCCTGTGTAGGTGCCATCCCGGCCGTGCCATCCGGCCCCAGGGACGGCGGGACAGCTGTGCCCTCCCTGCTCTGCCCCGTCGCTTTCCACCCCGGCCCCGCGTGCCCTGCGTCCATCCCACTCGACCCCGCCGGGCTCCACGCTGCTCCCCTCCCATCCGCAGCAGGAATGTGCCGTGTCCCACGCGTGGCCCCCCCTGCCCTGGGCCCTGCTGCCCGGGGTGGGGCCGGGCTGTCCCCGCACCCCCGCACAGTGCCGGCGGCGCCCGGTGCCGCAGGGCTCCCGCCCCGCCTTCTGCCGGAGCCGGGCTGTCCGCAGCTCCCGGCGGGGCTGAGCCGGCGCCTCGGGGGCACGGAGCCCTCTGAGGCTTGCACATGACCGGTCTTGCATCTGCCTTTCATTTCTTTTCGTGCACTATCCTTGGATTGCAACTTGCCAATGCATCTGTCTGTACATAGCTGCGCACAGCGGAGAGCCGACAAATACAGATGTGTACACACAGGAGGGGCTGCTGTGGGTCGTGCTGTGGCCTCGGGTGTGCGCCTTCCCCTGGGCTCCTCTCGCCGAGCGCTCTGCCGAGCGCGGGATGTTTTTATTGCTCTTTGTACAGTCAAACAAACAAAAGAACAACAAAACACCGACTTTGCCCTCGATGCTTTTGTGCGGCAGCCTGGAAGGGCAGGACAGGCCCCTCATCTGCTCTGCCGGGGGGCGTGAGCCCGCTCCGGAGTGGAGCTTGGTCCTGCTGAGGTGCTTTGGGTGCCGAGGGAGTTCACAGCTCTGGGACTGCCACAGAGCCAGGGCAGTGCTGGGGGTGGGACTGTGGCCAGTGCTGCCCCAACCTTCCCACAGGGAGATTTCAGGGGCACTCCACACCCACTGCGGGGCCTCCAGGACCTGTGCCCTGTCAGCTTCTCCACTTGTGCTTCTCAGAGAGCTGGGATTGATGGCTGCTGGTGGCAGGTAAGGCCCGGGGCACTCGCCGGGTGATGGACACCCGTAACCGGCTGTTCTCCCAGTGCAGCAACACCGTGGGGATGCTCCAGAGCAGCACGACACAACTGGGGCACGGTTAATAGGCCCATCCATCAGCTCAGCCGCCGTGGAGACACGAGGGAAGCTCTGCCAGCCGCCCTGCGCCGTGCCTCCCCCTGCTGCCCTTCACTCCGGGCCGCTGCATCCCAGTCCCTCACACCGGCAGGGGCTGGCCACACACTGCCCTGAGGCACTGCCACCGCCTCTTTGCACCTTTCCAGCCCTGCCTTGCCCCCTCCCCACCGGCTGTCCCCAGCAGCAGTGCCAGTGGGACGGGCTGTCCCAGTGTCCCTGTCCCTGCCTGCCCGGACACTGCGCCCTGGACACCTCAGTGTGGGGTCAGCGCTGCGGAAAACTTCCAGCTTCCCATGGCACCTCTCCCTCCCCGAGGAAGGGCACCCAAATCACCTCCAGCGCCCTGCTGACACAGTCCTGCTGCTGCCGGGAGGCGCAGCCCATCGATTCCTGGCCCGAGGCAGGGAACAGCTTTGCCGTGCAGGGAGCAGCAGCTCCCCGGAGGAGGACGTGGGGTTATCCCCACCCAGCTTCAGGGGGCCAAATGCAGCCGCGGGCAGAGGGGATGGGGGAGCCCCCGGCACTTTCAGGATGCTCGTTAGAATGCCGCTGGCAAAAAACTTAAGGAGAGCAGTGGGATCACAGAGGAGACCCCGTGGGACGCAACAAGGGTGAGTTCTCCTCACTGCGGGGGACTGAGGGCAGGGAGAGCAAACCCCAGCACCGGGGCTTCACGGATTCCCGAGAACCACGGACACTCCCTGTTCCAGAACACTCCAGTTTCCTTGGCCAGGTGGGATTACAGGTGTTACAGAGCAGGGAGGGGGGTGGAAGTGGCAGGGACCTCTGCCTGGCCCTGTGCAGTCACAGCGGACTGCTGGGGTGGCTCAGGGAGAGTCCAGAGCCACAGTCCCTGCAATGCTGCCCTGCTCCCGGGGCTGGGAGGTAAAGAAGGGGAAAGGGAACAGCCTGGGGCACTGAGGTCCGGGGCAGTGAGGGGTGTGAGGGGCAGCTTTGGGGGACAGAACAGGGAGAATTCAGTGGAGGTGGCCTCGGGCTGTGCCGAGTCAGGATCAAACTTTCTCCTGGGATACGGCAGGGTTGCCTCAGCGATCCTTGCAGATGCTCTGCAGTGGCTGCCGGGGGACGCGGCCGCTCTTCCCCCGCGGGTTTCAGGGACCCGCGGAACGGGGTGAGGGACCTGTGCGCTCCGGAGGACGGGCAGCTCCGCGGGCGGGGGCGAGCAGGCAGCGGCAGCGCAGGGAGAGGGGGAAGCACCGCTCCGAGGGAGAGCTGCAGGCAGCCGGGAGCTGGAATGACAAAAGCAGCCAGGTACTCACCCGCAGTCCGTGCCCGGGACCTCTCGCTCAGCTTCCAGCCGGACCAGTCCGCCCCAGCCAGGACAGTCCTGCAGAGCCCGAGCCCTGCGGTGCCTCCAGCCGCCGGGATGCCAGGCACCTTTGTCTTTTAAAGGTCACAGCCAGAGGACCTTGCAGTAAATATAAGGTGCTGATGGGAAGCTCTGTTCCAGCGTTGCCTCCTCCTCCTCCCCCTCCACCGGCAGGAGAGCTCTGCCCGCTCCGGGAGCACAGCATCGTCTGGCTCGGGGAGCTTTGGGAGGAGGTTGGGACCGTCCTCCTGGGGCAGCCCCTGGCAGGATGCTCCAGGGCAGCCGGGGCCAGCGCTGCGCCTGCTGCCTTCAGCTGCGAGCTGCAGCCCAAGTGCTCTGCTCTGCTCAGCCCTACCTGGTCGGTACCCACGTGGAGGGAGGCAGGAGCCCTCCTCGGAGAGCAGCAGCCCGGCGTTTTAACCCTCCGAGCTCCGGCAGTGCAAGGTGAGAGGGACTGAGGGTACACAGGCAGCCGCTGTGCCCCCCTGCAGGCCGTGAGCCAGCTGGCAGCACCCTGAGCCCTCCTTCCTGTCCCCAAGGGAGGTGACAGTGTCCGAGCACAGGGTGCTCGCCTGCCCTGAAACCAGACACAGCAGCCCTGTGCTGGGCTCAGCAGAACAAGTTTCCGCTGAGCCGCAGGAATCCCGGCTCCCACTCTGGACACCTGTGTCCTGCCGAGCCCCCGGGGCCAGCTGCTGCCCCTGCCACCGCCACCGGCCGGGCTGGGGACAGCAGAGCCCTGTCCAGGCCCGCGGCACTGGCAGATGTCTCACGGGATCAGCCGGCCGAGGAGAGCGGCTGGAGCTGCCAAGTGTGACAGCTCCATCAGGCGCTGGTGACAGCCAGAGTCCCGCTCCCGGCCCTGGGGCTGCCCCGGGCGTGCAGGGGGACGGGCACAGGGGTGCCAGGGTCACCTCTGGGGGATGCTCAGCAGGGACACGTGGCTGCAGGGCCGTGTCACCTGTGTGCCCACCTGCCCAGTGCACCCCCTTCGTGCCAGTGCCCACTGGAGCTCTGTATTTACCAGCCGACCTCTGCGGGCTTCCCGACCTTCCTGCTTCCAGAAGGATTTAGGGCTCCGCTGGCAAGACTCTCAGTGGCAGTTTTGCCAAACGCATCCCAAATGCAAGCAAACTTGGCAGGCACCTGAGCATCCCCGGAGGGGCTCCTCCACACCTTCCCCCGCACCAGGCCAGGGCTGCTGCTGTTCCGTGTCCCCACTGCTGCAGGCCCCAGCAGCCACCAGGCAGCCCTGCGGGGGTGACAGGCGTCCCTGCGCCCCCTCGGATCCCTCTGCCTGTCCTCTCACAATTAGTGATGCTCCAGCAAACGCTGCGCTCCTCCTCCCGTCTCCGCACGGCGCCTGCGGCTCTGCTCCCCTCGCTGTATCCATCACTTCCCTGTATCCATCACTTCCCTGTATCCATCCCCTCCCTGAATCCATCCCCTCCCTGAATCCATCCCCTCCCTGAATCCATCCCAGCCGCCCGCCAAGGCACCTTCTGCTGCATCAGCAGAGCCGTGCACGCCGCTCCCGCAGCGCCGGCTGCCAGCGCTGCCCTGCCCGCTCCGCCTGTATTTTTCCTGCCTCTCCTGCCAGCTCTGCAGCCCTAACGCCTCAACCCACAGGCACTGCTGGCATCCTCTCCGGCTCCCCTGGGATGTCCCCGTGCCCTGCAAAGCCTCCTGCTTTCCCTCCTCTCTGCTGCTTCATGCTGCCAGCCAGGAGAGCGGGGATGGGGATGGGGAGCCTTGACGTGCCCTGAAGGTGACAGGCTGTGGCACCCGAGACACGCAGGCAGCATCGCTGCAGGTGAGCTGCTCTCACACCCAGAACCCAGGTTGGGGAAGCCAATGTCCCTGGGCTGAGCTTTTCCAGGCAGTGTGCCCCGTGTCACTGCAGCCCAGAGGAGAAGTCAGCACCGTTCGTGCTCCAGGAGCGTGGCAGCGCCTCCGCCCCTTCCCGCTCGGCTCTTTTGGGATGCGTCACCTCCCGCAAACGCCGCTCTGTGCGCGGGGCTCGCTGTCTAATGGGCCTGGGCACAGAGGTGAAGCTCTGCCTGCCCACACCACGCCCCGGGGGCTTCCATTAGTTGGGCCCCGCCGCCGCCTTTGGGATGCGGCGTGCCGAGGGCGGGCTTAATGGATGCCACGGCGAGGGAAAGGTTGCTGAGACATGACCCTTTGTGCAGCCAATTATCCCGGAACGAGATCACGGTGAGAAAAGTGAGTTCTCAGAGTGTTCCCTTTGGCGCCGGGCTCGTCCCCCTGCAGCCATCGGGGCCCGGCTTTGTACCCGCGCTGTGTCTGCTGCCTGCCTTGGGGCTGGGGGGCCGTGGTGTCACACTGCTGAGGTGCCCCGAATGGCAGCTGAGCCCCAGCCTTGTCCTGTTTTGTTGTCCTGGGAAGCCACCAGCCTGTCTTTGGCCTCTTCCCAGTGTTTCCAGGCCACCACAGAATCACTGAGGTTGGAAAAAGCCTCTAAGACCAAGTTCAACGATTAACCCGGCACTGCCAAGGCCATCACTAAACCATGTCCCCGAGTGCCACGGCCATACGTTTTTTGAACTCTTCCAGGATTGGTGACTCCACCGCTGCCCTTGGGCAGTCAGTGCCAGGCCTGGACAACCCTTTCAGGGAAGAAATCTTCCCTAATACCCAACCCAAACCTCCCCTGGCACAGCCTGAGGCCGTTTCCTTTTGTCCTGTCATTTGTTACCTGAGAGAAAAGCCCGACCCCCACCGGGCTCCACCCTCCTGTCAGGGAGTTGACGGGAGCGAGAAGGTCCCCTCGAGCCTCCTTTTCTCCGGTTTAACCCCCCCAGTTCCCCCGGCCTCTCCTCATCCCACTGGTTCTCCAGCCCCTTCTCTGGACACACTCGGGCACCTCAATGTCCTTCTTTCGAGAGGCCCAAAAGTGCACCCAGGGTTGGGGATGCGGCTTCACCAGTGCCGAGCACAGGGGGACGGTCACTGTCCCGGTGCGGGGAGCGATCCCCCGGGCGGGCGGAGGCGCGGGGGGATGCGGAGGAGCGCGGAGGAGCGCGGAGGAGCGCGGAGGAGGGCTCAGCGCAGCCCCGCCCGGCTCGGCCCCGCCCGGCGCCGCTGCCCTCCGCGGGGGCGGCCAGAGCCGGGCTCTGCGGGCAGCAGGGACCGCTCGGCTCCGCACCGCCCCGCGCTGCCCAGCGCTGCAGCCATGGCCCCGGGCTCGCCCGCCGCTCGCCGCCGCGCCGCGCCGCGCCTGCTGGCCGCGCTCCTGGGTAAGGGGCGCGGGGGGCTGCGGGGACCCCTCCGGGCACCGCCCGACTCCTGTGTCCCCCCCAAGCCCGGCTCCCCGGCCTCGGGGACCCTGCCCCGGGGCCCCGCGGCAGCCCCAGGCGGGGGTCCCCGCTCCGCGCGCAGCCCCCGCACCCCGCCCGCCGCGCCCGGGGATGCTAACGCCGCTCTCCGCTCTGCAGACGGACGGTCCGGAGCGCCGGGGATAAGTCACTCGGCCAAGGTGACTTCGCAGCCGAACCCCAGCTCCGAAGTCCCGGCTCCAGCCCCCGCCCTGCCCGCACCGGCGCTCCCGTGGCCAGCGCTTCTCCTGCGAGCACTGCGGCTGCACCCCGCTTTGCCCCGCTCCTGCGCTGCCCGGCCGGCGGGGACCGCGCTGCCTGCCCGCCCGGGACCGGGGGAGGCCATGCACTGCTTCAGCGCCAGCACGCCCGCCGACAGGTCATTGTCTTACGGTTCATTCGGTACAACGACCGTATATCCGCATGTGCTTGTCCCCGCCGCGGGGACCGACCCGCGCTGCTTGGAGCATGCTGCCCAGCCCTGCGTGCGGGGACGCCCGGGAATCCCCCCAGGCCACAGGGTGCGGGGAGGGGCTGGCAGCCGTTCTCTGCCCGCGGCACACCTGGGGCAGGCTGCAGGCACCCGCACCGGCCTCACGCACCCGCTGCACTCCCGCTCCCGTGGGTCGTCCCCGTGTCAGCCCGGAGCCGAGGGCTGGCCGCGCAGCGCTTGCTGCTGGGGCACTCCCGTGGGAGGCGTTTTAGAGGGCAAAGTTCTTAAGTTAAAGGATGCTGGAGACACAAAAAAAGCATGTAAGTACCTGACCCCCTGCAAGATTTGGGTGCCAGCACCTGAGCCGGCGCTGGGGTGGTAGGACAGACCCGGAGATGCTTGACTCGGGGCTCTGGGGTCCGGGGCGTGGAGGTGGGAACCTGGTCCCACAAGTCGCTCAGGTGGGCTGGGAGCAGGAGGGGGCTGTGGGCAGGGGAGTGCAGGGCGGGTCTCTCCGTCCGTAGGTTTTGGGGGTGCTGTGCCCCGCAGGGAGAGGCAGCGGGCTCCTGGCTGCCCCACGGAGCCGCCCCTGCCCCAGGAGAGCTGAGGGCCGTGTGTCCTGCCCCGGAGCGCACCGCCCCTGGCCTCGGGCTGGCCAAAGGAGCTCCTGTCTCTGAGCCCCGCTGGAGAGGAGCCCGGCCAGCCTGCCAGGCATGGCTTGCTGCCTGCGCCAGCATGTCACGCTGACTTTTCTGGGCAGTGAAAGTTTTTCTTCAGCGGCTTTCCCACAGATGGCAGGCCGGGGCGAGCGCGGTGCCCAGCGAGCCCCCGCACCGTGAGGGGCTCTCCCGCTGCAGGAGCAAAGCGCAGGCAGCCCAGGAGCGGCTGCTCCCCGCTTCCCCGGGCTGGCTCTTGGGAAACGCTGCAGCGATCCTGGAGCCCCCAGGGAGCGGCCCCGGAGGCTGAGGGTCTGGTGCTGCCAAGTGCAGCAGCTTTGGGAGGGGTGGGAAAGCAGCGCTGGGAGCTGACGTGCGGCAGGTTCAGGCAGCGCTCCCCCCTCGGCGTGTTTTCCTCTGCGCTTTCTTTAGTGGTAACGTATCAATTTTGTCTTCCGGAGAGCACAGGATGACAGCAGCAAGGTCAGCCTCGATTTCCCCCACCCGCTCAATTCAGATTTCACTCTAAGGGTGGCAGACAGGTTTTAAAGTGTTACAAGCTGCGAGGAATCATCTTTCCTGCGAGTGAGTGTCCGCTTGCAGCACGCTGCAGGGTCACACGTACCTGCAGAGCCACGCGTCCCTCTGCCAAGCCCTGCTCCAGGGGGACAGCTCCTGTCCCCCGGGACACTCCTGCCTGTCAAGTCCCCGCTGTAGCATCCCCTGGGCTGCTCCAGGAGCCTGACAGCTGCAGGAGATTCCATCCGCCGGGAACCACTCCCTGACGTTAGCTCCGGCCTCTCGAGCAAAATGAGGAGTGCTTCTGTGTAAAGTTAAATAACTCCTCGCCTGCAGTGCTTGCAATGCAGCACTGCAGCAGGGCCCGGAGCCCAGGATGCAGGGCTCTCAGGCTTGGCTCCGGCTGCGACGTGCCTGGGGAGTTGTTAGCACCGGCTTGTGTGGGAGAATAAATCAGCAGCTGAGGCGGCTGCAGAGAGGCGAGTCCCAGGCTGAGGGCAGCGTGTCCGAGTTGAGGTGTTGGGGCAGCTGGGGGTCGGCTCGTGGCCCTGGGAAGAGCTGTGTCCCCCGGACTGTGTGCTCAGGGATGGCTCTGCAGGGGCGGCTGAGGTCTGGGAGAGGGCAGGACAGTGCTTTGCTGGGCCGTGTCACATCTCAGCCAGGCCGGGACGGGGCCGTGGTGAGATGGGGATGGGGCGTGGGGCTGCTCCTCTCGCCATGACCAGAGCATCCCCGTGCTCCCAGAAAGGATCTGTGGGGTCACTGGAGGCCCAGGGCAGTGCCAGTCCCCGTACTCCAGGAGCGTTCAGCTGCAGCTGGGCTCCTACCTGCTCCTCTCCCCCTGCTCTCGGGGAGGCGAGGAGCGGGAGGAGAGCTGCATCCTGCGGTTTGAAGGTCATCTGGCAGCTCCGGAGGGAGCCGGGGCTCTCTCTGGCTGCTGGGCCGAGGGGGCTGCTCCGGAGGCCGGGCAGGGCGGCGGGAGGGCGGGCGGGTGGCAGGCGGCCAGGACGGCCACGCTAATTGCTGCTCCAGCTCCCGCCTGAAGAACAGAGCTCGGCTTCGCCTTGGCTTTTTTCTCCCACTTTAAGGTCTGGCTGGAGGCCTGTGGATAACATGCAAATCAGGGCTCTCATTTGCACGCTTTCTTTGTGGGGATATTCTGGTTCCCTTTGAGCCTCTGCTGTCTCTGACCCAGCCCCAGTTCCTGCAGGAGCAGGTCCCCTCTGTCACCGAGCCCTTCTAGGGCTGGGGACAGGCGCCTTTGCCCCTGCCATGGCCGCCTGGTATGCCGAAGGGGACGAGGGGTGACAAAGCCTTGGCCTCACTCTCTCCTCCCCTCTCCCTGCCAGGTTTGCACATCTTTGCCATCACCTTGGCCTTGGAGGTGTCGGTGGGGAAGACCAACACGGTGATGGCTCTGAATAACTCCAATGTCCTGCTGCCCTGTGTCTTCACCACCTGCATAGGCTTCCAGGACCTGGTCTTCTCATGGTATTTCAACACGACAGAGCTGGTGGGTGGCTCTCTGGGCTCTGCTCTCCCGGCAGGTCCCGTTGTGCTTCCCCCCTGCAGTCCTTTCTCCTGGTGCAGGATGTCCTTCACTGCGAGTGTCACAGCTCTGGGGGGGACAAGGCTGTGCAAAGGGAGTGACTCAAATACCCCAGAACGTCGTGCTTTTGGCACAAAGCTGTTCTAGACCTGCCGCTGCCCACAGGCTCATTTGTCTTCATAAACGGGCTGTTTAGGTGCAAATCTGCACTTAGGGCAAAATATGGTTCATTTCCTCCTCCTTCGCTTGCTTTGAAATGTGAAAGTTCCTGTACAGATTTGCTTCCTGCTGGGAATATTTGGCTCCTCAATTCCTCAGCAGAGGGCTGGCTTGGAGCAGCTCTGGCCAGCAAAGGAGCTGGCTTTCCCTGGGGATCTCCCATGGTCTGTTCCATCACGTCAGGGCAGGTCAGATCTGCTGCTCCGCTGCAGGATGTGCCTCAGGGTCCTCTCCAGGGACAGTCCTGCTTTAATGGGGTGCCATGGGACCTTTGGTGGGGCGGTCTGTGCGTGCAGAGCTGAGTGTGGGCACGGTCAGGAGAACGTGAGCCTTTCCCTCACCCCGCTGATCCTGCCCCGCTGCCTCCGCAGATTTACCAGGGCAAGATAAAGAACAAAGCCACGGAGCCCACGCCCATCTGGCACAACCCGCGGGTGGAGTTTGTCGGCTCCACCACCAAGAAGGACAACAACATCTCCATCGTGCTGAACGGCGTGGAGTTCAGCGACGCTGGCAAGTACACCTGCCACGTCAAGAACCCCAAGGAGAGGAACGCCCAGCACAATGCCACCATCGTCCTCACCGTGGTCCACAAGAGTGAGTGCTGGCCGCCGGGGTGGCCCTGGGCTGGTGGACGTGCCAGCACACGGTGACAGGCTCCTTGCTTGGCTGTGGTGGTGGGGCATGGGGGTGGCTGACCGCTCTGGAAGCCTCGGGTGGAGGAGGTGGTGGGGTTTTGGGGTGGGACAAAAACCCCGCTGCCCTCCCGAGCCCCTCAGCAGCTTCTCTCCCGCAGTGGTGAAGACGGACAACACTGTGACGCTCATCATCGTGGGCGTAGTGGGGGGCCTCATCGGCCTCCTCATCCTCTTCATGCTCATCAAGAGGGTGGTCCTGTTCATCATCAAGAAGACGCAGGATGGGAAGTGAGTGCGGGGGTCTGCCGGGGGGTCTCGGTGAGCGGGGCCGGGCTCGGGGGGGCTCTCAGCTGCCCTGTGCTCTCCCCGTGTGCAGGAAGGAGTGTCTGGTGAGCTCGTCAGGGAACGACAACACCGAGAACGGCCTGGCCGGCTCCAAGGCAGAACAAAAAGCACCACCAAAGGCATGAACGAAGCGGCGGCGCCCCGCGCCCTGCCCGCCCCGCCGCGGGAGCCCGGGCTCGGGACGAGCCTTCCCCTTTTGTTTTCTTTCCGAACTGCCAGCGCTTGAGACATGTTTCTATTACACACGTGCCTGCAACCTGCACTGCTTCTCGGACAAGGCTGCGGCTGCCGGGGGGACTGGGAGCTTCTCGCGGACTCGGACTGGGAGGCTGCTGGGGCGGAGGGAGCCGCCGGCTCCGCTCTGAGCACAGGCAAGCGGAGGCCGGGCCGGGGGTGGGCACCGGGGGTCCCGGTGTGCCCGGAGAGGGGACCGTGGGGTGACACGCCGGGTGCTGGAGGTGCTGAGCCGCGGTGGCCGGGAGCCGCCTGCCGCGCCCAGAAGGTTTCTGGAGCAGGGCAAGGATGCTCAGAGGTGGCCGTGCAGATGGAGCGGCGCAGGAGGACGGCAGGAAGCAGGGCTCTGATAAGCACACTGGAGAACCGAATCACTGACAGGCCCCTGGCTGTGCTGGGGGCTCTGGCCGTGTCCCAGGGGCGCTGCTGGCCCGTGGTGGGCTGGGGTGCCTCATTCACCCGGCTCTGTCCCCGCGCAGGGAGCTCCTCGGCAGGGGCCGCTCCCGGGCTTTGCGCTGCCCCTTCCCCTCCCTCTGGAGCTCGGCACTGCGAACAGCGACGCTTTTGATGCTGGTGCCAGGGCTGAACTCGTTCCGTGGATGGTTTTGTGTGAGATTCCAAGGGGAAAGCAGCCAGTTGCCTTTCCCTCTTGCCGTGGTGTCCTTGGCCGTGCAGGGAGGGAGCAGAGCCGAGCCCCGGTGAGGGGAGCCGGGCCAGGGCTGTGCCACCGGGCCGCTGGGCAACCCCGGGCAAGGTGCTCTGCCTCTCCATGCCTCAGTTTCCCCATCTGTAAAATGGGGGCAATAATACTGCTCTACCTCACGGGGTGGGTGGGAGGCTCCCTTGGCTGTGACGGTGAAGTGCTCTGGGGTGAGGGGTGCCACAGAAAACCAGGGGGTCCTTGTGACTGCACTCCCAAGGATGTGAGACAGGAAGTGAGCGAGCTACAACTGAGGTTGACAATCTCCTTTAAAATATGATTTGTTCCTTAATTCTCCAGTTTACGGGTGTCTGAGAGGGAAGCTGCAGGACGGGCAGCTCCCCTGTCCCCACAGTAAATTGTGGCTCCCGGCTGAGCCGTGACTTGCTGGGGGGGCTCGTGCCCTGGCAGAGGTGCTGGAGTGGGAAGTAGGTGAGGATTTGGTGGACAAGGAAAGGCTGGGTGCCCTTTCTCTGGAGGTGCTGGTGCACAGAGGGCTGGTGACCCCAGGCTGGGCTCGGGGACACCCACCGGAGCAGGACCGAGCTCAGCACAGGGGACAGGTACTGGCACCTGGCCCCGGGCAGGTTCCCTGGGCTGTTGAGGAGACAGACGAGTGGGAGTCAGGATCTTTTCTCTGAGGCTCTGTGGGACCCTCAGGCCAATCCCTTGACCTCTCCGTGCTTCAGCGTCCCCACCTGGGAGCTGGGGACAGCGACTCTGAGCTGCCTCTCCGGAGGCGTGAGGGGCCCTGCACGGCTCTGCCGCAGCCCCGCGGTGCCGGGTGTTGTGACACGCCACCGCCACCCGTGACAGCCCGGGAGGAGGGTGAGACCTCCCAGTCACCCCGAGAGACCCCCGGCCCGCCCTTGGAGGAGCCCTCCCGCAGGGGGAGGAAGGGAGTTTTTTAAAGAACTGTTTTTAGCTGTCCTAACCTGTTGGCCTTTTTTTAGCCGGCGCGTGGACGCAGCTCCACTTCCCGCCGGATATGCAATGCTGCACTATGCATGGATTAACTCCTGTGGCTCGACGGGAAAAGCGCACAGCAGCGGTTTTAGGAATGTAATGACTCCACGTGCACACGCGTGCTCCGGGGCTGCTCGGGGGCTTGTGCCAGCACCGGCGGGGTCCCTGCTGTCCCCGGGGCTTTGGGGGGCTGCAGAGGCTTTCGGGGGTCCCCCTGGGTGGGGTGTGCTGCCACAGACACGTGTGTGTCCGAGCAGAGGTGAAGCTGCGTGTAAGCACAGGGGGTGTGTGCGCCGGGCTGTGGGATGACTTAGAGCACATCTTTGCACTCTGTCTAGAGGTTTAGTTAGCTTTGCCTTGAATGAAATAAAGTTTACGTTTACTAGAGAACTTCGCCGTGCTTTGGGGTTGCTGTGGGCCTCTGTTTAGGTCTGAGGGGCGGGATTGGGTAAAAAGGAGCCCGTGAGCAAGCAGGACAAAGGCTCCTTGGGAAGCCGTGTGAAAAAAACCAAATCTTTTCATTTAATGGGAATAGGGCGACGCTCTAGAGCACAAGCATCATTTTTCTCTGTACAACACGAGCGAGCTGACAGCAGCTTGGCCCCCCAGGAGCCATCCTGCCACAGCGGGGTCAGCACAGGGCAATAAATTAATCTCTCTCCGGAAGGGAGCCTGAGCCGGTGAGATTCCTTCACGGGATCAGTGGCCGTCACTCCGAGTCACCCTTTGCCTCCTTGGCTGTGCTCTGGCACCCTAAATCACAGCTGCCAGCGAGGCTTTGGGAGCCTCTGCTCACCTTCCGTGCCTGGAGATCCATGTCCCTGTTGCTGCCAGAGCAGAAGGGAGGCTCGGGGTGAGGAGGGACCTGTTCCGGCAGGTCTCAGAGCTCCGACTGCGGGGACACAGAGGCACAGAAGGAATTGAAAGCTTTGAGAAGGAAGCAAGAGGAAAGCAGCTGTGTCTTTCAGGAGGCAGCTCGGCCTCAGGGAGCTGCCTGTCGCCTCGGGCACTGACCGTGCGCACGGCGTAGATCCAGTCGAGGTAAGCGCGGACACTGGTGTAGACGCCGGGTGTGCTGGGGGTCCCGCAGCCCTGGCCCCAGCTGACGATGCCCACGACCTGCCAATGCCCCCCCGAGTACAGGAGGGGCCCGCCGCTGTCCCCCTGCGAAGGACAGACACTCAGGATGGTCCCGCCGAGTGACAGCGCTGCCAGCAGCTGTCCCCAAAGAGCTCTTCCCTCGGGGATGGGACCGGACCCGCCCAGCCCCGAGTCCGGCCCAGGTCCGCACCTGGCAGGTGTCCACACCGCCCTGGGGCAGGCCGGCACACAGCATCCTGTCGGTGACATCGCCGTGGTAGGCGGCCAGGTTGCAGCTCCGCTTGTCGATGAGCTCCACCTCGGCCTGCTGCAGGCGCTCCGACAGCTTCCCTGGGTGACACACGGCCTCTCAGAGGGAGCCCTGTGCCCGCCCTGCGCCTGCCAGCAGTGCCGGGGGGCTGTGCCTTGTCCCTGTCACCCCCACACGGGTCACTCACCGTGCTCCTCCGTGTAGCCCCAGCCGATCACCCACAGCGGTGTGCCGGGCACCAGCTCCTCATCGAAATAGGGCAGGCAGATGGGCCTGGTGCTGTCTGCAGAGCAGATGTGAGGGGGTCACGGGGAGGGGGCGCAGAGCGGCTGGGGACAGCCCCCAGCGGGGCACCCGCTCCCTGCTCCAGCTCTCGGTGCCCGTGGAACGCTGCCAGGCCGAGCATCACCAGCCCAGTGCCCGGTGCCAGCAGGGGACACCTGTGACTGCTGCCCCCAGCTCGGGGCTCACCTGAGTCATGCACGGGGGAGCGCAGCTTCACCAGGGCGATGTCATTGTCCTTGGGGGACGCGGGTGTCACCTCCGCCAGGAACACCTTCTCCACGGCGATGGTGGCGGCTCCTGACAGGAGGTCGGAGCCGGCCTTCACACGCCAGCTCTGGATGATGGGGTTGTTCCTGCGCGCAGACAGCGCTGTCACCGCGTGTCCCCCCCGCGGAGACGGACACGGAGGCCTGTGCGACGCGTTAATTACAGGGCAATTAAGCAGCGCGCAGCTCGAGCCCGGCGGGGAGGTGCCCACTCACTTGAAGCAGTGCGCGGCCGTCAGCACCCAGCCGGGCGCGATGATGCTGCCCCCGCAGATGTGCTCCTTCCTGTACTGCAGGCTGACCTGCCAGGGCCACGCCTCGATGGCGGCCGGGCTGCCCCCCAGCACCCGCGGGGTCCGCACGCTCTGCCCGCAGTCTGTGAGGGGACACCTTGGCTGGCACAGGGACAGAGCAAACGGAGGCTCCCAGGGGCAGCGGCGTGGCGAGGGTGCCCCATCCCCAGTGTCACCCCAGTGTCACCCCGCTGCCTCGCTTGTCTGCTCCCCAGGCCGCTGGAAGGGGTCCAGCCACCCCCTGCCTGCTCCAGCCCCCTGGGATAATTACTTTAATCAGGGTAATTCGCCTGATTGGGTTTACTTCGTTAAAAGTAAACCTCCCTGAGGTGTTTCATTTCTGGGAGGTTTGTGCCGGCTTAACGAGGCTGGCAGTAATTAAATCCACCTTTCCTCGTGCACACGCCGCGAAACGGGCTTGGGATGGAGGCACGCTCCCACGGGCCCGTGCCAGGAGCCGGGAGCGGGAGCGGGAAGAGGCCCCGGTGCCCACAAGGTCCGGCCACCACCGCGGTACTTACTGGAACAAAAGAGCGACACAACCAGCCCCGAGAGGCATTTCCTGCAAGAGGGAGGAGAAGAGCTGGATTTGGCTCTCCTGCTGGGCACCACAGGCTCCTGCTGCTCGGCTCCACGCGGTCCCCACTCACCTGCCCGGCTCCAGCACCTGGAGGCTCCCGTTGCTCAGCGCGACCTCTCGGGGAGGCAGCGGCTGCCCCGCGCTCACCTCCACGCCCTGGAAGGTTGGGATGCTGGAAGACACGGGGGGTAGGTCCTTCAGGGCTGGGGGAGGACAGGAACCGCTGCCTCAGCACCTCGGGAGCCTGGATCCCACAGGGAAAAGGGACGGGGATGCCCAAGTGGGGATGCCACAGCCCTGGAGGGACAGGACACCAAGCCCAGGAGCAACTGAAGGAGGGGAGAGTGTTCCCTGCTATGCAGAGGAGTGAGCAGGAGGCTCTGGGAAAACTCAGGGGGGTCCTTGCTGTTGTGACATTTGGGGTCTGTGTTCAAAGCCTCAATCACTGACTTTTTGGGCCTGGAAAATGCCAGGTTTGACTCAGTCTGGGCTCCTACCGTGGCTCAAACACCAGAACCCATCTTAAAAGGGAAGTGCAGGGCCCTGAGCCTCTCTCCCCAGGTGAGTTGTGTTGGCAGGGAGACCCTGGGCTGCTCTGGGGCGGGCAGGGCTGCAGGTAGGGGGTTGGAGGCAGAGCAGGAGCAGGGCAGGATGGCCCTGGGCTGTGACAGAGCAGGGCACAGCACTCTGCTCTCATGGGAGGCTGCCCAGGCTCCGAGCCAGCTCCTGGGCACTCACAGAGCGCTCTGCGTGCTGGGGATGGACTGAAACCAGCAGTGCAGAGCTCTGAGTGCTCCACAGCTGAGCAGAGCCCCTCTCCAGAGGAGCTTTTAAGGCCGAGGGAAGGGGGAGCAGCCGGGTACCTGCTGTAGCCCATCTGCTCACAGGCAGCTCTGGCCAGCTCCGGGGTGAAGTGGTCGTGGCACACACAGGACCAGGCTCCAGTGTGGCTGTGGAGCACCTGCAGGATGGATCTGTCTTTGGAAACGCGGGCTGGAGGCACACACAAAGTCAGCTTTGGCCGCAGCAGCCCAGCCCCCGGAGCTCTGGCGGGGTGTCCTGCACTCACCCCCGGCTGGTGGCCCCTCGGGGACCCACTGGGGACAGTTGGCCTCGTCCTCGCCCTGCAGACAGTCCAGCTGCCCGTCACACACCTGCTTCAGCGGCACCAGCTTCAGGGGCTGCTTGCAGAACAGGTAGTGGTTGTCCAGGTAAATCTTCACTGAAGGGAGAGGGGGGCTCAGGGCAGAGCGGCAGCCCTGGGCAGGCTCGGGGCTGCACCGGGGAGCAGCAGGGAGCTGCCTCTGTGTTTGCTGAGCCGCGGCCAGGGGAAAGGAGGGGGCCAGAGATCAGGAGCCGTACCCAGGAACCCGATGGCCACCAGGCAGGCGAGGGTGAGCACCACGGCCAGGACAAGGATCCCCACCCGCTTGAAGGACTCCGGCGCCCTGGAGGATTTGGGTCTCATGGAGGGACCTGCAACACAGAGGAGGGTGGCCCTGCATGGCCGGGCTCAGCCTGGCACCACTCATCTCTCCCAGCTCCCAGCGGTGTTACCTCTGCCATTGAGCCGCTCCGAGGCCGAGTCCTGCAAACCAGAGAGGAAAGCGGGTTACGGGCTGAACTGCAGGAAAAAAGCAGCTGGAAGGTGGGAGAATCACTGTAGTGAGGGTAGCTGGGCCCGTGGGGGGCTCACAGCCCGGGGATGAGCAGGGAAACGGCCCCGACCTTCACCTGAGGTGGCCTCAGAGCTGCTGGGAATGGGGGTGGCAGGTCCTGTGCTGACAACGCCCGGCTCTGCGGTCACCCAGGGTCACCTGCCGCCTTGTTCCCATAGCCACCACCTGTGCAATGCCGGTATCTGGCTCTCAATGGTGTAGTTACCGTCATTAACGCGCCAGAGGCTTAAAAACTCACAGACGTTGCGAAAGATGCGCAGAGAAACCCTGACTCAAAATACACACGCCTGCGGGGCTGCGGCTCACGGGCAGGTCCCGACGAGGGGCTGTGCCTGCAGCAGGGTCAGAGGCGCGGTGGCACAGCCCCGGTGCTCCCCACGGGGCTGCAGGAGCACCGGAGGAAGCAGCCCGAGCCAGGGGAACCAGCACTCCCAGGGCGGGGAGGAGGGAGGGCTGTGCCGCTGCTAAGACACGGGATAAACACAGCCAGGGCTGGAGCGGGGATGACTCAGGCATCGATCCGCTTGAGCTCCTCAGAATTATGCTGCTGTAACAACTCCTTGTAGGAGAAAGGCCCGGCTATGGGAGGGCAGGTGCTGTGAGCTGGGCTGAAGCCCCTTTAGGAGGGTTCAGGTGGGCGCTGGAGCTGTCTGATCCATGTTTTCCAGGCGTGGTTGTGCCGTGCCACAGAGCAGCCCTTTGGAAAGGTGTTCCTGCTCCGCTGAGCCTGGTCCCTTCCATGCCCTGCCAGCCCCAGCGAGATCTCCTCTTTTGCTGCTGCTTCTGGACTCTGCCGCCACAGGTAAGAGAAGATTTTTTGCACGAACACAGGTAAGGAAGGTTAAACGGGCTGTGATAAACCCACAGGTCCAGGTGCACAGTCCAGGAGGGGTTGGAAGCCTTTGCTCCAAGTGCTGAAGTGCAAGAGCAGCACAGGTGTGGAGAGGACGGTGTTTGTCACATCAGATGAGAGCAGAGGTCCCTGTGCCACCGCAGGGCTCAGCGGCTGGCAGAGCAATGAGGGGACACTGGGGATGTGGCGCAGGTGGAAGGGGCTGTGTGCCAAGGGCAGAGGAGAGGTGACCCTCCCTGCCCGGGCCACTGTGCCAGAGCACGTTTAGCCACCACACTCTGTCCTTCCAGCGGGGTTTTACAGCAAGGGCCAAGCCATTATCCCTGGGTTGGCTCACAGGCAGGTTGGCCCCGTGAGCCTCCCTGGCTGGGGCTGCCAGCTCTGGGAACAAGAGGTGACCTGTGCAGGGGAGGACTGGATCCTGCCTGGGGTTGTGTGGCCGTGTCCCAGCATGTTGGTGTCTGGGCCTCGGAGGAAATGCCAGCAGCCTTTTCCCCAAAGCCAGGCTCAGCTGGCACCAAGTGCAGGCAGCCTGTGCCAAATCCCTCACCCCTGGGCGGGCTCTGCTCAGCTCCTGGGGTGCAGAGGCTGTTTCCTGGTGGCAGGGAGCTGCTGGGAGCAGGAGGGTGGGATGGGAAGGGGAACCTGGGTCCTGCATCTCCCACCTCGGCTGCCCTTCCTGAGCCTCTTCCCTGCAGAGGAGGGAAGAGCCCCCAGAGGCCTGGGAGTTCTGTAGTGCTGCACCAACATCTGCCAGCACAGGCAGCCCAGGGCACGTGGGGCTGGTCCTTCCTCATGCTGACCTCCTGTGTCACCGTGGGCCTGGGCAGGCACCACCTGGATAATGGGATCCTAACGGTTCCCTGCGGGAACAGTCCCAGGCCGTGATGGATCCTCCAGGCCCCACTGCAGCAGCACGGTGTCCCCTCTGTCCCCACACTGCCCATGTTGTCCCCATCACGTCACCCACTGCTGGGCTCCTTTCCAAGGCACTGGGTCTGGTGTGGATGCAGACGAGATTGGTGATTTTGGAGTTTTTGGGGTTGGTTTCCTTCTCTTTTTGCAGTTTCTTCAGTCCATGAGCCTCTTCTGTTTCAAAGGGGTTCAGAGCTTGGAGCTGCCTCTCCATGACTCCTCTCAAACCCACACTATGAGCAAGAGCTGCACTGGTTCAATCCAAGGCGAGGGCCATGCCCGCTCCTGCGAGGAGTGGAGCCCAGGAGCTCCTGCAGGACTCAATGCTACCGTAACTAATTGAGCTCCCTTGCTGTGCCCTCCCCGGAGCACTTGAAGTCACCAGGACATTCCAGGCTCCACTGTGGGAGTGCCAGCCCGAGAGCCGTGGAGTTCTGATCAGTCTCTTCACCCGTTTCCACGGGGGCTCCGTGCTGGGGGCTGCAGCTGCACTCAGCTGGCCTCTGCCCCTCCCTCAGGAGCAGGTGGGACGTTCCTCCACCAAACCAAGCTTGCAGGGTGATCAGATCCCGAGGGTGGCTCCTTGGCTGCGGGGATTTAACCCGTGGGTGTGCGTAGGCATGGCAGGGAGTGAGCTCCCCACCCTGGAGGGGCTGATGTCCCGGAGTGCTGCTGGTGGAGGCTTTCACAGTGCCTGGCGAGCTTGGTCAGACGTGTCTGCCCTCCTGGGGACGTGTCTGCCCTCCTGGGGACGTGTCTGCCTCCCAGGGAGGGACTGTGTGCCAGGCTGGGCTTTGGTGGCCATGGCTGGGGGTTGGTGGCCATGGCTGGGCGTTGGTGGCCATGGCTGGGGCTTGGTGGCCATGGCTGGGCGTTGGTGGCCAGGCTGGGGTCTGGTGGCCAGGCTGGGGTCTGGTGGCCAGGCTGGGGGTTGGTGGCCATGGCTGGGGTTGGTGGCCATGGCTGGGGGTTGGTGGCCAGGCTGGGGGTTGGTGGCCAGGCTGGGGGTTGGTGGCCATGGCTGGGGTTGGTGGCCATGGCTTTTCCTGCAGGTGTGTCCTCTGTGCTGAGCAGAAGACAGTGCCGCAGTGGGAGCTCTGCTGGGGGCTGGCTCTCACCCAGGTGGTGCCCAGGAGAGGGACAAGACCTACAGAAGGTCCAGTGCCCCTTGGCATGTGGGTCCCTGCCTTGCCTGTCTGCTCCCCGGGCCAGGAGGAGGACAGGCAGCCCCAGAAATGTGGGAGCGAGAGTTCATGGGGGCACCCAGCACCCTGCCCAGCCACGAGGGCTGTGAGCACCAGGACAAAACCTTTCCTTGGTGCTGCCGGGGAGCAGCAGCTCCTTGGCCGTGCGCTGCCCCATCCCCTCGGGCTCTCCCCAGGCTGTGAGAGCGGCCGTGCGGGGCCGGTGCCCATCCCGGGGCCGGTGCCCATCCCGGGGCCGCCCGTGACTCACCATGTCGGTCCAGCTCCGGCGCGGCCCCTCCGCCCGCGGAAAGCCGGCAGATGTCCCCGGTGCGGGACACGGCGGGGCTGCGGCTGCCGCGATGCTCCCGCAGCCCTGTGCCTGCGCTCCGTGCCCACGCCGCTCTCGCACTGGGGCAGCACCGCCCCGGCCCTCCTTAAAACCCACGGGGGGAGTTGTGAAACAGGGATGATGGTTTGTACTGTAATACAACACCTGTCTATCAGCGCCACCGCCACCTGCCGTAATCTCCCCAGCATCTGCCGCGGGGGGTGACTCACCTGCGGGGCTGCTGTCACCAAAGAGCTTATCAGGAGTGAACGGACTGATTTTTCCTGCTCCTCCTGATGATAAGGGGATCCTCTGCCATCCCGCTCTTTGTCCGGCTCTTCCGCGTTGCGCTGCGTTGTTGTCAAAGCGAGGTTTGAGTAGGCGGAGGAGGAAAGGAGGAGAGTTTGTGCTCTGGGGTCACTCGGTCTGTGTGTCCCCGCCGGCCCCAGGTCACGGCTGGCACTCCTGGCGGAAGGTCACCCCCAGCTGCAAGGTGGGACCGTGGGGTGACCTCGGGGGTGGCTGCCGAGGGTCAGGGGTCTGTGATTATCCAGGAAGGATCAATCCCTCCGGGATGGAGCGGTTTGCTTTAGCCTGGGAGGGTGGCAGGGAGGTTGGGGTGGGCAGGAGGCAGTGCCCCAGCGGGGTGAGAGTGGCCCAGGGAGCAGGCTGGGGTCGGGGAGGCTGCTGGCCGCCCTCTGCACACTCACGCTGGAGCTGCTGGGTGTGCAGGATGTGCCCAGCAGATAATTACCCCCTTCTCCTGTGGAAATCCGCCTTTCCCAACGGTGCTGCTGCTGCTGCCAGGTGTGTGGCTGTGCCAGCGGGACACTGCTGATCACCCACGACCTGCAATTCCTCAGGGAGCTGTGCCATCGTTGTGCCAGCTCACCCCTGCCAGCAGGGATCCGGCTCCCAGAGCCTGGCCAGGGATCCACCTGTGCCTCTGCAGGTAAGGGGCACCCTCCCCACAGCCACACTGAGGATCCAGCCCCTTTGGGAGCTGTGGGGACCTCGTCCTCAGCCCTCGTGGTCCACGTGATCCCAGAGAATGTGGGATGTGGGGCCCAGCCAGAGGCTGCCCGTGCTACTGTGGCAGATTGCAGCTTGAAAAATGTTTTAGGGGCTGCAGCAGCGAGAGCTGGGCAGGGCTTGGGCTCCCTGGTGCACCTCCCCAGAGCATCCCAGTGCCAGCCCCGCTGCCGTGGAAGGGAGAGCAGCCCAGGAGGCAGGAGCAGCTCTTCCTCCTCTCAGAGGAGGCCCTGAGGAAGCAGCTCAGGTTGGCAGCTGTTGTGTCACAGCCCCGCGCGCCTCCGGGCCTTTGCTTCCTGGAGTGCGGCTGCCTGCCGCCCTTGCCCGCTCCCAGAGCCCGGCATGACACAGGTTTCCAGGCATCCGGCCCCACTGGGGTCAGGCAGGGGTCAGGCCGGGCTGACCCGGGGCTCTGAGTGACCACCAGCCCCCCCGAGGCACTCGGACACTGCCCCGTCCCCACCCTCTGCACTGCCCGGCAAGGAGCGCTCCCAGCCCCCGGGGGGCTGCAGTTCCCCTTGTCCCCTCGGTGTCCTGCTGGCTCTGTCCCCTGCAGGCCCCCGGCATCGCCCCTGCGCTGGGCACCGAGGTGCTGCCCCTGGGCGGGGCTGCTCGGGGCTTGGCTCCTGCCCTGGCACCCACTGCCACTGACGGGGGCTGTGCCCGCCAAAGCAGCCCAGAGTGGGCAGGGATTTTGGCCCTGGATGCCCCGTTTCCAACCGTTCAGGGTTATACCCGTTTGTCACTTTTCCCTGCAGCCACAGGAGGTGGTTTTCCCTCTTTCCACAAGCAGGAGTTGGTTCCCAAGCGACGCTCTGGTTTGGGACTTGGAGAAGGTGATCAAATAGAGCTGTAAGTGCATCATTCTGGGGCGTGTCTGACTGGGGGCAGCTGGTGAGGGTCACCCCTGTCCCTCCCTGTCCCCTGAGGTCCTGCCTGAGGACCTGAGAGGTGGGCCTCTGCCACCTCCTGGCTGCTGCTCTTTGCTGGGGAGCGGCAGTGGGAGGCCACGGCCACTAGGGCACCTCGGCAGAGCCGGACACACCTGTGTCCAGGGTGTCACACACCCGTGTCCCTGCCCTCCCAGCGCTCCCAGTTCAGCCTCCTCCAGCAGTGGGAGGGCAGAGCTGCCCACGCGGGCGCGCTGGGCACGGCCATGTGTGTCTGCTGCAGCTCCTCTCCTTTCTCCCTGCAGAGCAGCCGGAGCAGTGGGTCAGGACTGTGCCCAGCCTCGCTGCAGTGAGGCAGCCGTGTCACCAGGAGACGGGGGACAGGCAGGACGTGCCAGGCTCCGGCACAGGGCTCTGCAGCAGCCTCCTGCCCGGGATAACCGAGAGCAGCTCCCGTGGCACAGCGCCGGGACATGGACGCCCGGCCAGGTGAGTGGGTGGCCTTTTCCTCCCCATTGGGGACACAGGTGGGATGTTCAGGCGTGGGCAGTGGTTTGGTGACCTCCCTCCCCTCTGCTGGTGAGCTGGGGCTGGTGAGGCTCAGAGCCATGCCCTGGGATGTGGGATCTCAGCTCCCGAGGGTGCCAGGGCAGGGATCCCTCCCACACGGGGCACGGGGCAGGGCCCGGGCACGCCGCCGTCAGCCTCCCACGGGCCGTGGGCGTGGGGACGGGGCAGTTTCGGCAGCGGCTGATTCAGGGAGGCTGTTGCACCACGTTCCTCCTGCCCCGCAGCTCCCGCCGTGAGTCACGGCCGCCGCAGCTCCCCGACCTCGCCCGTCCCGGGGGTCCCGGGGCCGCAGCTCGCCCCTGCCCCAGCAGAGACACCGGCCACCCGCGTGTCCTGCCGGGAGAAGGGAAAGGAAGGGACAGGGCAGGTCCTGCGGCCGGTGCTCCGCGGCCCCGGCTCTGGGCGCATCCCGTCAGGTGGAGCGAGCGCCGCGGGTCTCTGGACGCGCTGGGACCGTGCTCACTGTGTAAACACTGTGACCACAGGGGAAATGTTCTCACCTCTCTGGCATCTGCCTAAATTTAGCCGCTCTTAGGTCATCCCTTTCCGCTGTCTCCTCGCTCCCGGTGCCGCAGTGAAGCCGGTCCCTGTGCCCCCAAACCCCCGGTGCCCTCCCGGCACGGCCCCGGCAGGGCTGCCAGCGGGAATCGGTGCTCGGGGGCTCTGCTGGTGTCCCCACAGTCCCGGCAGCCTTGGAGGGTGCTGGGTTTTGCCGGACCCTGCGGCACGGACGGGAGCGATGGAGCGGGGCAGAGCCCGCCGAGGTCCCGCACAGCCCCGTCCGTGTCCCCGTCCGTGTCCCCGTCCGTGTCCCCGTCCGTGTCCCCGTCCGTGTCCCCGTCCGTGTCCCCGTCCCCGCCGGGCGCCGGCGGCAGCAGCCGCTGGTCCTGACCAAAAGCATCCTCTAGAGGGAACTGCCAGCCCAGAAATGGCTCCAGCGCCACCAGGAGACGAGCGTCACCCCACGAGGGCGTGAGCGGGACCGGGATGGAGATCACGGTCAGGGTGGCCACGTCCCTTCCCAGGCACCATGCCACCTGCCAGCTCACCTGGGGACAGCGGCGGGGCCCTTCACGGGGCTTTGGGGGCAGCAAAAATCCCTGTGCCACAGTCCTGGCAGCCCTGCCGGGGGCGGTCCCTGCCCGCCCTGGGGACAGCCCCTGCCCGAGAGCTGTACCCCCGCTGCCAGGTGTCCTGTCCCCTGCTGGGGACAATCGGGACCCCTCAAGCTCCCAGAGGTGTCTCTGCAGAGCCCCTCCTCCCTCTGCTCTCCAGGACAGGAGTCCATCAAGGTGATCTGGGTGGTCTTGGGCATCGGGCTGGCGCTGCTGATCCTGGCCAGTTTCAGCTACACCTTCATCCGCTGGTACCGGAGGGGCCACGCCCGGCGCCGTGAGTACGGGCAGGGGACAGGGCAGGGGACAGTGGGACAGGGCAGGGGACAGGGCAGGGGACAGTGGGACAGGGCAGGGGGGCTCAGAGCACGGGGCTGCAGGGACTGGGGTGTGGGGAACACGGGAGGTGGTGAAAAGCTGGTGCAGGGGAGCCCTGGGCCAAGCTGGGGGCACAGCCATGTCCTGGTCCCTGTCCTGCCTGTCCCCACCCTGTCACACAGACTCACAGCAAAGCAAAGGTGGGTTCATGGCAACACATGGCTGTGACACCTCTCCCTCCTCTTCCTCCTGCCTCCCCAGGGCCTGACTTTGTCTTCAGCCTCTACCACTCGCGGTGAGTGACGCCCTGAGGGGACATGGGGTGGGCTGGGGCACCCTCTGTGCGGTGCCAAGGTGTCACACGCCCCTCCCCAGTCCCAAATCCACCCCACTCTGCTGTGGCAGGGGGCTGGCAGCGGCTGGAGGGGACAGGCAGCTTGGTGACCTCTCTGCTTTCCCTGCAGCGGGTTGGGGTCGGTGGCACTGGAGCTGGTGCCACCTTTCAGCATCAGCGGCTCGCTGGGCACCTCGGGCAGTGGCTACGAGCCCTTCCACAGCCAGGGGCCATGAGAGGGGAGAGCAGCTGGGTGAGAGCTGGGCAGGTGACAGGTAGGACATCCCCTTGTCCCCTCTTGTCCCCCAGTGCTGTGCCCCAAAGCCTCCGTGCTGCCCTGCAGCCCCTGGGAATCCCAGATTTCCTCAGGACAGCCCCAAGGTTTTTCCAGCAGAAGTCCTGTCTGTGGCTGTGGGGCTTCAGAGGCTTTCTGGTTTTGGTTTCTCCCCGCACAGGCTTTGGTTTGCATTTCCTTTCCCCTGTGCCTGGGATGGGACATGTGGCCAGTGACAAGGGATGGGGCTGGAGCCTGAGCGCTCTTCCTCTCCCTGCCTCACACTCTCAGCCCAGCACCAACACAAAAAGCAACCGAAACTGGCCAGGGGGAATTCCTGCGTTTTCACTTCTGCAAGAAACAGCCCCTGAATGTGCTGGACTTCAACTGAAATGGCATCAGCACAGTTTCTGTTGTTAAAAATGCTTCACAGAATCCTTTGGGTTGGAAGAGACCTCTGGAGACCATCTGGTCCAACCCCCCCTGCCCAAGGTCACCCGGGGCAGGTGACACAGGAACGCACCCAGGTGGGTTTGGAATGTCTCCAGAGAGGGAAACACCATGAATTCCCCAGGCATCTCCTCCATCTGCCCTTCTCTCACTGCCCTCTGCAGCCAGGAGGGGCCTGGGCCAGCGCTCCTGCAGCCTCCCCCTGCTTGGGATGGAGGAAGAGGACGCAGCCCCACTTGGGATTCCTCAGCACTCATCCTGGGGAGAACAGGCACGTCCCCCACAGCTCAGAGACCTCCCAGAGACCTGGCAGCAGCCTGTTCCTTAGGGAAGCAGCTGAGGAGGAGGGCCAGGATTGGGTGACTGGATCTGTGCAGCTGCAGAAAACGCCGTGAGGAAATGAGGAATCTGTCCCACACCTCCTCCTCCTCCTCCTCCTCCTCCTCCTCCATCCAATACCTGCACCGACATGGAAGCTGGCTCTCCACTGCCAGTGCAAGGAAACGCCTCAGAAAGCCCCTGTGGATTTCCTGCTGGGTTTTCTGTGCCAGCTGCCCTCGGTGTCAGCAGAACAAGTGGCTGTGGAAGCGCCTGGAGCACAGGAGCAGCCGTGGGGGGACTCTGTGGCCATGGAGAGGGGCTCTGCTTGGGCAGTGGGAGAAGAAAAACAAAGAGAAACTCAGGAGAGCCCCGTGGTTGTGTGTAGGGAAAACCACTGAGGACAGAGTGGGATTTCCAGAGAGTCACAGGGAGCATCTGTGCTCTTGGCCATCAGAGCTAAACCCTGTGGTCTGCGGCTTTCTCCTGGCTGAAAGGAGATCTCTGACTGCTCGTGGGGAGGGGGAAATGCCACCTCCTGGGGCTGGGAGCCCTCCGTGGGGAGCAGGATCCAGCACGACGCAGGAGCCGGCTGTGGGGTGTGACATCAGTGGTGTTTAAGAGAAAAACAACCAAAAAAAAGTCACACTTTTGATGACTCGGTTTTCCAGAGGAAGCTGAAAAAAAATAAAAAAAGAAAGCAGAAAGCTCTAACCCCCAAAATATGCAGAGGCAGAAGAGGTGAGGCTAGTGGAGGGGCAGGAGGAGGCTCTCAGTGCCCTCCACATCCCTGTGGGACGCAGGGATGGATCTCACGTGTCAGCAGTGCCACGGGAGATGCAAGAGAAGGAAACACAGCACGGGTCAACCCCCTCCTCCTGCCTGCAGTGGAAAAGCCGAAAACAAAACCAAGAAACCCTCCACCTGAAAACCGCATTCCCCCAGGAGGGTTTCTGCCAGCGGTTTTACTTCCCACCGTGAAGGTTCCTGGAAATGGAGCGACTTTTGGAAAATCTTCCCTGTGGCCTGGCAGGTGACCCGGGGTGAGCTGCTGGGTCTCATCCTGTTTCCATTCTGACGACAGCTGCTCCCAGCATCACAGAATCTGTTCGTTTGGAAAAGGCCTCTGAGGTCACCGAGCCCAGCCTATGGCTGAGCGCCACGTTGCAGAGCAGAGCCCTTTTTTGTCCTTCCTCCACTCCTGGGGCTGACTCGTTCTGCTCCTGCCCTTCCCAGGTGATGCCCCGTGGGATGTGCATCCCTGTGGAATCACCGGGAGCAGCCCAACTCCTTTTCCCTGCTGCTCCTCTGCTGATAGCTCCCAAAAATTCCCCAGGGACAATCTCCCAGGAGCTCAGGTGGGTGAGGAGCTCTTGGGGAGCTGCCCTGGTTCCCCTTTTCCCCGGCTGGGATGTGGAAATGCTCTTCCCCACGTGAGGCAAAGGCGTGTTGCCTCTCGCTGACGGGGAACGTCCAAATCTGGAAACAGAAAGCTCAGCTTGTCCTTAGGAGAAGACGAACAAACAAATGGACTGGATAAATAACACCACATCCTTTCTGTATTTACAAAGGAATCGCAATAAATAACGTCTGTATCCGACAGTGGCAGAACACAGACCATAGTGTGGGTAGGACTGCCCTGGCTCACCCCGGGCTCGTAGGCACATCCCACACCCTGTCCTGGGGCTCTCCCAGGGGGGCTGGGTGCCCAAGGGTGCCCATGGGTGCCCAAGGGGCTCTGTAGGGTCAGGAAAGTCCCTCTGTCCATCCGTGTGAGGTCAGGCAGGGCAGGAGTGCTGCCAGCAGCAGGGGGCTGATGTCAGGCTGACGTCTGTTCCCGGTGTCTGTGTTGTGAAAGGCCGGGATGGCCTCAGCAGTGTGGACACCAGCAGGGGAGCCCAGCTGGCCCGGGAAGGGGGGAAGTGGAAGCACAGACTGCTCCAGGCCCCGAGGGTGGCCCTGCACCCTGAGCTGGGCTGCTGAGGAGGACAAGGCAGAGGCGCCCCGGTGTGATCCCTTGGTGGCCCGAGGAGGTCGGGATGAGCCACTCCAGGACAGCCCATCCCTGTCTCCCGTCAGCTGGACTGTCTGCAGGATGCACTGGGGGCTGCCCACAGCAGGACTGGGGCCGAGCAGCCCCACCAGTGGCTGAGCTGGTGCTCCCGGGCCATGGCTGGGCTGGGCACTGTGAACATTCAGGGTCAAGGTAGCTTATCCAGTGGCAGACGAGGTAGTTGGGTCAGAGGGCAGGGCTGGTGGCCCCCAGGGGACAGGTCACAGGCGGCTGTCCTTGCTGTCCCCACCCAGCTGGCTCAGGGGACTGATGGGAGGCATGATCCAGTTGGAGCTGAGGCTGGAGATGAGAGGAAGGGTCCCCAGGAAGGCAGTGTTGTTGAAGATGTTCAGGTCGAAGGGAGTTTTCAGATCAGGGCTGGCTTTGGAGGTCAGTGGGGCACCTGGAGCTGCCCAGCTCAGCAGAGTGGGGGCTTGGGGCCCCACCTGGCCGGAGAAATCCCAGGCAGGGTCCCCCCGTGGAGCGAGGCCCTGTGTGAGGGGGTGCTCAGGAGAAGACTGCTTCAAATACCCTTTGGACACAGGCAGCTCGGAGCACTCCATGTCCAGCGCGGTGTCGGTGCTGCCCACGCTCTGCACGGACCCTGCACAGCCCGAGGGGGGCTCCCCCTTGTCCGGGGGCTGCTCTGGCCCCACGGTGCCCTTGGACTGCTGCAGGTACCCCCGGAACTGCACATCGTCCTGGCCGGGGGCAGCGGAGAGCCCGGGATCACCTGGGCCGGCATTCCCGCTGCCAGGGGGGCAGCCAGGAGCAGGGCAGGGGCTCCCCAAGCCCACCCCACTGTCCTCAGCCACGGGCAGCTGCTGCCTGTAGCCCTGGGGCTCGGGGCCCGCAGAGCAGCTCGAGGAGGAGGAGGAGGAGGAGGACGAGGAGGGGATGTGCAGGCAGATGCCGCTGTCGGTGCTGGTGCCGCTGCTGTCCCTGCTCCTCGTGGGCCCCAGCAGGTCCTTGGGCCACGCTGGGAGCTTCCAGCCCTGCTCCAGGGGCGGCTGGACTGTGCTGCTGCTGCTGCCCTCGGGGCTGCTGTCCGGCTCCTTCTGGCACAGGAAGAGCTGCTGCGTGGGGTCTGCATCCAGGCCCCCCGAGGACGGGGGCTCATGCTCCACCCGGAGAGAGCTCTGCTTCATGAAGGACTTCTGGGAGGGAGAGGAAGAGGGCAGTGAGCTGTGCTTCATCCCTGCTTGGTGCCTGCCTCCCCCAGCACTGCCCAAGCCTGCACCCAAAGGGTGGCGTGGCACTGTCCCTGCCTTACCAGGACAGACGGTGTCCTCACGGGGCTCCTGATGTACGTACAGGCCAGCAGAGCCCCCAGGAGGCCCAGCAGCAGCAGCGTGATGAGGGAGGAGCTGAGGATGGTCGGAAGAAGCTCTGTGCTGCCTGCAGGAGAGGACGTGACCAGGTGAGGGGGGAGAGAGGATTCCTAAGTGCACTCAGCACCCAGAGGCTGCCCTGGTGTGGACCCCCACACCCAGGGCCAGGAGGCTGGGGGGGGGTCTGTATCCCGTGGTTCCCCCTCCCTGGGTCCCACTTACTGTCCCCGTGGCCGGTGGTGACACACTGCTCCTCGGTGCGCCTGGTGGGGACAGGCCTGTTGGCCAGGCTGGGCTCCACGCTCAGGCAGTACTCAGTGAGCCAGAACAGCTCCCTGATGGTGAACTCTGGGCTCTCCTCCACCACCGTCAGCTGCAAAACAACACAGGCTGGTACCTGGGAGCCCCCAGCTCCTGCTTTCCTCCCTCCTCCCCCGCTGTCCCCTGGGGTAAGTCCCCAGGGTGTGTTGTGATAATGATGGCAGCAGCTAGATCCAAAATCCCCCAAAGAGCTGGAAAACTCTGCCTTAAAACACGCAGAGAAACCTCTCTGTGCTGCTGTGGCTGTGAGAAAAGCCAACATTTACTCCTACAGCAGACCGTGCCTTAACAATCTGATTTTCCACTTGAGCAGATGGGGACAACACAGGAACAGCAACTCCTCTCACCGTGTGGTTGTCCCGCGTCCTCCTGAGGTACACGTGGTAGCGGGTCATTGTCCTCTGGAGCTCTCTGTCCTCCAGGCTGATGTTCCCGGGAGGTAGGAGCAGCTGCAGCCGCACCTGGATGGAGTTGCCCACCACGGAGAGGCTCTGCCCCGCCAGGCGCAGGCCAGCTGGAAGCAAACCGGTCACAAACACAGGGTCAGGGCTGTTTCCTGTTCACAGCCCTTAGCCTCTGCAGCACCAGATGGAGCTGTGACCGTCCCACCCATCCTGGGGCTGTCCCATCCCCCTGGGCAGCCCATCTGCCTTCCAGGGAGGTGTGGAGCGAAATCTCCCTGCTCTCATCCATCCCACAGTCCTTTCCGAGCAGGTTGGCACCCTGAGCCCAGCACTCCAGCAGAGGGTGGAGGAAGATCCCAACCCACCTTCCTGTGGGGAGAAGGAGCCAGTCCTTTTCCAGGGGGACTTTTGGTCCCCGAACACGGCCCTGACCCGCGCGAAGTAGCGCTGCTCCGGGTCCAGGGTGTAGTTGGTGAGGTCACAGGAGAGCTTCGAGGTCTTCCCGCAGCCTGGGACGGCCGTCCAGGCGGTATTTGAGCCATAGCTGTGGGGAGAAGCACCGGGAGTGAGCAGAGAGCTGGAATCAGGCCCCGGGCAGGGCAGGAGCCCCGCGTTCCCCGCGGCTCTTACTCACACTTTGTACTCCACGTTGTAGCGGGCGTTGCTGGGGCACCCGTGGCCTGGCTCCCACCTCAGCAGGTGCCATCCCACCTCGGCGGTGAAGCGCACACTGCGGGGGCTCGGCAGCCCCTCACCTGTGGGGCACAGCGGAGCTCAGCTGGGGCTGCCCAGCCCGGCCCCACCAGCCCCACTGCAGCCCCGGGGTGAGTGAGGTGTCAGCACTGACCACCCGAAACGGGCAAGCCTCTGCCCGGATTTCTCTTCCCAGCTTCCAGGATTTGCTCAGCCCCCTCTTCTCCTTCCTCTTTCTTTGGGGACAGCCCAGCCGAGGCTGTTCAGCGCTTCCCTGCCCCAAGAAAGGAGCTGTATTTGCATCCCCCATCCCCTGCCGTTGGCCACCAGCTCTGTTTGGACTCGGCTTTCCTGTTTTGCTCATCTGCTGCCTGGGTGAAACCAGACTTTTCACACCTCCCGCCTGCTCTCGGCGTTGTCACCTGGCAGAAAAGCCGCGCTGACAACATCTGCCACCTTTGCCTTACAGGTTTCCCTGGCAGCTGCTGCCTGCTGGCGAACGCCCAGCCCGGCACTGTGTCCCCAGTGACCGTGGTCACACCACTGAGGGGACAAGAGAGGCCGGTGCCCCTTGCTGAGCCCTTGGGCTCTTAACCAGCAGCGAGAGGCAAGCGGCGAGCAGAGATCCCTGGCTGTGCCCTGCCCCAAAACGCTGATCTGGGGGGCTGAGCGTCCAGCAAAGGCGCCCAGGCTGCGGCTCCTGTGTTATCCCCCACCCCAAGGAGCCCACCCGGAGCCGTGAGCAGCCAGCAGGGAGCTGAGACCCGGCACAGGAGACTCACCGTGGGTCAGGCAGGCCAGGAGCAGGGCCAGCCAGGGCGCCAGGGCGGTGGCAGAGGGGACCATGGTCGCTCAGCATCCTCCGTGGTGGCGGGGCCGGGCTGTGCCCCGGCGGGAGCTGAGCACCCGATTTTCCCCCGGGGGCTGGCTCAGTGACGTCGGGGAGGCGTTCGGAGAGCGCAGGAAAGTCACCGAGCAGCCACTTCCACTTCTCTGCGCTGTCCACCCACTCACCCCCAGCCTGGGCTGGGCTTTTCCGACAGAGCTTGAAAGGAAGGATTCTGAGGGCTTTTCTGAGCAAAGCGGGGCCGTGCTGAGAAAGGCGAGTACGAGTGAGTGATGCCTCTGCCTTTGCTGCTTTCTTGTGAAAAGAGGTGTTAAGAGCACAGCGAAGGTGAGCCTTGGCACCGAGGGTGACCTGTCACGGGGGTTTTCCTGAGCACAGCACCGCGTCCTGCAGCAGATAAACCCAGCCAGGTTCTAGGCAGCCCTGGAGCCCCAGGAGGGGGTTGTGGCTTTCCCTTCCTTTTGTGCCCAGCCTCCTGCCTCAGCCTGCAATTCCCCTTTCTCTGTTTCTGGGGGTGAGTGAAAACCTCTGGGCTGCCCTTTGTCCTGCAAACACCCTCACACGGGAGTGACTTCGGAGATCCGGTGTGACACAGGGGCTGCCACTGTCCCCAGGGCTCTGGCAGCCCCCCAGGAGTGTCTGTGCTCCCACGGCTGTGGGGTCTGGCCCCACGGCGATGTCCTGCCTGTCTGGTGATGCTGGGACCTGACTCACCACCCAGCAGACTGTGTGTGAGTGCTCTGCTTTGCCTCAGAGCTTGCTCGAGGGCTTTCCTGGGCCCTTCATGTGATGGAGGGTGATTTTCCTCAGAAAGAGGAATTTCCCACTGGGGAATTAGTGGAAAGGACACAGATATAAAGAGCAAGAGAAACCAGAAGTGCTCTGGACAGGCTCAGAGCATCATGGTGGGCACAAACATGCAAGTTCCTCTTTGAAGAACCGTCTTAAAGGCCTGAAGTGGGAGATTTCTCCTGTTTTCCCTGGCTTATCCCTCCTAATGAAGGCCAAGGTTTTCCATAAACTCGCAGCCTGGCCAGAGCAGCAGATCCCCTCCCTGCTCTGGGTTTATTCCCACCCAGGGCTCACCAGCTGATGTCCTGCCACTCTGCTCTCGGCCCCTGAGTCAGATCTGGCAGCCACAGAGCTGAGGAGTCCTGAGATGAAGCACAGCCAGTCCCACACAAAGCCACAGGCTGTGTTTTGTGTCAGGTAATGACAATGAAAACCAGCAGGAGCAAAACCCCGGGAAGTGGGAGTTGTGTGGAAGAGCCACCGAGGGGCTGGCCCTGTGGTGAGGCAGCTCAGTGCCTGGGAGAAGTGGTTGGCAATTTAGAGGAAAATGAGAGAGGCTGAGGAGGAACGAGAGTTCTGCAGAACGCTCGGATGGTGGGAGGGCTCAGGCTGGGACTGAGCTCTGCAGGCAGGGCACGGGACAGGCTGCTGAGGGGACAGCGGGAGCTGGGGGTGACGTGGCTGACCCCGAAATGACGTGGCTGTCCCTGTGGACACAGCGCTGAGAAACCCAGCCCGGGAGCACCTGGGTCTGTGCATTTCCCTCCCCGCAGTCCCTCAGGAAGCCTCCCCAGGGTGACAGCAGGGTCAGGCAGGTGCTGCTGCACCCAGCAGGGCAGGGATGGGGCCGGAGGCTGGCTCTGCACAGCCCCGCCGCAGGACAGTGATCCTCATCCCAATTCCCTCGTGCCTGGAGCTGGGAGCAGCTCTCCCGGGCCGGTGGAGCCGGCTCTGGCCGTGTGGTTTAGCTGCTGTTTCATGGCTGGGAGGGCAGGAGGCTGCAGGGAGGGCTCCCAGCAGCGTTACCAGCAGGAAAGGTGAGGATTTCACCCGGGAGCTGTGTGCAGGCTGACATTTACCATCAGGCTGCTGGGTCAGGCCACACACACCCTGTTCTCTGGAACTCGCTCTCTGCAGGCAGCAATGCAGTGAACGATTCCTGGAGCTGTTCTCTGAGAATGCCTTTCGGAAGTGGATGCAGCAGCTGTCTGGGGATGCAGCTCAGCGCTCGGCCACCCCAGGCACTCAGCAGGCATAGCCCGAAGAGGAACAAAAGGCAAACAAAACAGCCCCAAACCCACTCCTGCCTGTGAAAACTACAGAGGAGTGCCCTGTGCAGTGAGGGCTGGCTCAGAACCCCTTTGTGACTGGGGTCCTGAGAGCAGGGGGGCTCAGAGGGATCCAGCCCCAAAAGGAAGGGGCTTTGCAGCAGGGCTCCTCCAAACTTGGATGTCCCTGCTTGTCTCTTGATGAGCAGGTGTGGGTGGGGAGCTGGATGAATAAGGGACTTCCACTATGAATAATGCCAGGAGAAACGTGTGACACCGAGGGCCAGAAAGCACAGGATGAAGCCAGGCTTTTCTCCTTTAATCTGCGTATTTTCACCTGTTTCTACCCGAGTTCTTGGTTCAGCAGAGCATCCCCCGGGCTGTGCCTGCAGGGGAGGCAGGAAGCCGGCTCCTGGAAGAAGCATTGCTCCGTTAGCAAAGGAATAAAAAGGCCTGCAGAGAAACTAGGGAGAAAACAGAGTTTTATTTCCTTTGGAACAGGGAACTCCTGACTTCTGGGTCCCACCAGTGAGGGTCCCCCGGGGTCGGGCATGGCCGTGCATCCCCTCCTCTGTGCCTGGCCGGGCAGGAGAGCAGCGGCTGAGCGAGTGGGGGGCACAGAGGGGAGGAACGGGGGCGCGGGTGGGCAGGCAGCCTGGAGAGCAGCAGGGAACCCCTGGGGCCAGGTGTCTCCTGCTCGCAGGTTTTCGGAGCCCCTCTGGCCCTGCCCCGCATCCCCGAGCCGACCGGCCCTGGGCAGGTGTTTTGGAGGCTGTGCCTGGAGCAGTTGGGAAACCGGCGGCGTCGGAGCCGGGCGGCAGGTCCGACAGGTTTGCTCCTGGCGCTGGCACTGACGTACGAACCCGCTCGCCAAACACCTCCCGGCCCGGCCCCGCCGAGCTGGCTCCGCTCGGCAGCGCGCTGCTGGCACTGGCATGGCCGTGCCGCGGCTCTGAGCCCAGCGCAGCCCCGAGCCCGGCCCATGGACGGCAAAACCTCCCCGGTAAGTGCCGGCGGCGCCGGGGACCCGCTCCCCTCGGCCTTTGGGGGAGGGACCCGTCTCTCCCGCCTGCTCCCCGGGGTGCTCCTTCCCAGCGGCAGGAGGCAGAAGGAGCCGGGGGAGCCGCCGGAGGCGGCCCTTGGCACACGGAGGGAGAGCGGCCAGCAGCATCCCGGTGCCTGCCCTGCGCTGGCTGAGGTGTCGAGGCTCTCGGGTGCTTTGCCACACTGGAGCTGTGAACCGAGGGGACCGGTTGGTGCCGTCAGAGGGGTCTGGTGGTACTCGGCACGTTCCTGAGCCCTCGGGCTCTTTCCAGCAGCACTGCGCTGGTGGGCACAGCCCCCGCTGCTCCTCTCTCCTGCTCTCCAGGCAGTTTTCCCTGCGCGTTTTTTGGGCTGGGCTGTCTGGGACCTGCTCAGCCTTGGATGTGGGGCTTTGCTGAGCATCCTGTCATGAGGAAAACATCCATCCCGGCCGGGCACCGGGCGAGGCAGCGAATAATTACCGTGCTGAGCAGCGCCGGCCGTGCCAGCGACATCCGGAACAAAGGCGGCGGTGGCGGCGGGATGGGGCTCCAGGGGAGGCAGGGCCACCTCTGACACCGTCCCCTTCCTGCCCTTTGGCGTGGGGGTCCCGGCCAGGGGCAGGGGCGCGCTGGGCTCAGGCTGGCTCCAAGGAGATGCAGAGTGGTGCCAGCTCCGGGTGTCCCCTGAGCAGGGTGGCATCGCTGCATCTTGGGGACGGTGGGGCAGGAACAGGGATGGCCACACGCAGAGACAATTGCTCAATACTGGACAGCCCCACTGGGTCACCTTGGCGTTGTCACTGGGGTTAAATGGGCCATCAGGGGTGCCAGGAGCCACCCTCGGCTCTGCAATGGGTGAGCAGTGCTCTTTGTCTGCCCAGGCCTCTGTTTGTCCCTCTGTGGAGGAGGTGAGCGGTGGTTTCTCAGCCCCTGGAACATTTTGTGGTCCGTCCCCGAAGGGTGCTCACACTGGCACAGGCGATGACCTGTCCCTGGCCACATCGGGCTGCCTCAGTCAGTCACCTGCGTCTGCAAGTGCCCCTGGCTGGCTTTGGGATTTCCCTCTGCTGTGTGCATCAGGGCCTTGGCAGTGTCCTCTCACCCTCCCAGGTAGGCCCCACTCAGCAGTGGCACTTAGGCAGGATTGTTGTCACCCAGAGGGACCAGGGGCTCTCACAGGCTGGGGACACCTTTGTCCCTGGCGAGGACAATGTCTCCGTTGTGTGCTGGCTGAGCTGCTCTGACAGACAATCGGTGTTCACAAGCAGCTGAAGGAGTTCCCAGCCTGGACACGGGGCTCTGAGCACCTGTGAGGGCAGGGGCCGAGCTCAGCTGGGGAGGAGCATCTGAGGCAGCTCCTTCCAGCTTATTTAAGCCAGGCTGCCTCTCTCTTTCCCCTCTTGATGCCCTGGAGTTTTGGGGGTTCCTGGGTCCTTCTGCTCCTCCAGGACACGGCTGGGCCCTGGCTCTGGTTACAACACCCAGGTGCTCCCTGGCTTCCGC
The DNA here is from genome assembly GCF_009819655.1 of Sylvia atricapilla. Lineage (NCBI taxonomy): Eukaryota > Metazoa > Chordata > Aves > Passeriformes > Sylviidae > Sylvia > Sylvia atricapilla. The sequence continues at coordinate 6,276,860 of NC_089162.1, forward strand.
TTCCCCTCCCACTCCGAAACTGCGGGCGACTGCTGGCTGCTTTCCCTGGATGCTGAGCCTCCAGCCCGGCCTGGATTACCTTTCCCCTGGTGATTGTCCTCCCCTGCCGTGGGTTTGGGGGCCTGCCCTCCACAGCAGGGTGTGGAGCTGCAGGTCAGTGCAGGTGACAAAGGGGACAGGCACCTGAGTGCTGCTGTCCTCGGTGTGGGTGCCTTGCCCAGCTCTGCTCCGAGCCCTGGAGCAGGGACAGGGAGTGAGGGGCTGTTTGCACTCCTGGCAGCTTTAGCCGAGGCCTCACGCTGCAGACAGGCAGTGCCTGCTCTCTGCAAGGTGAGCAAAGCTGCCCAGAGGTCCCTGAGTGTCCCCAGTGTCCCTCCTGGATGCATGGGACAGCAAACCAGAGGCAGGGGCTGGCTGTGCCCCTCTGCCCACGGCGGCCCCTGGCACGGGGCACTCTTGTGGCCGGTGGAGCATTTGCAGGGAGGCCGTGGGGGAAAGGGCTCAGACCGCAGCGGCACGTGTGATCTGGGCTGGGCTCTGACTTTTACTCAAAAGCCAGTGAAGGATGAGTAAAGGTTTTGTGGGCAGGAGCCGTCGCTCACTCACCGGGGTCAGGCGCTCTACAGAAACATCTCTGCAAAACCACCACTTGTTTTCTCAGCTGCACAGGCCCTACGCTGCTCACCCTTGCAAGAGCTCTGCCACCTTTTATGACAGGCCCCCAAAATTATTTAGACTTTAGACTTTTAAGGAAACAAGCGGCTGAAAATTCAGCTGAGTGTAAGAACGCGCTTCCTGCTGAGCAGTGCTCAGAGCAGCCTGACCTATGGCACGTTTGGGTGTTAATTTGATATATTTGCACACTGGAGGTGGGAGTGCTGTGGCATCCAGCACTGCTGCCTCCCTGGGGAAGCCGGGCTGTGTTTTCTGTGTGTGGTGGAGAGGTTTCTCCTTTGGAGGATTGTGGTTCTGCTGGTCTGATAAGCAAAGGGTTACAGCTGCTGCGGGGTGAGATGTGACACACAGACGCATGGAGATGGCACACAAATGGCAGGGGAAATGGTATTTACAGAAACCTCATTTCTGTGTAGGCAGGAGAAATTCTTTTTGATGAAGGGCTCCTGGCATCCCCACACTGCTCTGCTCAGGACCTGCCACAGCTCTGGCTGTCACCAGAGGGGGTACCCAGGGATGCCCCACGATGTGAGTGTGTGAGAACTGAGATCCCATCAGTGTTGGGACTGCTCAGGATCATTAGGACACTGCAGGGCACCCTCCAGCCCTCCCAGCCTCGAGGAGAAAACTGAGGGGCTCTCCCTGGCACCTTTGGGAGAAGGCAAGAGCTGCAGCACAAATCCCGGGGTAGGGAAACCTTGTCCCGCACTCCGGCGGGGAAGGGGTGACAGTGGGGCTGGTGCATGAAACAGAAAGTGCCTCTCTCGGCTCCTCCCCGCGCACAGGAGCCCGGGGAGCTCCACACCAGTGGGGAGGTGACTCTCCATGGCCAGGGGACATCGGTGCCTGCGCCAAGGGCCCGCGGGGCCGGGAGGAGCTTTGTGCCGGGGGGTGACCCAGCACACGCCGCCGCTGCTGGCCGGAGCCCGGGGGATGAGCTCGGCAGGCACAGCCCGAGCAGCGCGGTGTGCCCGCGGTGTGCCCGCGGTGTGCCCGCGGTGTGCCCGCGGTGTGCCCGCGGTGTGCCCGTGCTGTGCCCGCGGTGTGCCCGCGGTGCGGAGCCGCGCTCGCAGCCTGCGGTGCGGGACGCGGCCGTGACTCACAGATAATGCCCAGGAAGTTACAGCAGCGCTCCAAAAGCGCCAACCCCGGCAGCATCGCGACCTGCTCATTAGGGCTGCTGGTTCCCGGCAGGAAGGGCCAGGGGACAGAGCTGGAAGGGCGAGGGGCGTTCCCCGCCGTGTCCCCGCTGTGCCCGTGTCCCCGTCCTGCCCGTTCCGGAGCTCCAGCTCCAGCGCTCCCCTCTGGCCTGGCAGGGAAAGGGATGATTTCTGGTCATGCAGAAAGGTGATCTCCAGCAGTGCAGGGCCGAAAATCAGAGACAGGCTCCCAGGGGGATGTGTTGGAGCCCATCTCTGGGTGGTAAGTGGTCCCTGCACTTTGCCCTGAGTTCCCCTTCAGAGTTCCTGTTACAGAATCCTGGAATGGTTTGGATGGAAAGGGACTGAAAGCCCACTGGGAAATTCCAGCCCCCTTCCCTAGGAAGTTTCCAGCCCCTTCCATAGGCAGGGACACCTTCTAGTGGACCAAGTTGCTCCAAGCCCCATCCATCCTATAAAAGGTGTAAAGGAAGCAGCATTTATTTGGGGATTTGTTTGCAGATCCTCTCTGGATTAAAATGAGAGGCTCTGGCTTCTGTCACCAAAGGAGCATTTGGAAGAGTGTATTTTAAGGGAAGGAAACAGATACATATTCTTTTGTGAATTCATGGATCAGGAGTGACACAACTGCAGAGCAGCATTCCAGGGTGCAGGACGTTTCAGGGCTTGGAAAACACCGATTATTAAGTATTACTAAATGACAGCTGGAAATTGCACTGTATTTTTCAAATGGCTAATTAAGGATAGATGCATAAATTGGGGCACTGGCCCCGTGGAACTGGGCCACAGCGTGACTGTCACGGTGCCAAATACCCGGCTGATTGCTCGGCTCACGGTGATGGCTTTAGGAAGTTCAGCTGCCTGAAGGGGAGAAACCCAGCGACAATGAGGGGGTTTGCCCATCCTGGGTGGGACATGGCTCAGGTTCTGGCACAGAGAGAGGCACTGGCGTGGTGACTCCCCATGAAGTTCATGGTTTTGTGAGGAACAGGCTCGCTGTGCTGCCAGAGGGGCTCAGCTCCCTCCTGCACAGCCGGCAGGGTGGCAGCTGGGGGACTCTGCTGGTGACAGTCCCCTCTGCCCGCAGACCACTGCCTCGCCCAGCAGTGTCCCCCCCAGCCTCCTCCATGTCTCCAAGGTCAGCAGCATCTTCGGTGCCCGACCTCCGCAGCCTCGAGAGAACGTCCTGGGCATCAGCTTCAAACCCTACAGCCCCGAGTCCGGCCCGGCGCCGAGCCCCTGCTCCGCCTGTGAGAGCACACGTAAGGACGGGGGACCCATGGCCCTGGTCCCTCCCGGGACGGGGAGGGATGGAGAGAGGCAGGGATGTCACAGGCTGGTGTTTCCCTGGGGTGTGAGGGGCAAGGGAGAGGACGGTGACCACAGGACAGGTTGTGGCCCTGCTCTCCCACAGCCCAGAGGGGGACAGCAGGGTCTGGGTGCCCCCAGGAGGCAGCTGCCCCCTGACCCTGCCTCTGCCCTGCCCCCAGGATCCTCCATGTTCAGAGCTCCCTGCATGAGCCAGCGGCGGCTTGCGCTCATCTTCTGCGTCTCCGTCCTCATCGTGCTGCTCGTCGCCCTCATCCTGCTGTGTGAGTGGGGACCCGGCACGGGGTGGCTCCTGGAGGGGACCCCAGAGGAGCTGGGGCTCAGCAGAGTCTGGGGATACCCAGGCTGGGAAGTGCCAGAGGGAAACCGCTGGCTCCGAGACAGGGATGTGCTCTTCCCATTCCCTGAGTGTTCCTGACATCTGGTGGAGAGACAGGAGCTGCAGAAAGGACAAATGGAGATCTGCTGCCTGGGCTGGTGGCAGTGTTTGGGGGCTCGGGGGTGCAGAGCGCTTTCCTTTAGCTGGGCTTGCTCTGGTGGGCAGCAGGGCACCCAGCAGCGCCCACCATTGCCCTCCCCAAGGTAAATCATTGTCTGTAGGCAGAACAGGCACCACCACCAGGGAATCCCTTTAATCCTGGTGACATCCAGCTGCCGCTCTCCAGCTGGTGAAGCATTCACAGGCTGAATGCACTTCCTGTGGGTGAAGGGAGAGGGGCTTGCAGCACAGAGGGGTGCTCAGGGTGGTCAGAACTCCCCCAGCCCTGTGTCCAGCAGCTCCTCCCTCTTGCCTCAAACCTACCTCACGCTCACACCCAGTGACTGGGAATGCTCCTGTGCCTGGCACGCCTCCAGATGCCCACCCAGGTGGGTCACAGCCCTTCAGCCACGGCCAGCCCTGGCCTCAGCGTGGTGTTCTCCCGCTTCCAGTCATGTTCTGGCGGTCGCAGACGGGAATCCTGTACAAGGAACCAGCAGAGAGCTGCAAGGACAGCGCCGTGCGCTGCGACGGCGTCGTCGACTGCTCCCAGAGGAGCGACGAGCTGGGCTGTGGTGAGGCACCAGGATTTGGGTTGCGGGGGATGAGGGGAGCCCCGGGAGCACCCCTGACCCTCCTGCTCCATCCCACAGTGCGCTTCTCCTCCGACGAGTCCTTGCTCCACGTCTACTCCAGCACCGAGAACCAGTGGCTGCCCGTGTGCAGCAGTGACTGGGACGAGTCCTTCTCCAGGAAAACCTGCCGGCAGCTGGGATTTCAGAAGTAATTCCTGCAGGATGGGTTGTTCTACTGGGCTGCGGGGGCCCTGCCAGACCCCGCCCTGACTCTGTGCAGGGTCTGCTGTGCTGCCTCCCCCAGTGTGGTGTTTTCCCGCTGGAAGGTGGATCTGGGCATAACGCAGGGACCAAGGGGCCAGTGCCTGCCTCGGGGTCCCTCACCGCCTGTCCTCTCCCCTCCCAGTGCGTCACAGACAGAGTACATCCCCCTGCACGTCTCTGGCAAGAGCCTCACGGTGACTGATGAGCGAGAGACCATCCAGCAGAGCCTCAACAGGTACCAGGGTCACCTCCCGCCCTGCCCCTGCCCTGGTGCCGCAGGAAAGGGGCTGAGGCCGGGTCTCCCTCCTCTCTCCTGCAGCTCCCAGTGTCTCACGGGAAAGTACGTGTCCCTGCGGTGCACAAGTAAGGAGCTGGCTGGGTCACAGCCCAGGGTGGGCCCATTTTCACAGGCTTGGGAGCGTTTTCCCCCTTCCCAGCACGGGGTTGGGCAAACGGGACATCTTCCAGGAGATTTCCGGGCTGATGGCAAACTACCAGCACTGCATTCCCCGCACTAAGTGTGGTGCCTGTGGGTGGTGGGGGTGTTGTCTGTGGTGGGGAAGGTGTGTGTGTCCCCCTCCACGCCCCCCTTGCCCCCAGCCTTTCTCCCAGCCCTGCTCTCCCCCCAGCCTGCGGGCAGAGGATTTCCGGCCGGATCATCGGCGGGAAGGAGACGTCGGTGAACAAATGGCCCTGGCAGGTCAGCGTGCAGTACGGGCCCATCCACATCTGCGGGGGCACCATCATCGACGCCCAGTGGGTGCTCACGGCTGCCCACTGCTTCTTCATGTGAGTGCTGCTGCCAGCCCGGGCCCCAGCCCAGCCCCAGGCCCGGCTCTCACCCCTCTGCCCCTCCTGCAGGAACAGCATGAAGATCCTGGATGACTGGAAGGTGTACGGAGGGGTGTCGGACCTGAAGCAGCCCATGGAGGGCATCGCCGTGTCCCAGGTCATCATCAACTCCAACTACAGCGACGACCACGACGACTACGACATCGCCCTCATGAAGCTCTCCAGGCCACTGACACTCTCAGGTGAGGTCTCTCAGCTCACCTGGCCTTGGCTGGGTGGTGTCTGGGGGACAGGGACATGGACAGGACCGAGAGGCCACTTGGGTCCCCTGGGAACCAGAGGCTGTGTGGGGCTGCTGCCAGCTGGAGCATCCGACTCTGCTGTGGCCACCTTGCTTGTCCCACGGCCAGGAGGGGCCTGGCACTCACAGCCGCGGGCTCAGCTGCCCCACCAGCCCCACATGGGGCCGGGGAGACCCGGGATGGGCAGAGAGAGGAGCCTTTCCTGCGCCCCACGTTCCTCCCCGGCTGCGGGGCTGTGACAATTCCTCTCCCGGTGACTCATCCCTCGCTCCCGTCCCGTCTCCTCCAGCCCAGGTGCGCCCCGCCTGCCTGCCCATGTACGGCCAGCGATTCCAGACCGGCAGGTCCTGCTTCATCACCGGCTTCGGGAAGACCAGGGAGAATGAAGGTGAGGGAGGAGCGCGGCTGCCCGCAGGCAGCTCCTGCCCACCAGCGCAGCCCTCGAGGCTTTTCCCGCAGGGATAACCCTGGGGATTGCCCTCCCGGCTGCGGGGCTTTGCAGAAACGAGGCCGCTGAGAAACACCCGCTTCCTCCCGCGCTGCGGAGGGGCCGGGGGCGGTGGGGGATGACGAGGTCCCCCCCTGCCCCACAGCTCTTCTTGCTTTGCAGATAACACGTCCCCGAAGCTGCGGGAGGCCGAGGTGAAGCTGATCGACTACAAGATCTGCAACAGCGACAAGGTGTACGAGGGTTACCTGACGCCCCGCATGATGTGCGCCGGCTACCTGCAGGGAGGGAAGGACGCCTGCCAGGTGAGCTGGGGGCGCACCGGGGCGCAGCTGCCCCATTGTGGGCGCCCACAGAGGGTCTCCTGCCTCCCCTCCTCACTGCTCTGCCCCCCTGAGCCAGGGTGACAGCGGAGGGCCGCTGGTCTGCGAGGACGATGGCCGCTGGTATGTGGCCGGGGTGACGAGCTGGGGGACAGGATGTGGCCAGAAGAACAAGCCCGGGGTGTACACACGTGTGACAAAGCTCCTCAGCTGGATATACAGCAAAATGGAGGTGAGGTGGCAGGGCCGTGCCTGGGCAGGGCGGCCCCGGAGAGGGGCTGTACCCCCAGGGCGGCCCCGGAGAGGGGCTGTACCCCCAGGACAGCCCCTGGCACCTCACCCTGCTCTCCTCTCTGTCCCCTGCAGAGCGAGAACGACTAAGAGCGGGATGGACACTCGCCTGGGCTGTGCCTCCCCGGCTGGCACTGCCCCCTGCCCCGGGTGCTGCCAGGGCACGATGGCACCAGCCAACCCCCCGCCTCTCTCGGGACTGTCCGTGCAGCCAGGGACCCGTGGCCGCCCCAGAACTCTGAAAACAGCCCCTGCAAAGTGCCCCTGCCCTCGCCTGCTGCCAGGCGTGACATGGTGGTGGCTGGGCACAGCAGGAGGGACACAGCCCATGCCAGCAGCTGGCCGTGCTGGCTGGGGGACACCTCCTCGCCCCGTGTCTGTGGCTCTTCTCCTGTAAATAGACCTGTCTGGACAGGGTGTGTGAGTGCTTCGTGGCAGGGCCGTGGCACACTCCGAGGGGCCACCAGCAGTGCCCGTGGAGAGGGAACTCTCTCCTTCTGCCAGGTCACAGCTGTGCCACCCCAGGGTGCGGGGGGTGGCAGCAGCGTCCACACTGCCCACACCTCCACCTGCAGCCAAGGGGAGCCCCGAGGTGTGGACTTCCCAGCCTCTGGGAGGGGCGGCCGCTGCTCCCGTGTTTGCGGAGGGATTTAGGAAGTCCCTTTTGAGGGTTGTCCCTCCCTGCCGGAGAAATGCCTCTTGGTTATTTTTCCATGCCGCGGCTCTGGTCCGAGCACTCTCCAGGAGCGCAGCCGCTCTCAGTCTGCTCCGGGGAGGGTTTTTTGGGGCAGCTCTGCTCCCTGGGGGTGCTGTGGGAGGTGTGACAGAAGCCAGAGGCAACCCGAGTGTGGCTCAGAGCAATCACCCCGTGCCCAGCGTGAGGCAGCCGCGGATCTCCCTGCTGTGAGCTCTGCAGTGCCCGAGCGCTGCCTCCCGCCCGCGGGGATGGCACAGCCCGCCTGTCCTCCCCAGCAGGGACACTTTTCCCTCCAGGAAATCAGTGCCTGCATCTCCTGGGGCACACAGGGAGATCCCCGGGGTGAGCAGAGGCTGCCTGCTCCCCTCCCCAGCCCTGTGCTCAGCTGCAGGGGGGTCCTGTGGAGCCTGGCCACCCTGCACTCTTCTAATAAAGGTTTTGGTAGTGCCCCACGTGGAGATGGCTCTTTGGGATGGGCTGGAAGGGAGGCAGGGATGGAAAGGAGGCAGGGATGTGCCCAGGTGCCCCAAGGATCCCTGGGGAGTGATGGAGTGGCCCTTCCTGCCCGTCACCCTCATGGCTGGGAGAAAAGGGAGGTTTTAGGCTGCTCAGGTCCTGGGAACATCCCCTGGGTTCCCAGCACTGACCACTTCCCCTGGAGAAGGTTATGGGCAGCCGTGGTTTGTGTTGGGATTTTGGGCCAGCAGGTCTGGTCGGGTTCGGGGTGTGCAGAAAGCACCTGCCTGTCCCTGGGGCTGTCACCTGCCTGCCGCTGGGGAGGGCTGGGTGGATTCCTGGCCTTGCTTGGCTCCTCCTGGCTGTGGAGCAGCGCTGGGTGACTGCCCCGGACCCGAACTGAAACAAAGGGAGGGAGTCGGTGCCTTTGGGGAAGCTCCAAGTCAGCCTGACCTCAAATCCCTTTTCAGAGCAGCAGCCCAGAAACCTCCCACGGATGCAGGAGCTGCCAGTGAAGAACAGAGTGTGCAGGGCCCAGGGACTGTCCCCACCCCACAGCCTGTGACAGGGCCCTTGGGCAGCCCTGCCGAGCTCCAGGGAGGAGTGGGGGGCTCTGCTCCCCCAGCACTGAGGCTGGACAAGCTGCAGTGACAAGGCAACACAATTTTCCACAACAGAAGCAGCTGATCGTGAGTTAGAGATGGGGCCTTGACTTCCCTGTTTTGTTCTGGTCTGGGTAAAGTGGGAATTCAGTGGGCCTTAAGTCACAGACCCAGCTCAGGTCTGTTCAGAGGTGATCTGGGGGTTTTTGTGGGTAGGTCAGAGCAGAGCAGCACTCACAGTGGTTCATTACTGGAGAAATGGATCTTTTGAGAAGGAATAACCCAAAAATTGGAACCCACTAAGAGCTGATCTGGCTGGAGCTGTGTCCCTGGGACCAGTGTTGGTGTGGGACCTGTTCCTCTGCTGAGGATTTCTCCTCCCTGGGGGCTATTGCCCTTCTGGAAGTCTGTCACAGCAGAGAAACGCTTTCAGCCCCTAATACCAATTTAATTTATTTCTTCTAAACCTGCCATGCAGCAGTGTGTCCCCCCAGGCCCACAGGCAGGTATGCTGTGCTTTCCCAAGGGATGAAGTTCCCTAAGCAGATTATGAGTGATTATTTTCCTGGCCACGGCTGCTGTGCTGTCCCCAGATGCTGTGCAGATGACACAGACACCTTGGACACCGCTGTGCCTCCACCCCTGGGGGAGCAGAGCTGTGCTGGGTTCCAGCCCAGCCCCGAGGAGCTCCTGGGACAGTCCAGGCCACCGCCTATGGCTCGTGTAAAGCCCTTTGCTTGCTCAATGTCCTGCTCCACAGCATCTTCCTGAGGTGCTGAGTGTGGCCCCACATCTGCCTGGGCTGTTCCCGAGTCCCTCTGTGCTCTGGAAATCGTAGGCCAGCACCCCAAAGGGACACGGATCACAAAAATACAGCCCGGCAGGCACCACGTGAATTACCGCCCATTAGCGGCGGTTTTCCCCGTCTCTCTCCTTTTATAGCTCTTTGTTCTGCTGGGTCAAAACAGATTTGTTTAGAAGGTTTCAGCGATGATGTTTCTCTGCAAAAATGCTTTTCCTCTAGCTGGGGATTGGTTCCCTCCCGTGGCCAGTAACATCAGCACTTGGCACGGAGTGGCTGGACTTCAGTGGAGCTGTGCTCGACGGGGCAGTGCAGGAGCCTGAGCACAGCCCCTGCTCCCTCCCCGCTCCTGCAGGGATTCAGGGCACAGGGAGCGGCTTGGACCTGATGGAAATGATGTTCTTGGGGTAAACACACAGCTTTTGTCACTGCTCCGCTCCCCTGTGTCCCTGCTGGGGCCAGGGGCTGTGCTGACACCGAACAGGCACTTTCCAAACTTGGCATTACAGGGAGAGATCTCAAAGCTGGAGGGGAAAGTTCTGGAGAGTGAGTGGCTCCATCCCTGCCCCAAGCCCCCAGGGAGGAGATGCCTGCTCCAGGGTAAGGACACGGGCCCAGATGAACTCAGGAGTGACTGGCAGTGCTCCCGTTCCCTCAGACAGCTGAGGAGACCAGCCCAGCCCCTGTTAGCATAAATCAGCGTCTCCTGCCTGGCCTCTGCATTACTTTTGGCCCAGTTTCTCCAGAAGAGAAGCTGGGGCTCAGTGCAGCTTCTGGAGGACCAGATGTTTACCATGAGCTGCTTTTCCTCTTCCCTCCCCACAGTCACACTGGGGTCTCTGTTTTACCTAAGTTTGTACAGAGGAAAAAAAAAAAAAACCCTCTGCTGATTTTTTTGATTCTACTCACTTTGGGCAGCGCCTTGGGAATTTGTGAATAACCAAGGGAAGGGGAGCACGGAGCACATCCAGCCACATCCAGCTGTGTCCTGGCTGCTGCTGCACGGGGCATCCGTGCTCAGGGCTCTGCAGAACCCCACCGTGCTCGCTGCAGCCCCCAGGGCACGGTGACACCTGAATGTTTTACTGTGTGCTGTGGATAATGACAGCCCAGAAGCAGATAAGGTCAGAGGAGCCCAAAACCTGATTATAATGGCTTGATCCCTGCCTCTCTCCCTGCAGGGTAACTGACAGCCTTATCCTGTTATCCTTCTGCATTAGAGGGACTTGATGTTTTCCAGCTCCTCAGTGTTGGTCTGTATCTCTTGACCCTTTGAATAATTGCCTTGAAATGCCAGTGCTGGTTTATTTTCTTTGTATGGTTTACTGGAAGCGGGGAGCCGGCTGTGGAGCGGCGCCGTCACTGCCTGATTTCCATCTCAGATGGAGTGAAGAGGGATGAGCCAGCCCGGCGGTGACAGCATGGCTGAGGTGTTTTTCCGAGAAGGAATGGCTGCCCAGGGCAGCAGCAGGAGGCAGGCACACAGAGGTTTGGGATGGAGTGGTGCCCATGGCTCTCAGCACTGCCTGGCAGTGCCCCCTGCTCCCATCTGACATCCTCTACCGAGCAAGGACCTCCCTGCCCGTCCTGCTCCTCCCAACACGCCTGGCTGGCTGATGGGGCTTGCCACAAAGCCCTGTGACAGCGCTTTCAGAGCTATTCACCGGGCTGTTTGTCCAGCCCTTGTGTCACACGGCGTTTTGTCCTGGCTGCCTGAAGCGTGCCCTGGGTCCTGACCTGCTCTGGGTGACTCCCAGCTCGGGGTCTGGTTTCCTGCAGCTGCCAAAGGCTGCTGGATCCAGGTACCAGGGTGTGCTGAAACTGAGCCAGGCCAGGCTGGAAGTGGTCCTGCTGCCCACCCTGACCTGGGCGGCCCCTGAGATGGGCTGAGTGACGTGACTGAAGCCCTGTGAGCTGGCCCACCTGGCCTGGCAGCCCCTGTCCCAGCCCTCAGGAGGCAGCAGGGCACCTGTGAGTGTTTGCCAGGTCATCTCTGTGTGTGTTTTCTGCTGCTCCAGAGGAGCTCCCAGCCTGTTCCTCGCTCCCCCCAGGCCCAGAGCACAGCTCAGGGCAGAGTCCAGGCCTGCTCAGCCATGGGAAGGGAGGTTTCCCAGCCAGGTGAGCATTTTCCCTCCACACCTGCACCCAGCAGGCGCCCTGAGTTTTGCAGAACCACAGAATGGTTTGGGTTGGAAGGGATCCTCAAGGCCATCAAGTTCCAAATCCCTGACACACTTTCCACTATTCCAAGTTGCTCCAAGGCCCGTCCAGCCTGGCCTTGGACACTTCCAGGGATCCTGGGGCAGCCACAGCTTCTCTGGGCACCCTGTACCAGAGCCTCACCGCCCACATAGGGAAGAATTTCTTTCACATGTCCCATCTAACCCTGCCCACTGGCACTGGAGGCCATTCCCTCTTGTCTTCCCAATCCATCCCTTCTCCAAAGTCCGTCTCCAGCTCTCCTGGAGCCCCTTGAGGCGCTGCAAGGGGCTCTAAGCTCTCCCTGGAGCTTCCCCTCTCCAGGCTGAACACCCGCAGCGGCGTGCGGAGCAGAGGGGCTCCATCCCCCTGAGCATCCCCGCGCCTTCCTCTGGGGGGATCTGGGAGCCGCCGGGGCCGGGCCGTGCTGGCCGCGCCCCCGCCGCTGCCCGCGCCCCCCGGCCCGCAGGCGCCGCCCCCGCCCCGCCCGCCCGCTCCCCTTTGTGCTGCAGCCCCGCTCGGCGCTCCGCTCCGCTCCCCCGGCACCGCCCGGAGCCGCGGGGCCAGCCCGGCTCTGCCCGGCTCCGCCCGGCCAGCGCAGGTGGGTCCGGCCGCCGAGGGCTCTGGGGGGCCGGCGGGGGGGAAGGACGGACCCGGGGGCTCGGGGGGCTCGGGGTGCCCGCCCGGGGGTCCTTTCCCCGTTCCGGGGTGCGGTACCGAGCGCAGCCCGCTCCCGCCGGGGAGGGACCCGCCCCGCTGCCCCGGGGCATCGCCCGTGCCCCGAGCCGCCCCATCCCGGCCCCGGCGGTTGCCGTGGCGACGCCGGGTACCGCGATTTCCCTTCCCCACCGTTGCCCTGGTTACCAGCCCCCCGAGCCGGGGACGATGCCCCGACGGAGCCGCCGCAGGGCGCCGCGGGGACACCCGGAGCGCGGCCGGAGCTCCGCGGGCTGGCCGGGCTGTGCGGAGCCGGGGATCGCGGGGAGCGGGGGCGTCCCGGGGAGCCGGGGGATCCCTCTCTGGCAGCCCTCGGCAGCGCTCGGGCTCCTGCTGCTCAGTACTGTAGTAACGCCGTGCGTAAACAGCCGAGCGCCTCATCCCGGGAAGGCGTACGGAGGAAGGGAAGAGCGCGTCTCTCGGGGTGTGTAATTAATGCTTCCAAAGGAACGGCTTTTGGAGTCCGTGTGGTGGAACTCGGATCTTGCAGGGACGTTTCTGTGGGAGGGAAAGTGACAGGTGGTTTGTGTGGATGTGAAGGAGCAGCGTGAAGGAGCAGCCTCTCGGGGAAAGCCGTGCGTGGATTAGAACGGAGCGCCCATTTTGGCAAGCCCACGGCGCTCCCAGATGCTGCTGGGTCCCGCTGGGATCTTCAGTCCCGCTGGGTGGTTTTGCTCCCAGTTGGAAGCAAAGGCACACCCGGAGAGTCCCTGCTCGTGCACGGCTGGACCGCGGTTCCGAGGCGGAGAGAATGGAAAGCTGCCAGCATGAAGCGCCATGGCTGCCAAGCCAGGCCACCTGTTAGAGCGGGTTTGGGACCTGCTGGAGGATATGCTGTGCCTGCAAGGTGTGAGTCTGCCCGCACCTTCCTCCCAGCAGCCTCACGGCTCACGCTCACCTGGAAATTTTATCTGCTTTGTCTCAACGTCCCTGTTCAGGTAAAACATGGTGTGGAGCCACGGCTTGGCCAGGGGTGGAGGACGCTCCCTGGCACAGCGAAGCAGCAGCTCTGCGTGCAGCTGTTCCCCCGTGTTTGCCTTCCAGGCTGTTTGTGTGTTTGCAAGGTGTAAAGAGGCTGCTGAGCTCTGCAGCTGCTGTGTCCCCGAGCAGGGACAAGGCACCTTTGGCACTGGCAGCATGGAGCTGTCCTGTCCTGTCCTGTCCTGTGCCACCTGCCCATCACTCTGTGCCTGGGGCAGTGTTGGTGGGGACCACAGCCGTGCTCCTGGGGACTGCTGGCTCCCTCGTGCTCATGGTGGTCGCAGCTGATGGTGACAGCAGAGGAGAGAAGGGAGAAAATGTCTGCTCTGATGTGCTGCGGAGCGTGGCAGCGCTGTGGTGCCCAGCAGGCTCAGGAGCCTCAACCAGCTCCTCGCACGCTGCTCTCTCAGGGTGTTCTGGGGTACTCTCACCACCAGGATCCTCCAGGGAACATCTCCTTTGTGGGATTCTCGTGGCTGATGCCCCTGCAGAGCCCGGGCTCATTCAGCTGGTGTGTGGCCAAACAAGGGTGTGGTGGGAGGATGGGATGGTCCAGGCAGCTGCACGCTCAGGTTTACAGCCCCTGGTTATCTGGTAGTCAAATAAGGAGGGATCAGGAGCGGCAGACTCCCGTGGGAGGTGCTGGTGGTGTTTACTGCCTGCTGGAGCCCGGGCTGGGCTCTCTGGCCAGGCGGCCTTTAGCTCTGCAGGGCCTGCACTGGAGGTTTGCCCCGGTGAAGGACTGGCCTCGCTGCCTCATTGGGGTGTCACTGGGGGGCTGGGGTCTGTGCTGAGCCACACGTGGCCGGGCAGTGCTGGCTGAGGCTCCTCGATGTTTTAGGGTCAGTTCCATGGGGCTGGAAGAAGCCCTGCGGGAGGCAAGTGGAATTCTGGAGTCCAGGTGAGGGCTGGAGTGCTCAGAGACACCCCAACCCAGCCAAAGAGACAATGAGACTGTAGCAAAGCCAGGTCTGTGTCTCCCATCCAGTCAGCCCCTGAAGCAGCACCGGATTTGGGAAGGGCCATCCATACCAGGATGGCGAGGGCTGGAAATCTCCTCTCCTCTCTCATTTAGAAGCACGAGGCACAACAACAGGCACATTAATAGCCAGATTGATGCTGACGTGGCAGAAGAGCACATCTATGCAGAGCTGGAAATGTCCATTCACACATGCTCTTAAACGCCCCGGGCAACGGAGCGCTGCTGTCACGGTCTGGGGGGCTTTGCACAGAAACCAGAGATTTTAACTAGGTCTGATCTTCAGGAGATGCCCTGAGGACTCCTGACGGAAGGCGGAGGCTGCCTGGAATTGCGCTGTGATGGCTGAGACTTGACAGGGCAGATCTACGCAAAACAATGGAAGGGAAAAGGGGACTGGGAGATCCAGCAGCATTAGAGATTCACCTGCCTTGCTCCGGCAGGATTTGCTGTGCTGCAGAGAGCTGAGCCAGGCAGGGGAGACTGGGTCTGTCTGCCCGGATTTGCCCACTCCTCTCCCTCACCCGGGCTCCATGCACGCACACACACCAAGCCAGTGGTGTGGCAATGGGCAAGGAGGGATTATCCAGGAGGAAGAGGCTCAGGAGGAGCTGTGGCCTTGCTCTGCATGGAGGGAGTGTTGGCTGTGTGCGTGGCAGGGCGGCGGCAGCGCTGTGAATCATCCAGCGGCTGGCGTGGGTGCAGGTGGCTCCCAGCTCCTGGTGCCAGGGTGGCCCTGCCACTGTCACTTCACCTTGGTGTCACCTCTGGCTGTGCTGGGCAGCAGGAGCTGACCCTCACCATGGGGCAGGTCCAGCCCTGGGTTAATCCCCCAGCCCACTCTCATCCACATCCTCCCAGAGAACAGCAAACTCCGTGTACTTCCTCACTCTGTGTCGCTGCTTCCTCCCCTCCTGAGCCTCTCACAAATTCCTCCTCCTGTGGAGACAGGGATGGCGGGCAGATATCTGGTTTGTCTCATCAAGCAGCAGGTTGAGCTGGGATGAGAGGAAAGGGGAGTTCTGGACGCTGCTGCTCGGCTCCCGTGCCGCTCCGCCTCTCTCTGTGTTTTTCCGGACCTCGCAGTTTTAACAGGAAACCCCCGTGTTTTGGTTCACGTCACGGACATTGCCACTGCCCGCGGTGGTGGCTCCAAACTTTGTGTCACCAATGGGGAGAGAACAGGAAGAGATTTGAGCTGTGGGACGTGGCAGCTGCTGGATTTCCTCTCCTTTCCTGTGCCAAGGCACAGCTGGATTCAGCAAGGGGGAAGGCAGGAGCAGGAGAACGGCAAACCCTCGGCAGCGCTCGCTCTTCTCACTTTATTTCAGCTTCAGGAAGAAGTGGGTGGGCCAGCTTGGAGCAACCCAAACCAAAAAAACCTGTGGCTCTTTGCGAGGCATATGCTCCCTTGGAGGAAAGCTGGGCTGGTTTGCACTGAGAGCTCCGTGTTTGCCTTTGGAGCAGGGACACTGCCAACCCCGGCGGCTCACTCGTGCAGAGATAAGTTCGAGCGCGCGGAAGTGTGTGAATTCTAGGAATTGAGACAGAAAAACAAAGAGCATATGTGTGCTGCGTGCTTGGCTCGGCCCAGCGGTGAACTCTGCCGCGCTACGTGCGAGGAGCCAAACGCTGAGCAAAGGGTTGGAGGGTGTGTGAGTGTGTGTGTGTGGCTGGGCAGGGCCCAGTGCCACGTGCAGGGGCTCAGGGCAGGGAATAATGCGAAATTCCCTGAGAGGGAATGAGCCGGCAGCAGGCAAACAGCGGCAAAACAGTGAAAACCCGATGAATGATTTGTTTGAGAAATACGGGAGCCAATTAATATTGATCACGGCACGAGAGCATGAGCTGGGTCACAGCCCTTGTGCACGCACAGAGCCCTCGCAGGGGTGAAATGACTGATTCTGCAGCCTCGTGGTGAAGGGATAAAGAACGCGAGAGAAAAGGACGCGTGCAGCTCGAAGTGACTGTGTCACCAGCTGCGCGTTCTTTGTGGGCGCTTCTAAACCGGCTAATTACCCCGAAATCTGCGCCTCAGCAAACGAGCGGGTTTGTCTGAGCCCCGCTCGGCTGCACAATGGCCCAGCAGCTGCAGAGGAGGGGAATGAAACCCTCCAGTGATGGGGTAAACACATCGAATTGCAGAATGGCAGATCGTGGCGGGGATGGGAGTTCCCTGCGGTGCCGCTCGCTGTGATGGACGAGGCGGGCGCTGGGAATGTCGCTGGGGCCGGCTGCTCCGTGGGTGCAGTGGGGACAGCAGTGGGGACAGCAGTCAGGACTGGCTCCCAGGGACAGCAGTGGGGACAGCAGTCAGGACTGGCTCCCAGGGCCAGCCCTGGGCAAGGACGCGGAGCCGAGCGCTGCGGGGGCCGGCACTGGTGGGCACGGCTGAGCCTGTCCGTGCCTGCCAGCCCTGGGAGCGTGGAGCACAGCCTGCAGAAGGGGCCGTGGCAGGGTCTGGGGGGACCTCGGTGTCCCTGGGAGCCGGCCTGGGGCGGCTGAGCCTCCCCCGTGGCTGCCCGCGGGGGTGGGCTGGGATGGAGGCTGCTTCGGAATCAGGTCAGGCTCTGGAGGGGCTGAATAGCGGCACGCCGGGCTCTGCATCCATCAGCGAGCTGAATTCCTGCTGTGCCGAGGGCCCCTTCCTTATCGGCACTAATCCAGCGCAGCAGCTGCAGCAGCTCCGTGGCACTCGGCGCTATCAGGGCTCCCGATAACCCGCCTCCCCCTGGGCTCCCGGTCACCCCCCTTCCCCTGCCGAACCCTCTCCGTGCTCCCGGCCATGTATGGCCACCCAGCCCGGCGCCGGGGCACGGCGTGACCCCCCGGCACCGCTGACACCGACAGGCAGACAGAGCCTGCGGGGACAGGGCGGCAGCAGCCAGCCTGCCACCAACCCCCTCGGAGGTGCTGCACCAGCCAAGCCCTCTCCTCCCGGCACGAGGTGTCCCCCCGCGCCAGCCGGCAGGACGGGGAGCATCTCTCCCGTGTCCCCTGGGGGCTGCAGGAGGGATGCTGGCGGCGGGTCGTGGGTAGCGATGCGCTCCTGGCAGAGCAGCGCTGCCGGGTCGGTCCCAAACGCACTTGGGGATTTGGGGATTTGTCCCCCTGCCCGAGCTGGCAGGGAGCGTCACAGGCCGGCCACAGCGCCCTGACACCCGGGGAGAAAGGGCCGCGCTCCCGGGGAAGGGCCAGGGCCAGGCTCCGCTGGGAGGGGACGCCAAGATTATTTCTGGTCTCTCCTTGCTGCTGCGGGGAGCCCGGAGGGCAAGAGTGTCTCTGAGCTCACGTCCCACCAGGGCCACTGGCCTCATTGCGGGAGTGTAATTGCTACGCTAATTGGGACAAATCATCATCAGGGGCCGGGCCGGGGGCTGATGGCCTGACCCGGGCCGTGCCGTGCTGAGAGGAGCCCTGGGATGCTCGAAACCAATGAAGTTCGAAGAGCAGATGTAGAAAGAGCAAACTAAAATTGTTCTTCTTGCCTCTTCTTCCGTGGGGTCGCTTAAATCTTCTTGAGAAAGTTTTTAATTGGAAGGCACCACATTAAAAAAAATGATGCCAAGTGCGAATGGAGTCTGTCCCAGTTTAGGAGGCTGGGAATATTCAGCAAACTGGTTATGTCAGCTTCTCCCAAAGACAGCGGGATTTAGGCTGGAGCGTTTTAGCAAACTAGGGTAACTGTAAACCCAGCCTCTTCTTTTCATTATTTTTTTGTCTCTGTGGAGGTTTAGGTTGAATATGATGAAAAGGTTCATCCCCCAGAGGGTTCAGGCACTGCCCAGGCTCCCCAGGGAATGGGCACGGCCCCGAGGCTGCCAGAGCTCCGGGAGCCTTTGGACAGCGCTGCCAGGGATGCCCAGGGGGGATTGTTGGGGTGTTGGCCCCATTGCCTGCAGAGCACACTTGAGACTGCCCTGAGATTTGTGCCAAGTGGAAATGGTGGAAAATACATCACAGAACCCTAAAAAAAAAAAAAAAAAAAAAGCCTTTCTGGCTGCTCAAACCGCTCCCTTCCTGCCTCTGAACTGCTGGGCTGGGCACAGCGATGGCACCGGGTGCCCTGGGTGTTTCCTAGCCTGGCTCCTTCTCCCACGGCATGGGCTGGCCCTGCCTGCCCACAGCGGCAGCCACGGGCTGTGTGTAGCTCCCCCGTGCTCCCTCCCTGAGGCATCTGGGTGCTGACGGCCTCCTCTCCTCTCCCCTCTCTCACAGCGGCCATGGAGGCAGCGCTCATCTTCCTGTGCTCCCTGCTGGTACCAGCGGCCGTGGCAGACGGTAGGTGCCCGCTGCTTCCCACACAGCTCGGGAGCAGGCTGGGGAACCCCGGGGAGCAGCCTCCACCCGGACCCGCGGGGCTGGAGAGGGGTGTGGGGCAGCAGCCGTGAGAGCCCCAGAGTTTGTGGGGAGCTGCCAGGGCTCAGCCCACTCCCCTCACAGCCCCTCGTCTGCTCGTTTCCAGTGGCCACCCAGGAGAAGGAGGAGGAGGATCCCTTTAACTATGGTGAGTGAGGATGGCTGAGGAGGGTGTGGGTGTGCCATGGCCCTGCCCTGGAGCCAGCAGGAACGAGCCCTGTGTCTCCCCATCCCAGATTACCAGAGCCTGAGGATCGGGGGGCTGGTGTTCGCCGTGGTCCTGTTCACCGTGGGCATTCTCCTCATCCTCAGTAAGCTGCGGTGTGGTGGGTGCTGGGCTGGCAGCCTGGGGCACCAGGGGCTGTTCCCGTGCTGGGGGGCACTGGGAAAGGCCTCATCCCATTCCCCTTGGGCCAGGCTCACCGAGTTTCTCTCCCCTTGCAGGCAGGAGGTGCAGGTGCAGTTTCAAGCAGAAGCCCAGGTGAGTGAGGGCACCTGGTGGGGAATATCCCCCTTGGAAACCCCCTCTGCTCCGATCCTCCCCGATCCTCTCACAGCCGGCAGAGGGGCCGCGCTCTGGGCGTCCCTTTGGGGTGCCCGAAAGCGGGGGATCAGCTCTGCCTGCTCCCAGCGCACCTTCCCGGCCATCCCACCGCCCAGGCACAGCCCCCGGTGCCCTCACCGTGCTCCTCTCCCCGCAGGGCTCCCGGGGACGAGGAGGCTCAGGCGGAGAACCTGATCACCTCGAACGGTAAGGTCACTGCTGGGCTCACCGTGCCAGCGCCCCGTGTCACACAGACACAAACCCCTCTGCTCTTCCCTTCGCAGCGACGGCGGCACAGAAAGCAGAGAACTGAGCAGGAGCCGATGCTGTGAGTGCCAGGCCGGGCTGGGGGGGGGCATCGGCACGGGAGGGACAGCTGGGGCTGTGTGTGGGGGTGGCTGCGGGGCTCTGAGCAGACCGGTGGGACTGGGCAGCTCTCCATTCCTGGGATGGGGTGGGGGCGAGCGCTGGGGTCTGCAGCAAGGAAACTCAGCACTGACAAGGTCCTGAGTGTCCACAGGCAGCCCAGCAGGAAAAGGAAGCATCTGTCCGGATTTTCCCGTGTGTTACACTTCCTTTTCGGGTGCTCCTCCACCCGCGAGTGGTTTTGGGTTTAGGGTGTGGACCCCTTGCGGTGTCTCTCCAACCTCCTGGGCTGTGCCCTGGTTTAGAGGGGGGAAAGCTGGAGCCCGTGCAGGCAGTTTGTGCTGCTGGGGTACAACGCCAGTGTGGGCAGAGCCTGACCCCTGCTCTGCCCCCCTCGCAGACCCAGAGACCCGAGGACAGACGCTGGGAGCGCCCGTGCCCGCGGCCTGTGAGGAAACTGAAAGCCCAGCAGCAGGTCCCTCTCAGGAGGCGCGGAGCCACCGTGTCCGTGTCCCCCCGGTTCTCCGTCTCCTAACCCGACTAAACTCCGCTCACCGTCCTCTCTGCCTCCCGTGGTGTGTAATGTTGCTGTGAGATGATCATTACCTCTAGGGCTAGTTGTTGCTGATGTTGTAATCGTGACTTTCTCTTCACCTTTCTCGTGCTGTGCGTGTGATTCGGGCTCTGCAGGACTGGCAGGCTGCTGCCCTTTGGGCTGCCCTCCAAGCCTGGGAACAGGAGTGTGGGCTGTGGGGCCGAGACCCCCGTCCCCTGCCCAGTGCCAGCAGCACAGCCACCCTGGCTTTGGGCAGGGCTTGGGGACCTGCAGTGCCCTGGGGACCTGCCCAGCCTTTTCAGGGCCACCCGTCCCCATTTCAGCAATAACCCCCTGCGTGCCCCCAGCCTAAAACCAGCCATGGTGGGGGGTGAGTCAGGCAGGGACATCCCATGGCTCAGCCCCCCTCGCTGGGGTCACTGGGGTGCTGGATTCCAGGCTGAAGGGAGCTCTCCCGCCTCTCCTGCTCGGCACTCCCCATTTCTGTCCCTGGTTAAACCTGTGGGACGCTGCTTTGAGTGTGAGGCAAGGCTGTGGTGGCAGAGAAGCCCGTGAGGTCCCCAGCACGGTGACACTGTGGAGGAGGGCAGCAGCACAGCACAAACCAGCTCCTGCCCACGAGCCACAGCTGGGTGGGTGTCACAGGCAGAGGGCTGAAGAGAAGCAGAGATCCTGTCTGTGCCTGTTTCTGGCAGGGAAAGGGCAGTGGCGTCTCCTCCTGGTGCTCCCTGCCCCTCCTGATGCCTTGTCACTCCCTGTGCCACCGGTGTCACTGCTGTGTGTTGTCCCATGGCGGTTCCGTGTCACCCCCGGTGCCAGCTGTCCCTTCTCCCCATGGAGCAGCAGCGAGTGGCACTGAGCGATCCTCGGGGCTTTTGCACACCTGAGCTTTCACTGTGACAACGTGCTGAGCCCAGAGATCATCGTCACCCTGTGTCCTCTCCTGGGCCAGAGGCAAACCCGTGAGTTTTGGCTCTTCCCCAAGTCCATGGGCAGGCAAAACCTTGGCTGGGGCTGGGGACTGGGGTGGTGGCAGCAGTGGGGGGGTCCCAGGGCTTCTCTGGAACACCTCAGGGTGCCATCCCCACACCGGGAAGAGGGTCTTGTCCTCCAGGATGGTTTCGAGAGGAGTTTCTGCTGTATCCATCCCGCTGTGGTGGCCCAGCCTCCAGCGTGGGCTGTGTCCCTGCATGCTTGGCGTCACTTGGTGGCACCGGGAAGCTCTGTCCCATCTGTGCCAGGCAGAGGGACCGTGTCTCTCGTGTTGTGTCCCTTCCCTCCGTCCTGGCTGTTGCGGAGAGCTCCTGGGCAGAGCAGACCCCCGAGTGTCACGGTGTGTGTCCCGTCGGAGTGCCCGTGCTGTCCCTAGTGTGCCGTCGGTGTTACCACGAAACAAAGAGCTCCCTGTGGTGTGTAAAATGGCCCAACCCTGACTGTTGTAAAATAAACTGAGCTATTGTGTCTCCTTTTAAATAGGCGAGTGTGCTGGAGGGCTGGTGTGCTCCGTGCTGTGACCTAAGGGGAAAGGAATAAAATCTCGTTTCTATCGGTGCCTGCCTGCGTTGTCTCGAGGGCCGTTCCCAGGGCACCCGGCAGCTCCCCACGCCGTCCCTTTGTCGGGGCCAGGGGAGCGGGGGAGCGCCCTGGGCAGCACAGCCGGCCTCTGTGCCGGCCGAGCCCCCTCCTGCTCCCTCCTGCAGCTCAGCAAGAGCCAGAGCCCGTGGGAAGGGAGCGCGGGGGCGCGGCCACGGGCACTTTTGTCCCTCGGCTTTTTGGGAGCCGCGGTGTGGGGCTGCTGGCGCGCCGCTCCGGCGGCTGCTGAGCGCTGCCAGGGCACAGGGACGGCGGTGACAGCAGAGCCACCGTGACGGCCCCACGCTGCACCCTCCCGGGGCTTGGCCGCAGCCCGTGGCCCCGGGGCCGGGCCGCCGAGGGCTCCGGTGTCCGCGCTCCTCAGCGCTGCCAGGGCAGCGTCCCCCGGGCCCCGCTGTCCCCTTCCCCGGCCAGCCCCGCGTCCATCGGCCCGTGCTCGTGACTGCCGCCGGCCGATGGCGAGATTAGAGCAGAGCGGATTGCACAGCCTTCCCGGCAGCCGGCCCCGCGGGGCCCGGGGCTGGCACGGCCCGGGGAGGGGGCAGCATCCCGGTGCCCACCGCCCGCTGCCGGCGGGATGCGCCGCGGGCACGGCCGTGCCACGGAGCTGCTGCTGCGGCCCGGAATGGCGCGGTGCTGGGCAGAGCCGGCCGAGGGACACCACCCTCGGTGCCAGGCTGGCAGGACGGGGCGTGCTGCCTCTCCAGCAAAAGGCAGTCACAGCCTGTGTGGGAGCCCAGCCCCGGGCTCGCCACCGCCGCGGGAGGTGAAGCCCGGGGGGCTGACAATGGCGAGGAGAGGGAGCGCTGGGACAAGGACACGCAGCTCGGGGTGCCCTGCCCTCCCCGGCGGCTGGCACGGTGGGTGCTGCCCCTGCCCTTGCCTCTCCCCCCTCTTCCCCAAAGGCGGGCGGGAGCGCTGTGCCTCCCCTCGTGACTGCGATAAACATTACACCGAGGCCATTAATGTTTAATGAGGTTTGTCTCCCAATTAATGCGCCTTCCCGTGGGTGCCCACTCGCAGAGCGAGGCGCCCGCAGGACGACACGCCGAAGCCATGGGTGACGGTAAGGACAGACACTTCCCCGGGGACATCTCCGTGCCAGGAGCAGCGCTGGTCCCTCCCACAGCAGAGGAAGCTCTGGCTGAGGATTTGGGGTGGGCAGACGTGGGGATGGATCCTCAGAGCTCCGCAGCCCTGTGGCACATCGGGGCCGGCTGGTGTTGGGCTTCTTGGGGCGATTTCTCCTTCCAGACCGCTCCCTGCAGAGGGCTGTGCAGTCAGGTAAGGTGGCTGCAGAGGTGACACGGGGACCAGCTCGCTGTCGTGGAGTTTTGGGGTGTGTCTGGTGCGAGGTGTGAGCCTCGGGGGTTGGTTCAGTGCCCTGAGGGGACAGAGCCATTGCTGGAGTCTGCCCTTCCCGAGGGCGGTGGAGCTGGGTCCCTGCAGCTTCACCTGGAGCTCGGAGGCTCCCGAGCATCCTGCAAATGCAGCCTGCAAGAGCATCCCGTGAATTTACCACGGATGTGAAACCTCCTGGGGTGAGACCAGGAGTTTCCTGACTCAGCCGAGTGCCAAGGAAGTCACAGCACTCTCACTTGCAGTCCTCGATCCTGGTCTCTCCCGTTTCACATTGTGAGGACGTGGCTTTCACTGGAATTTCTCGTTTTTTCAGGCCAAGTGCCCGAGCAGGGCCAGGACAGGTTCAGCTACGGTGAGTGTGTGGCCCTGCAGGCCGGGGGCAGCGGGCAGGGGTCGGGCAGCCCCCTGCACTCTGCCGTGGGCTCTGTGCTGCGGGCTGGGGCTGGGCTGAGCCCTCCTGGCTCTCCTCCTCCCCAGACTATGACACCATCCGCAACGGGGGACTGATCTTCGCCGTCGTGGCTTTTGTCATCGGGCTCCTCATCATCCTCAGTAAGTGCCTGGGTGGGCCGGATCCCCCTGGGCGCTGCTCTCAGGGGACGGGCTGGGGGTCACCAACGCTGCCCCCACAGCACCGCGGTGGGCACAGCCTGCCCCCGGGGCGGCCTGGGAACTTTCCATCCAGGCACGCTCCCAGCACAGGGCGAGTTGGGAAGGAGACCACGTAAATATTTAGTGTTTCCCTGCCAGCGCCAGGGCTTCAGAGGGAAGGTCACTCCTTAAAAATAGCAGAGAAAACTCTGACATTTGCAGAGAGAGGAACCAGCAGTCCCTGAGCCCTCGAACCTCGGCAGCTCCCTGGCTGACCCAATGCTAAGTGTGACCCTGGCTGGGTGTTCTGGCACCACTTCGTGCGGGGTCGGTGTAGTCACAGCTGCTCCAGGACGGTGCCCGCCAATTTTTGGGAGAAAACCATGGAAACCATCAGCATTTGCAGTGAGGGGGCAGCTGGAGCAGGAGCCTGTGGCTGGGCAGTGCCGGGGCTGTGGGGTGGCTGTGATGGGTGTGAGAGGCTCGGCCTCAGTCGCTGCTCTCGCCCTCAGGCCAGCGGTTCCACTGCAGAGGGAGGAAGAAGAGGAGGTGGGTATTGCACGGTGCCTGTTCCAGTCCTGCCGGCTGACAGCGCCAGCGTCCAGCCCACGTCCCCCCTTCTCTCAGCCACATTACCCAGCCTAACTCTTCTCCCTTTGCTTTTTGCTCCACAGACAAGGGAACGAGGACGAGCTGTAGGTGCAGGTAGGAGGCTGCAGCTCCTGTAGGCTCCCTGTGCTGGGCAGGGATGCTTTGGGGTACTCCTGCTTCAGGGAAACACTTCTGGGGGGTCTGTCCCAGGAGGCGAGGGGCTGGGACACGCTGGCCATGTCACCCTCTCTCTCTCCAGTTCCAGAGCTGCAATGCCACTGCGGAGGCAGAGCTCCAGCCCAAGCCCAGGAGTCCTGGCCAGCGGCCACCCCTCACCCCGCTCCAGTGGATCCATTACCCCGCAAGGCCAGAACGCAAATTACCCTCGTGCTTTCGCCTCTCTTAGACCCAGCAAGAGTTTCTTGGCTAATAAAGTTCAGGTTCCTTGAGGTTAAACAGTGTGCCCGAGGCGTTTGAATCGCCCACTCTCCTGGCCCGGCGCCAATGGCTTTTCTGCCCTGCAGGCGTCTTCCACCACAGACCCAGGAGAGGTTCCCGCAGGCTCCTCCGCAGCCCGAGGCACAGCCGCCTCCACCTCGGGTTTGCTCCGGAGGTTTCTTCTCCCAGCCGCACGTCCCGGATCCTGCGGCACTCGCCTTTCCCTTGGGATGCCCAGGAAGGCGCTGGGGCTCTTTGTGTGTTCGTGTCTGGCTGGGATGGGTTAATTGTCTCCCTGGCAGCTGGGAAGGTGTTGGGAACACTCCAGGTCTGGCTCCTGCTGCTCTCCCTTCAATACCCCCATCAGCAGCACCTCGGGGTGGGCAGGACCCCGGCAGGGGACTCGGCCAGGACAGCCCCAAACCGACCAAAGAGATGTCCCAGGCCAGGGGACACCTGCTCAGGTACAGAAGGAAAGGGAAAGGAGGCGAAAGAGGGATGTTCGTGAGTTACAACATCCTGACTTCCCGGGAACGGGGCTGGGCATCACCTGGGATGGCAACTGAGGAATTTCAGCCTTCTGGATTTCTTCTCTTCCCCTTTTCTTGTGCTCACGCTCCCTCTGCTTTCGCTTTATAAACTGCCTTTATCTTGACCCACGCCTTTGGGGGATTTTCCCTCTTTTTAATCCCTCCCTGCCCTGCTGGGAGCTCAGTGGGCAACTGGTGTGCAGCCAAGGTCACCCCGGCACAGCCCCAGAGCGCCAGCCAGGCGTCCTTCTCGGCCAGGAACGGGGCTGGGATGGAGCACGGAGCTCTTTGTGAGCTCTCGACCGCTCTCGGCTTCGGATCCAGCCAGAAACGCCTCTTTCAAAAAAACAAAAGAGCGAAACTCTCCGGCAATTGGGCCGTGAGTGAGGAGGGAGGTTCGCTCTGCGCGCCGAGAGCTGGCCCGACACAGACACCTAGTGACGGGAGGGCACAGGGCCGCCTGTCCCCCACCCTGCCCCAGCTCCTCGCCCCTTGCCCTGCAGCCCTGGGGCCAAAGGGGACCTCGGGGCACCCCAAAAAAGCGAGGAAGGAGGGTTCAGGGAGGGATGCAGCGAGGAGCTCGCTCCCAGCCTCGTCAGTCTGGGGATTGCATGACCAGGGAATGGTTTGGATGGGAAATCCCAACTCAGGGAGGTTTCCTCCCCTCACCTCAACCTCACGGTGGTTGTTTGGGTGTGCAAGGGGCTGCCCTCAGTGACCCCGACGGTCCCAGCACAAGCGGGATGGAGAAACCAAACCCCTGGGTCCGTTTGGGCTTCGATCGAGGTCAGACATTGACAGGAAAATAGGATTAGCTGGGGGGAGGTTATTAGGCAAAATCCGTGCAATTTGTCTAATCTGAGGTGCTTATTTAACACAGTAAGGAGATTATTTTGGAATATAATTTTGACTTGAGAGTGACCCACTAATAAAGACTCGTTGCAGATTTGCACAGCTCAAGCAGGGACAGGAGTCCTTCAACCAAGGAAGAAAATGGTTAATGGTTAAACTTGATGGTCTTAGAGGTGTTTTTCAAACTAAATGATCCTGGGGTCATTTCAAACGAAATGATTTTCAAACTAAATGATCCTTCTGTGAGAAGTGCCTGTTGAAGAGCAGAGAAGGGTTTGGCCTCCCCAGAACTGCCCTGCCCACACCTCACTGAACGTGGTGGGGCTGTGCCCCCCAAAAGCAGGAGCTGAAGGTCCCACAGAAGGCAGGAAGGCAGCAGGGAGTAAAGTGAGCCCGTCCTCAGCAAGGTTCCACACCCCTGAGGCTGCCTCCCTGCCGGCTCCTGAGCCTCTGGGGCTGCCCTTCACAGCCCCGCAGACAGAACCCCCGCGGCTCTGGGCCCGGGGATTACAGGGAGTGAAAAGCCGTGTCTGGCTCCCGTGTGGGATCTCTGTCTCGGCACCAGATGGCATTAATGGCATTATTCTGCACGGCTCGGGGACACCCACGTGTGCCCACACCCGCACAGCCCCACAGCCCAGCCAGGGCTGGGGACACTGACAGGGGGACAGAGGCAGGCCACACCCCACACCCAAACCCAGTGACATTTGGAGGGCAGGGTCCTCTCAGAGCTCAGCTGTGAGCAGCCCCAGCATGGAGCCGGGAGCAGAGGACAGGCACAAACCAAGGACAGGGTGCAGAGGAAGTGTGACCCCTCTGAGCTGGGCTGGAGGGGCTCTCTAAGCCTCCACAGTCACTTGTTTTGGGTGTTGAGCCCTGGAGCTTTGCGAGAGGGAAGCTGGGGACACCCCAGCTGGGGACACCCCAGGCCAAGGCCACCGTGTGTCCTTTCCCCTGCCACTGCCCCGATGAGAGGGTCCTGCTCTCGCCAGGGTGAGTCAGTGTCCCCATCAAAGGGTGTCCCACGGACAAGCCCAGCCCCTCAGCCCTTTCCTGCTGCTCCCTGTGCCCCCCGGCCTTGCCCAGGAGGTGTTGGCCTTCTCCCCTGAACCAGGCAATCTCGGAGGATTTCTCTCACAGTCCCTTGAGCCATTAATCTTCTCAGAGTAAATCTTTTCTGCGGCACAAAGGGGATTGGGTAAATAATACAGTGGGCAACTGGAGTGCCCTTTTCCTCTGGGAAGGCTTCCAGGTCCAAACAGCTTCCCCTCGGCGCTGGTTATTCCCTGTTCGCTCTGCCGGCCCCTGGATGGACACACGGAGGGAGAGGGGCTCTGCCTGGCTGTGGCTTGGCCTGTCGCTGTGTTTCCTCCCTGACTGAGTGTGGGGAGATGAGGCAGCGGGGCCGGAGCCGGAGCAGCAGCTGCCAGCACAGCTCCGCGGTGCCAGGGACGCATTTCGCCCATGAGGGAACACGAAACGCAAAATGTCTCCTCGTTAGTTTAAAGAGGAGAGCAGCAAATGGTGACTCAGGGAGCCAGAGAGGAACACTGGAGAGAGGAGAGATGGGCCGGGCTGGCGGGGAGCCAGCCACGTGCCTCAGCCTCCCTCTGCTCAGCTCCCGAAAAGGCAGCAGCAGCACCTCTGCAAAAGCAGCACTGCTCCACGGGAATTATCCTGGGCTGGAATGATCCTCCGGCCCCAGGAAACGACATTCCAGCCCCATTTCCACATTGCCCCAAAGCGGAGGCGATTAGTGAGTAACTGCTCACAGGCAGACGGCCGGGGGCAGTGATGCTGTGGGAGTGCAGCCCGGGCATGGACAGGCTGCGGGGGCCCTCCCGGTGGGATTCACAGCGGGATTCACAGCGGGATGGGGCTGGAAGCAAACGTGGGTCCCCATGAACCCAGTCCGTGCGTGTCAGGGCCGTGCCTTGGGATCCCAGAGGCTGGAAAACACCTCTGAGACCATCCAAGCCCATTAACCAACGCTGCCAAGGCCAGCACTAAACCATATCCCCAGGGGTCACATCTGTACACATCTGTCTTTTAAATCCCTGGTTTAAATCCCTCCGCCGCTGTCCCGGGCAGCCTGTTTAGCCCCTGGGGCTTGCTAAAACTGTGCTAAGCCCCTGGAGGCGGCGAGGACAGGGACCGCGCTCTCCTCCGCGCACGGAGCTCCCCTCGCAGAAGTCCCCTCGCCCCTGTCGCCGCTGCCCCGGTCCCCGCTCAGCAACGGAGCGCTACGACACTAGAGGGAACCAAATCCCAGCTTCTTGCCGGGAAAGAAGCTTTTCCTTGGGAAGATACGAGCGTCCCGGCTGCCCGGCGAGCGATTCGGGCTGTGGGCACGGGGGAGCCCTTGGCAGAGAACAGAAGCACAGGATGGTTTGGGCTGGGAGTTTAAAATTGTTCCCCCTTTTTTTGTCCACAGTCACAGGCGCCAGGGATCCCTTATGGAAACGCCGCTGTTCCTGTAGTGCACGACCCAAAGCGCTTGAGTAGAATGTCATTTTTGGGTACCTTGACCCGCTGGCACCTGTTTGTCCGAGGGTTTGCAGCCTTTTATTGATGCACAGGCCCCTCGCCACCCCCAAGGCGTTCATCCTCCACACTCCACGTGGCAGCGGCCTGCTCCCCTCTGCACTGGGGAAACTGAGTCACTGGGGGCTGCAGCCACAGGAAAGCTGGGGTCCTTCCCCCCTCAGCACCCACACAGGGCCACCCTTGGGGCTGGGGGCAGCTGGGGACGAGGGGCAAGAGGGTCCAGGACAGGTTTTGCTGGAAGGAATCCTAGTGGGCGTGCCCAGCACTTTCGCACCCAGGTGTACCCAGCAATTAGCTGACACCCACTCTGCAATTACCCTGCAATTACCGGCAGAGCTGCCCACCGTGTGAGCGCTGGGCCGGCAGCGGTGGCTCTGCAGGACTGTCTTTGTCGCCGTGGGACGCGGTGTGCGCTGCGGGGTCACGGCGGGCTGGCCCTGCCCGGAGAGGTGCTGCCGGGGTAAGTTGGCGACGCGTGGGAAGCGCTTTGTGGCAATCGGCTCTCCGCAGATAAGTAGCCCTGTTGTTTCAATGATCGCTTCCTGCGGGGATTTGTCTGCTAGGGCGGCCGAGGCCACGGGCCGGGGGCCCGGCGGGAGGTGAGGTGTGCCCCGGCCAGAGGGACGCGGGGAGCAGCGCCTCTGCCCCGCCCGGGGCACAACCTGCGGCTGGGGCCGAGCCCCGGAGCTCTGGGGGTGCTGTGACCTCCTCTCGGCTGTTTGACTCCGTGTGCCTGCATGAGGAGTGGGTTTGTCGAGTATTAGTGGAAGAATTGCCTTCAGGGGGAAATACCTCGCTGGCTAACGGGGTGTGTGAGCGCGGGACACTGCGGTAATCCCCAGAGCGCTGGGGTAGCCGGGAGCGGAGTGTAATTCTGCCCAGGGGCAGGACAAATGCCAGGGACGGGGGAAATTGAAGGGAGAGGCTGTTCTCAAAGGGCTGTGGGATGGCCAGGGCCCTCAGGAGAAGCACAAGAACCCCCCTGTGCAATTTCTCCCGAAGCCTGTTGGGGCTCAGAGCTGTGCGTGGGCATGCGTTGCTGTAATTCCTCCTGTGTCTTGTGCGGAGTTTGGGCCAGGGAACTAATTCCTCAGCGTGAGCTTCACCTTTGACCCGTGCAGCTGGGCTGGCTGCTGCCTCTGGCTGGCTGCTGGCTGCCCGTGAGCGGGGCAGTGGCTCCAGGGAGCGTGAGACGGGCTCCTCCTCACGAGTCACCGCTGGCCTGGCCTCCTGTGAGCCGCCTGTGCTGCCGAGGCGCAGGTCAGCGCTGCCCAAACAATTCCTGTGGAGATTTCCTGCCTTTCCTCAGCACAGCCACACGAAGCACACGAGGCAGTTCTGGTTGGGAGCAGGCCACCAGCTTGGCGGGCTCAGCGTGCGTGCAAAGGACACACAAACGCTCCCTGCGCACATCCAAACACGGAGCTGTGCAGGGCCCGATGTGCCCGGACTGCGGCTGGCTGCCGGGCACGAGTCGAGCCCCAGGTGTGGGCTGGCAGCAGCTCCGGGAGCTCTGGCTGCCCGCCCAGCCCTGCCAGCCCTGCACGTGTGCCCGGCCTCAGCGAGCTGGCACAGGGCCTGGCCTCAGCCGTTCCTGGAGCAAACGGGGCAGGAGCGAACGGCACCGGCGGCTCACGGACCGGCCAGGGCTCCCCGAGCGTGCCCTGGGCTGAGTGCTCGCCCTGCCAGCCTCAAGGTTTGGCTCTGGGGCTGCTCCCTGCCCGGCCAGCAGCTCCTGCCCTGGAGGAAGGAGCATTTCGAGGGGGAGGTCAGTGTGCTGGGTTGATTCCCTGAGCTGGGCATGGTGAGGAAACTCACGAGAGCTGCCGAACAGTGAAGGGAGCTAAAAATGAACGGGTGAGCAGCATTTACTCCCCCTGCTCACATGCCTCACACAGAGATCCGTGGGGCCTCGTGGGCGCTGTGCCAGCGAGTGCCCTGCCAGCCCACGCTCCCTTCACTCCCGAGTGTAGGAGGGTACCAATCCCACCTGAGCCCGATGCTCTGTGCGCCGCTTTGCCAAGCGCTGTGGCAGGTTCCGGGCTGGCAGCTCGCTGTGAGCAGCCTGGGCAGGGCTGTGCTGCCATCCTGCAGCAGCTGCCGGGGAGGGAAGGGGGCAGATGCCTGGCATGTGGCTGGGGCTCCCCAGAGCCCGGGCTGTGCCGGCTGCCTGGGCATGGGCCTGCATACCAATTTCCCTGCCAAGTACCGGCGAACATCTGCACGGCGATGTAGGTGGCGATTGAAATGCACCCTCGGCTCCTTGGAGGGGTTTGCGTGGGCACCGCGTGTGCATCAGCTGCCGCCTCCCGGGACGCCGGCGGCGCGCCCAGGGGTGCGAGCGACACGTGCCCGCGTGGGACGGCCGTGACACCCACGGGCCGCTGAGGTGGCCTGGGAACGGGCTGGGGAGGGGGCGGTGACGGCGCTACCGAGCGCCGAGGAAGAGGAAGCACATCCCTGGGGAGGAGGAGGAGGAGGAGGAGGGAAGGCTGTGGTGTGTCAGGCCCGCACAGCACGGGCACAGCGTTGGCCCCTGGTCCTGCTGCTGGCACTGAGCGTGGCAGTGGCCTCACTGAAATGACAACTGGTGTGGGTGGCCTGGAGCAGGGAGGGGACACGGGGTGCGCATGGAGGACTCAGCGTCCTGGCAGCTTCTCTGCGTCCTTTGGCGGTGTCCCCTCTGAAATGGGGACCTGCCACCCACGGGGACGCCCTCGGCGAGCTCTTCAGGGGGCTCCCAGGTGGGAAGGTTTGCAGTGAATCCTCGAGGGCTGGAAATGGCCGAGGGGCTGTTGTTTTCCCAATTTCCGTGACGATAGTTGCGTTCTCAATTAAATCTAAACAGTGCTTTTTAAAAAATCCGAACGTAATGTTTTTCCTGCTGGTTGTTTTGTTTGAAATCTGAATGCTTTAATCTTTCTTTCTGTTTATTTTCCAACAAATTGGGCTTGTAAAGGCTGTTTTGGAAAGCAAAGAAAACCTGCTATAATCACTTCAAGAAAAGACACTCTGAATGCTCTAACGGTCCAGACAAATTGGCTTTGGTGCGACTAAGTCTTGGGGAGTACAAGGCTCGGCTTGGGCTAAGCCGTGGATAAATACACCCCAAAGTCAAGCATTAGCTGGTATTTGTTTGTTATTTGCTGGCTGGAGGGATGAATGTGTAATGAATCTGCTGGCCCCGTCTTGCTCGTGTCCCCCCTCACGGGAGCAGCACGGGCTGCCCAAATCCTCATCTCCCATCCCTACAAGTGTCCAAAACCGGGCTGGACAAGGCTTGGACCAACCTGGTCTACTGAAAGGTGTCCCCATGGTCTGCAAGGTCCCTTCCAACCCAAAGCACTGTATTATTTTTGTCCCTTGGATGCCGGACCAGTGTGCGGGAGGCTCGGGGATCAGGAGCAGTGCCAGCTGCGCGTCCCGGGGGCTGCACCGCCAGGACAGGGCTCACCTGGGCCAAGGCTCCGCCGCGATGGGGATGCGGGAGCGCGAACCGATGGATGGCCCGGGGCCGGGCGCGGCTCGGGGGCGGCCGTGGGGGCCGGGGGCTCGGGCTGCCCCGGCGCACGGCGAGGAGGAGGAGGAGGAGGAAGGGGCTCGGCCGGCGGGGGCCGAGGCCGCCCCCAGCCCTGCGCGGCGCGGGGGGGGCGGGCGCGGGCGGGAGCCCGGCCCACGGGCGGGAGCGGAGCGGGGCGGAGCGGGAGCGGCGCTGGGCACCTCAGCCGGGCTGGCAGCGGCGGCAGGAGCGCGGCACGCCGGGGCACCGCACCTCCGCAATTGCGCCGCAGCCCGGGGCCAGAGCTGCTCTGTATGGCATGTGGCTGGTAACTTTTCTCCTGCTGTACTCTTTGCCGAAAGGTACGTGGGCAGCGGCGCGGGGGCGGCGGGGGTCCCCGGCAGCGGGACCGGCTGGGCGGCACGGGCTGCGCCCTCCCCGGGGCTCTCGGCGCTCCGCTTCTCGGTCCCACGTCTCTCGGTGCGTCCTCCCCGGGGGTCCCGGGGCTCTCGGTGCGTCCTCCCCGGGGTCCCGAGGGTCCCGGTGAGCCCTGGTGGGATGTGGATACACCATCCCCGGGGTCCCTGGGCGCTGGGTACGACCTTCCCCGGGGTCCCGGGGCTCTGGTCGCGCCGTCCCGGGCTCTCGGTGCGCCCTCCCCGGGGTTCCGCGGCTGTCGGTGCCGCGCTCTGGCTGCGCCCTCGCCGAGTGCCCGCGATTGTCGGAGCGCTCTCCCCGGACGGCGCGGCGGAGCGCGGGGCTCGGGGCGCGCAGCGGGGCCGCTCCGTGCCGGCGCATCCCGGAGCGGCTCCGCGGCGGTGGCAGCGGCGGCCGGGACCCCGCACCGATCCCCGGGACCCCGCACCGATCCCCGGGACCCCGCACCGATCCCCGGGACCCCGCACCGACGGGCGCAGCATCCTCCGGCGGGGCCGCGCCGGGACCGAGCGCTGCGCGTCCCCCGAGCGCTTCTCAGTCCGATCCCGTCAGCGGGAGAAACCCAGCGATGCCTTAAAATTCGCCTCGTTCCCCCTAGGAATGCTGTGTGAAGTGTAACCCCGCGGCTTGACATCAATCAGATTATAGATAAATCATATATGTGTGTGGGGGGGGATGGGGAGAATCATGGAACAAGCGTGTCAAGGAGACACACGCTGGAAGATTGCAGATTAATTTAAAGTTGGGCATTAAGTGGATGCTGCCCACATCCAGCGAGGTGATACTCTAACCGAGTCTCTGCTCCCGATGCAATTAAAGAGAGGCAGGAGCTGCGTGGAGCACGGGCACTTAAATCCCACTGCGTTTGTTACAACA
The DNA here is from genome assembly GCF_009819655.1 of Sylvia atricapilla. Taxonomy (NCBI): domain Eukaryota; kingdom Metazoa; phylum Chordata; class Aves; order Passeriformes; family Sylviidae; genus Sylvia; species Sylvia atricapilla. The sequence goes on from NC_089162.1 coordinate 6,310,072, forward strand.
ATCGATCCATGTTACATAAAGGAATTGCCCATTTCCGGATCTGCGGGAATTTTTAATTATGTTTCTGTAACAAATTACCTCTTTGCCCACGACTCGACCTGCGGATGCCGTGCTGGAAGCGCCCACCCCTCGGAAAATTGTCTGCTCGGAGGATGTAAAATGACATTTGCCCTAATTATCGTCTCTGACATTTGAGAACAGCAAGGGGGAAATTTTAGGAAATGAGGGAAGTGAAAGAAAGGGGACGGAGCTGCTTCCTCGTATGAGACCTCTCTTGCTGCCCACTACATTACCCCGTTAGCTGAATGTTAATCCAATGAAAAATATTTACTGAGGTTTAATAGGGCGCCCTGTCCAGTTGTGCGGTGATGATCAATTATTCCATCAATTATTAATTATGGAATAGCTGCTTTAGTCGAGCTGGGGTGAAGCCGCTTTTGGGAGCTTTACCCAAAATCGCTATTGTGCTTCAGATCTGCTGAGCTGAACGTGCCAGCGTCTGCTTTGCTTACATTTGCATTTTTTACTGGGCTGAAAGGAAAAAAAAAAACCAAACCTGGAAACAAATAACCGTCGAGGATGCCATGATTCCTTTCGACCCCCAATAGTCAAAATAATAGAGAGCTGCAATGGTTTATTGCTTTTTGCATCTTTTCAGCCCCAGCTTCTTGGAAAAGGGATCTCTTCCCACAGAGCTATCTCTTCGGAGAAGAGCAAATTAAAAGCCTCCATTAGCACAACTCCTCGTGGCCTCATTTTACATTTTATTTCTTGAAAAAAAAGAAAAAAAAAAAAGAGAGATATCTTCAGCATCTAGCAGTCCTGCTGCTGCAAAGTGTTAACGTGAAGCGGTTCCAGAGAGAGGACAGCAATACAATGGAAGTTTCATTAGAATAATAGGATAAAAAAAATGAATTGCTTAATGCATGATAAACCTTTCAGATACTTAATATTTCTGGGCATCGAAGCACATCCTTTTAACGTGCTCCTGCTGTAGAACAAGAGCTCGAGTAGAAACTGAAAGCAGATAAACATTTGATCCAAGGGACCCCTGAAGTTTAGAAATCCCTCGATGGGCTGCAGCTGCTGATTTCCGCCCCTGTTTGTGGAATAAACAGAAAGAGGTGGTCGGCGAGCGGAGAGTTGAGCAGCGAGGTGGTCTGGCAGGGCGAGGGCGAGCAGCCAGGCAGAGGGGAAGGCGAGTGGTGTGATGAGGAACGGGCTGGTCACAACTGAGAGGCTGGGAGCCAGGGAAGCGTCTTCCCTGCGCGGTGTTGCTGGCTGCCTCTGCCGCCTGATTTATATTGGCATTATATTTACATGATGTTCCCGCGCTGGGCGCAGCGAACGGTGCAGCTCGCGGCTTTCTAATCTCTCCCATCTCGGCCCCCCAGTGTGGCACGGCGCTCGTTTGTCTCTGAAATGAAACATGGAAACCTCATTAAATGCACGGAGGAGAAGCCCGCAGTGCTCAGCCTCTCGCCGTGCCCGGCGCTTGTTTATCCTGCCAAAATTTCCCAGCCCCAGGAGCCACCAGGGCGCCTTTACCTGCGCCTGGCGTGGCCTTTGCCTGGGGATGGGGAGCGGGTAAAGGCACCCCTGATGTTCCCGGCGTTTGTCCTCTGCGGGAAGAGGCTGTGCCAGGGGCGAGCGCCAGGGATGTGCTGGGGAATGGCCCTTCCTGGAGCTGGGGGCTGCCCGGGAGCTCGGGGCATGGCTTGGGGCACGTACCTCGGTGTTGGGGTGTTGGGGTGCCGGGAGCTCTGCCCACGGGTGGCCCCGTGCCGAGGGGCTTGGATGGGCATTGCTCCGTCCTTCTCTGGAGCAGCTGGCGAGCCGAGGGCAGGAACGGAGCTGGAAGTCTTTGTGGCAGGGATTCTGACATGGCAGCACGCGAGGCTGAGCCGCGCCTCGGGTGACATGGAGGCACCTGGCAGCACGTTAATGGGTGCCACCTCCATGGTGGGCACCAAGGAGGAAGGCTCCTCGCAGTCCTTGCCGGGCTGCTGTTCGGGGAGGACGTGCAGTGGCAGCTCTGGGTGCAGAGCGTGTTCCTCGCCTCTGGAATCTCGGTTAGAGCCGGCTCCTCGTCTTTACATAACCGTGGGGTTGGGAGTCACCCTCTCGCTGCTGCTGGATCCAGCAGAAATATCCCCCATCGCACACAGGGCTGCGTGTTTGCCGCCATCAGCCGCCATCAGAGCCACACCAAACGTTCAGGAATTCCATCCCCAGGCTGGTGCTCCTGCCTGCTCCCAGCAGTGCCTGGGAAAGGCTGCGGCGGCTCCCGGCCCTGAGAGGGGACTGAGCGCGGCCTGGAGGGGATGGGGAGGTGAGGAGCTGGCAGAGCTTGCCCAGAGGTGTTCTCCTGTTGGCTTGGAGGGAGCCCCGGTCTCGGCCTCACCAAGCCGCCGGGTGTGTTGTGATGCATCGGGAGCGTGGCCCGGCCACTGTGGAGGGAGCCCAGGGCCAGGCGTGTGTGGCCTCTGCTGTGACCCCTTGCCCACCCTCGTGCTCGATCCTTTGACCTCCCCGGGGACACTGCATTGTCACTCCGGCTGGGTAATGTCACCAGATGTCCCCTTGGGGCCTCAGGCGTTGTGTTCAAGGCATGGAGGTGGGCTCTGGAAGGGGAGGGAGAGGCCCAGCCTGTGGTCCCAGGGTGAGGGTGACATCCCAGGGGGATGTCCAGCTCTGGCTCAGCCCCTGTGTGGATGGTGTGGTGGGGCTGGTGCCTCTCAGGAGCTCCCACGGGAGGTTCAGGAAGGAGGAATCCAGCCTGGGGAATGGTTTTTTCGCAGGCAAGGGTTACAGCCTCAGCCTGGGTGCTGTCGTAATCGCTGGAGGTGGTTCAGGCCTTAATTTCCATGCAGATGCATTATGGAGCAAATGCTTGGAGCACGTTTGAGCCGTGCCCTTACCCACGGAGGACCAGAGGCAGGTTCTCCTTTGCTCCCTCTTGGCCTTGTCAGGTCGGCAAGGTGCTCGGGCTGTGCCACCAGGGTGGGACTCGTGTGGCAGCCAAACTCCAGTGCCAGGGCAGGGAAGATGCTGTGGCAGGTACCTGCCGTGGCCGCTGCTGTGCTGGGCACCAGCTGAACGCCCCCAGGCCCTGCCTGGCATTTCCTGACACCATTTCTCCCCCCTGAGACCTGTCTCTGGGGGGCACAGGGTGCGGGAGTCACGGTCTAACCCTCTGGGCTGGGGAGGTGACATCCTGGAGGCCGTGCTGCTTTCCCTGGCACCTCTGAGCTCCCCTTGGAAGGGACCAGCCTCGGCCGCTTCCCTCCTCATCCCTTCCACGGCGCCTGGAAGTGCCACTTCTCGCTCCATCAACTCCAAGGTCACTCCCTTCGTTAGCACAAAGGCTGTTAAGGGTGTCCTGGCGATGAGGGCTTGGAGGAGGCTGGTTCCTTCCGAGGGGAAGGCCGGAGGCTGCTCCAGCGTTCCGACCCCGCAGGCGGTGTGCCCTGGAATTGCTGTCCTCTCTCCAGCGCGGAGGAACGACCGGGACCTGCCACCTCCCTGTAATTCCGGTGCGTGCCGGGCTTCGGTTGGCTTTCTCCTTGAGCAGGGCAGGTGTCAAACACCCTTAATGAGGATAATAGATGAGCTGCGAGGTGGCCATTAGCCTGCTGCTCTCCTCAGCATCCCTGCAGCCCGGCTCAGCCCGGCTCAGCGGGAACCCTGGCGGCTTCCCCGGCCCCTTTGGAGCCCCAGGGATGGGTTTTTTCCCTGGGGGAGCCTCGGCAGGTTCTCCCCAGCCTTGCAGGAGGGTTGGGGTGGGCACCTAGACCACCAGGAGCGGGAAGGGGAAAAGCTGCTGCCAGCGGGGTATGGTGAACTCCAGTCCGGTGTCTGCCCAGGGGATGGCATGAGCCCCCTCAAAACACCAATTCTTCAGCGTTTTCCCGGTTTCCACCCAGCTAAAGGGCCGCGCTCGGCTCTGGGGGATTTGGTGGCTTTGGGTGGGCTCGGGGCTGGCTGTGTGCTGCCAGCTCAGGTGATGGACGTGCGCGGAGAGCAGGAAAAGCCTCTTATCTCAGGAGGAAGAGCCCTGGCTGGCACGAAGCCGGTCCTTGTCTGAGAGCGCTCCTAAATCTGCTTCTTAGAAAAGGACGGGCTCTCCCCTGGGGGGTTTTGTGCTGCTGGGGAGGTGATGGCTTTGCTGGGCTGCAGGACTCACACCTGCACCTCTCCCAGAGACGGTGACAGATCCCGGGGACAATCTGTGGCCCCTCTCTGGAGCAGGCAGGTGCTGGAGAACAGCCCAGCGCTTTGCTGTGTCACTGAAGAAGCTGGAGTTTGGGAAGTCCAGCCACCGAGACTGGTAAATATTCCGAAGGGATGATAGCAAAATGACTTGCTTCTCCCAGCTCGAATGGAGATATTAATATTTCAATACCTCTAGGTTGTAATTTACCTCAATTTAGGAAGATTGAGCTCTGATAACTTAAAACACCTGCCTTTCAGAGGCAGCCCGAGTGTCCAGCCCTGCTCTGGGCTCAGTGCAGCTCCCAGCTGGAGCCAGGCTGGGCTCCAGGCTGCATTCCCAGCAGAAACTGTTCCATCTCGGCTCCCCCGGCCTCCTCTATTAATGCCCTCGATATGTAGGTTAGGGTCAGCACATCTGACCAGATGTGAGCCAGTGATTTCTGGTTTAAAAATATTGCTGTGCTATTTCTAAATTTTTAATCTCTCCCAGTGATTTGGAGACAGTTTTATGAAACATGGAATTAGGATGGTGCTCAATGCTAAATGGTAAAGGAGATTATGGGGATTTAACTCTATACGTCTGTCACATAACTATTGCCAATCCCATAACCTCCATTTTCTATTAAAAATCCCTTTCCCCCTTTGACCCGAAAAAGCTTTATGGGTAATCTGAATTTCTCTGTTTATGAGGTATTTTTCCACTCCTGGCCCCAGCCCCTCACCCAGCCAGCTCTGAGCCCTCCTGGTGCTGCTGAGGATGAGGATGTTTCCCTGGCAGGCTCTGGGTGCTCCAGGAGCCTTCCCAAGCTGTAATGTGGGATCTGGGGAGAGATCCTGGATGGAGCACGGGGCACAGCCAGATGTCCTTGGTCCAGAGCCAGGCTGAAGGTGGCTTTTGCTGTGCCCTGGCTCCAGCCATCTTCTGCTCAGCTCAGGCTCAGCCACAAATAGCCCTGTGCTGCTCGTGCAGGCTTTGTTTCCCTTCCTCAGCCTGCAAACGTGTGGTTTTTTTCCCCCTTTCATGTATTTGGGAGAAGCACCGCGCTGCTGGGATGAAGGGAAATGCTGAATCATGACGACAAACCAGCCTGGAGATGTCACAAAATGACATCTGCAGGGCCCAGCCGTGGCCCCGTGGCTCTGCAAAGGCTCGGCTGGAGCTTTGCTCCTCAGTCCGTCTGTCTTTGGTGCTTGTCAGCCAGGGAGGGAAAAACAAATGGCTTTGTCTCCTTCCACCTGCGTGTGGACACAGGGAATTGGTGCGTGGGGAGACAAGGAGATGGTTTCGTGGCCTCTAAATTGGTTGTCTCGTGTGGTGGCACAGCTGGAGCTCATTCAGCTCATCCCTCCCGTGGCACAGGGGGCTCTGAGGGGGCACAGGAGGAAACCTGGTCATTTTGGGGGATGATCCTGTGCAGTGCACACAGAGCACAAGAGTGAGATGCTGAAAGAGGCCCAAGGTTGTGCATCCTGCTGGGAGACGGATAGAGAGGACTCCAAGGAGGGCTGAGGTGTCTCGGGATGTCCATCCTGAGCCTGTTGAGGACAGTGTGGACAGGGCTGGTGGCTCAGCTCTGGGGCAGGACGGGCAGCACCTGGCTGGAGAAGCTTTGGCACAGAGATGGAGCAGGACATGTCACACTTGAGTGTCCCCGGCCACTCAAGCAGCCCTTCCTTGGGCGAGCGGCCACCTCCGGAGCCGAGGCGTGTGGGTGAGGCTTTCCTTCTCCCCCCTGCTGCCATCCCCTCCTCCCCAAGTTGAGGAATCGAGGTCAGGGAGGGTCCCCCGTGGCTCGTTCTGAACCGGCGGCACGGTGCTGATCTGCTTATTGGCTCTGCGGCACCACGGGCGTGCGCTCAGCCGCAGCTATTAATACACCCGCCGAGGGCCCTTCCAGATCCCTGTCCTTCCGCCCACTTGGAAAGAGTGTGGCTAAAAAAAGAAAGCGGATCTAAGTGACTGGGGCCCTCCTCATCCTTATTTATAGCCAATTTCGCCGGCGTGGGTTGGGAAGGGGGAGCTCGTGGTCCCGGAGAGTGGGAAGGAAGGAGTTGGGTGCAGAGGTCCATTCCCTGCTTCCCAAGATGGGAAGTTCTGTTCTCCAGCGGTGAGAGCTGCTCCTGGCCATGCAGGAGGCCACAAGTTCTGCCTGGACTGTGTTCCTGAACCCACCTCAGTCCTCGTTTGGGTGGTGCAGGGATGCCCAGGAGAAGCTCAGGCTGAGGGCAGGGTGGGTCTGGCCTTCCCTCCCTGTGGCTCTGGGAGAGGGGAGCAGCTCTGCTCCCGGTTTTCCAGCCCCTCTCCTGGTTTGGAAGCAGTGGTGGGGTGGCAGGGGAGGTCTCTGCCCTGCCTAGCAGTGATGTGCACGGGGTGTGTTGGCACAGCTATGCCGGGGGGCACCCAGGGGTGCTGCATGGGGGATCCCGGGAATGTTGGGGTTGGCAGAGGAGCAGCGCTGGTGGTTGTGCTCAGCGTGGTGTCCTCAGGGATGTGGGTGCTCGGAGCCAGCCGGGCACCCTGGGGAAGCCTTGGGGGCTGGCTAGGGTGTCCATCCCCGCCTGCACAGCCCCCGGCTGCCCTGCCGAGGCGCCTGTGATCCCTGATCCGTGCTGGCAGCAGGAGCGCTGGCCTGTGAAGGTGGCCTGTGTGCTCCCAGCCGTGTGTGGATGCTCCTGCTCTCCCCTGCTCCACGGCACGCAGGGCTCAGGGGGCTGTGCTGGGAGGGTCTCTGTGCCAGGAATGTCTCTGCCAGGGGACTCTCTGTGCTGGGGGATTCTCTGTGCCAGGGGAGATCTCTGCTGGTGGGGACCTCTGTGCTCGAGGGTCTCTGTGCTGGGGGATTCTCTGTGCCAGGGGAGATCTCTGTTGCCACGGGGTATGTCTGTGCCAGGGGGTCTCTGTGTCAGGGGGTTCTCTGTGCTGGGAGGGTGTGTGTGCCAGAGGATTCTCTGTGTCAGGAGGGTCTCTGTGCCACCAGGACTGGCGATCCCTGCAGTGACACCCCCCTGCCATTGTGGCCTCTGCTTTGTCCACAGCACGCGCTGAAGATGTTGGAACCAGCCTCTACTTTGTGAACGACTCCTTGCAGCAGGTCACCTTCTCCAGCACAGTGGGGGTGGTGATCCCCTGCCCGGCAGCAGGGTCACCCAGCGCCGTCCTTCGGTGGTACCTGGCCACAGGTGACGACATCTACGATGTGCCCCACATCCGGCATGTCCATGCCAATGGGACTTTGCAGCTCTACCCCTTCTCGCCATCAGCCTTCAATAGCTTTATCCACGACAACGACTACTTCTGCACCGCAGAGAACTCGGCTGGCAAAATCAGGAGCCCCAATATCCGTGTTAAAGCAGGTAGGAACTCCCTGGGGGCGCTGGGGCTGGTTTCTCCCTGCTCTGCTCCGTGGCCTGGCGTTGGCCCACCAAGTGCAGGACCAAGGGCTGCTGCGTTGGGATGGAGCAGGGAGAAGGGCAGAGCGTTGGGTGGGATGTGCAGCTTGGAGGTCTCCAGAGAGTGTCTGCGGAATGTGGTGTGGCTGCAGCCTGGCGGCAGGAGAGTTTCTCTCCCTTTGAACTGGGATTGTCTCACCCAGTCACTCACAGAGGCTTTTCCCAGCTGTGGGAGGGGCTGGGCCACATCTGTCCATGCTGGGGGCCCCCTCAGTGTCCCACAGCCCGGTTCCACTGCAGCACCCAGCCTCAGCCTACCGAGGCTTTTTAAGACCCCCCAAAAAATTTAAATAAATAAAATAAAAAGGAGGAATATGGCAAAGAGCTGATTCCTAAAGCCATTATAGTAAATTATTGACCAGGCTGAGGAGGGCTAATAGCCCAGGAATGGCTTCATTATGTAACCTATTAAAAGTGGGGCTAGCAGAGGGAACGTGACAGAAGTGACTACAGGGTTTTTTATTTTAATACCTTGTACCAGGGAGTAAATTGGTATTAACCCCCTTCTGCAGAGTGAATTATTTACCAGCACTCTCGGGTTACCTATAAACCACAGCGTGGTGGAGGAGCAGATGGGGTGTAGTAAATGTGGAGCTGCTGCTCTCCTCGTGTGGGCACGGCAGGGTTGGCTCTGCTGGGATCCCAGAACCACCCTGGGATCACACAGAGGGAATCCTGGCTCTCATCCCCCTCTCCATCCAGGGCTGAATTCGGCCCTGCTTTTGGGCTGGGGGCTCAGCTTCCCTCGCTGTTAGCAGCAGACGTGGAGGTCCACTGGGGCCACCAGGACATCTCCAGCTCCTGGAGCTGCTCTGCCTTTCTGGCCGTGGAAATGGCTGTGGAACATTCTCCAGCTGCTGCTCCCTCCTGGCCATCCCACATCCCAGTCACTCTCCAGTGCTTCCTAATGGCAGTGCAGCACAGAGAGCCAATTACAGCTGGAGAAAGCAAGCAATTAAATAAAACGCAGTGGGAACTGAAAATACGAGGGGGGGAAAAAAAAATCTCTGGAAATCTTGGTAAAAGCTGTTGGCCAGCACATGGAGCAGATTTCTGCAGCCAGGGGAGAGGTTTGAGGGGGCTGGGTGTGGCTGGGGGGTTATTCCTGCCGGCAGGAAAAGCCTGGCACAGGCCCAGGGTCTGTTCCCAGCTGGGGAGCCCGTGGTGGCAGGCAGCATTCGGGATGCTCCTCGCGGTCCCTGCTGGCCTTTAAAGCCTGTGAATAAACCTCAGCTCCAGGTGATTAAGGAAGCTTTTGCTGGTTAATCTGCTTTGGCTCTTTCCGTGGCGGCTTCTCCCCGTGCCCTGGTGGCACATCTCAGAGCAGGGAGCCCTGAAAGGCCGGGAAGCCAGGGTGGGAATGCTGCCACCCTGTCACTGCTGGCCTGGCTGTGCCAGCTGGGGGATGCTGTGCCCACAGGGATGTCCCACTCCGGGAAAACGCCTTCCCTTAGGGGCTGCCGAGGGCTTTGTGGGGCTGCTCCTGCTCCAGCCTTGACAAAGTGAACGTGCATTTGTCATGATGGCAGCCGTGTCCGTGTCCCGCAGGGCACAATTATTGTCACAGTAAGGAGGGAACTGCCCTCAGCTGCCTCAAATTTCAGGAGTCCGTGTTGCTGGAGAGGCTGAAGTGGGTCCACCTGACCCAGCAGGTGCTCCTGGAGCATTGCTGCTGCTCCAGGGAGCAGCACGGGGCTGTCAAAGGGATGGGCATCTCCCTGAGAAATAGGGCACATGCTGGGGACATGTGGCACGGCCTGGAAAATTGTCATCTGCTTGCCTCAAATACTCCTGCAGTGGGTTTAGGAGGGTGCCAGGCTCCGTGTCACGGGCTGTCTGTCCCAGGGAGCATTTTCAGCACCCAGAGGTGAAATGCACAGTGCAATTGCAGAATGTCATTGGTGCCCACACCGAGTCTGGCACGCTCAGGTGACACTGGGGACCGTGGCAGGTCCCAGCAGCAGGAGCTGGGCCTGATGTCCCTCTGCCCCAAACCCAGCAGGGTGTTCCCCAGCAGAGAATCCCTCACTTCCCCGGGAAGGTGTTTGGGAAGGAAGCAGCGTGTGGCTGGGTGGGCTGGTTTGTTTGGGAAACGTGGGATTCTAGCAAAAGGAAGTGTGTTTTCCTCCAGCACTGTCATGCTACCAACCATCTGCTTTCCTCCACAGTTTTCAGGGAACCGTACACCGTTCGGGTGGAGGACCAAAGGTCGATGCGTGGAAACGTGGCTGTTTTCAAGTGCCTCATCCCCTCTTCAGTGCAGGAATATGTTAGCGTTGTATCCTGGGAGAAAGACACCGTTTCTATCATCCCAGGTAAGACAGGAGCACCTGTTCTCTTGGAAATGTGACCTGCTTTGCCATGTGTGACTTTTGCTGTCGTGGAGGGTCTGGTTTTGGCTTGTTGGTCTGTGCCTGTGCTGCCCAGCAGAGGTTTTTATTGGAGATTTTGCAGCCCCAGACTGGAAAGCGCTGCTGGTGTGAGCAGAGGTGTGGTGTCCGGGCTCCCCTGGGTGCTCTGGCCGCGTGTCCCATGGGTGAGGGACGCTCAGTGTGATTTTGGCAGCATTCATGCCTTGTCCTGGTTTCTGCAGGGTGTGTTGGGTACCTGGCACTTGGACAGCAGGGACAGCACCTGCCTGTGCTGCCCATGTCTGACCCCTGCACTCAGGGCTGCTGTTTGTCTTGTCAGGATGGTGCTCCAGCCAAAATTCCGCCTTTTCTTGTGAATTTTCACGAATGATTCTACCACTGGGAAAGGAAGGTGGTAAAAATGCCATCATCTCCCTTGTCCCCGGGATGGAACCTGCTTGTCCTGGCCGTGCCACGTCCCTGCCCCATAGCCTGGGCCGTGTCCCACTCCGAGCTGAGATGGGGAAGGGCTGTGGGAGGGACAGCATCACTCCCCTCTACCCAGGGATCGTGCAGGTGTTTCTCCCTGGGTATTTCCCTGCGATTTTTTGGCAAGTGTTCCTGCCTGGCTGTGGCAGCGTGGGGCCAGCCCCGTGTCCCCGTGCTCCGGAGTGACCTGGTGGCTCCTGGGCGGGGCCGCTATTGATGGCAGCGCTGCTCTGCCCGGCGCAGCGTGTGTGAGCTGGTAGTAAAGCCATCAATAACTGCTTCCCCCGGGGGATCCAGAGGGAATTAAAGGATTTCGCCCAAAGTGAGCGCTCAGCGCTTGATATTTGCTCACAGGTCAGGAAGTGCCGGCGCTGCCGTGGGGAGCAGAGGCCAGGGGCAGCGGGGCTGGGGCTGGCAGGGGGAGCTGAAGGAGCAAAGTGCTTCACCTGGAGGGGAGTGACCTGTTCTCCTGGGGCTCTGGCGGCTCTTGCTGGTGGGCTGTGCCTCCTGAGTGCCGCCAAGGTGCTGACCCAGCACAGCCCCCGTGCCCAGAGCTTACCTGGGCTGGTGGTACCTGCGCAGGCGCCCTTTGGCAGGGGACACAGTGGCACCGTGCCCTTGCCAGCCTCGCTGTGGATTTCTGTGTGGTGGGTGGGAACCAGGAGCTGGTGGTGCCCAAGCCCTGGCGCACTGAGGTGCTCAGGTGATGCTCTTGGTGCATTTTGGGCAATGCAGGTGATGCTCTGCCTGCCGTGGGCTGGTGCCTTCGGTGAGTAGGACACGAGGTCCATCAGCAGGACAACCTGGGCTGTTGTTTCCTCCGTGGTTTGGGAATGCTTTGGTCTGGGATTCTGGAGGCTGGAGCCCGTGTGGCCGGCGGGCTCAGCAGCGGGTTTGCCAACTGAGCATCCGTGCACTCGCGTGATCTTAACCAGACTTGTTCCCAAGTTTGCTGTGGCAGTGGATTTTTTAATATGATGATTTAATTAGGGTGGAACGATTTTAACATTCTAAAGCAATAATTACCCTAAAGACAGAACATATAAATTGTGTTACAGTGCAGAGTCAACACAAGCAAACATGTTTTGCCGTTGGATTACAAATATAGTATCTGCCTGAAGCCTATTTTTTTTGTTGTTGCTGGTGTGTTAGAGCTAAAACTGGCTTTGCTGTTACCAAAAATATGTTTTTCCCTGACCTCTGCTGAACTTCTGCGTCTGCCCTGATTCTGAGTGAGGAGGAGGAGGGGAGGGGATGGGGTGGAGGTGAGGAGGGCTGGGAGGTGGTGCTGATGCCCCGTGGTCGCTGTTGGTGTGGGCTCTGCTGTGCAGGAGGTCAGGGCTGTGCAAGGGCTGCAGCTCTGCCCCTGAGCTGCGGCCACAGCTGCCTGTGGATCGTGCTGGTCTCTCCTGGCTCCAGCGGGCCAAACCCACCACTCTCCCCAAAACTTTGCTCTAGTGCTCCCTGTGGAAGGCTGGGCACCTTCCCAGCAGCTCGAGGTGCATCAGGGGAGGAACAGAGCGGGGAAAACCTCCATCCAGACTTCTCGGTGGCACAGAGCTCTTTTTAAGCAATGTTGTCTCAGTAAATGTCTTTTCCCCAACCAAACCAAAACACCTGCAGCTGAGAAATAGGGGCAGCGAGTGTTTCCCCTGGGGCTGCTCTTGTGAACTCTGCCTCCATATGTGCTGGGGGGAGCCTCTTGTGAGCTTTCTCGGGTTCTAGGAAGAAATTCCTCTCTGGCACAGCTTGTCCAGGGAAGCTGTGGCTGCCCCATCCCTGGCAGGGTCCAAGGCCAGCTTGGACAGGGCCTGGGACAGTGGAAGGGGAAGAACAAGGTGGACTTTAAGGTCTCTTCCAAGGCAAATTGTTCTTTAATTCTATGACTGAGTCATCTTTTATATATATATATTAATTGGGATTACAGGGCTCCCAACCTCTCATATCTTTTCAGCCAAACCTTGTTGCTCTTTTGGTGGGAGCAGAACCTTGGTGGATGAGAGCCCAGCTGGAGAGCTGCTGCCTCCCTCATCGGGATTTGGGTGACGAGTTGTGCTGTTTGGTTAACTTGGCAACACCGTAACATATCTCGTAATCAGAGATAAACTCTCCATGGCAGGTTATCCCGCACATAAATCATCATTAGTGCAGCTCATTTCTGTTCAGTGCCCACCTGACTGTGCTGCTGTGTGTTTAGAGAAGTCAGGGGTCGAGGAGAAATTACAGGGTTTTCAAAAACCCATTTGCCTTGATGGTGCTCGCATCAGAATCAATCTTGCCTCGTGTTCCAGCCCAGCCCCAGACACAGCCCCACTCCCAGGGCTCTGCTGCTCTGTCTGTGACAGGACAGGGCTGGGGGGACAGTCACACCTCAAACTCAGCTGTTCCTGGTGCATCTTGGTGTGTATTCGAGGTGCTGGGTGGGAGCAGAGAGTTTTACACACCCTTCACCCCCTTTCCACGGAGTGACAGTGAGAAAACCCTGCTGCAAGGTGCTGTAAGAACCCAACGGTGTAAACAGCTTTTCTTTAATGATTTTAGCGTTATTTCCTGTGGCAGTGGTGGCAGTGTGGAGCCCAGGTGTGCGGGCAGCCCTGGGGTGCCTGTCCAGCTGCAGTTTGCAGAAACACCACGGGGAGCTATTCCTGACACCACAAAGTGCGGGTTGAGCAACTTCAGCCCCTTCTCAGCAGCTGCAAGGTGTTCATTTGGACACTGCTTGGCTTTTGCACCCTCCACGTGCCCCTGGACTCACACCCAAACCCTTCCTCAGCTGGCTCAGGGGTGTCCCTGTGTCCAGCTTTGCCTTGCTGGGCACAAATGTCACCTGTCCAGGCTGTGCCAGTGGGAAAAACAGCACCGGGGCTGGCGAGGGCAGTGGGATTTGGAGGCAGTGAGCGTTACCAGCCTGGCAAGCCCAGAGCTGAGCTGTTATTTGCTGCTTCAGTTGTTGTGTACTTGATAGGTTGTGTTGGAAAAAAAAATCTAAATAGAGCACTTGTCAAGGTACCAGCGTTTCTAAGGGTGCTGCCTTTGTCACCAGCCTAATGCAAATCCTCCGAGGGCTGCGCAGATGAGGATGTACTTAGTCACTGGTTATCCACAAAGCCTTTTCTCTGGAAAGCAAAACGTAAAGCTTGCCAGAAGGAAGGAGCTGAAAAAAAAAAAAAAAAAATGAGTTCTGTGAAGTTTTAGAGGTGTTTTTGTGTGCGCTGTGGGCTGAGCAGTTTAGGAGTTTCCAAAATATCTCTGCCTGAGTTAATCCGTTTGTGGTGCCGCGGCTGTGAGCTTCACTTGACCTGCGTGGCCCTTTGTGTCCACCCTCAGGTGTCCCCAAGGCTGGCTCTGGGGTCCTTAAACTCCTCTCAGCAGCTCTTTAGTGGTGTGGGCAATGAGAGCAGCAGCTTCCTCGGGGTTCCATGGGGTCAACCCCCCAAAAAATGTTTGCTGTCCTCTGCTGAATTCTTTCCCTCTGAAATTGCAGAAGTGGAAGTGCACACAAATCACACTGTAATCCATCCCAGGATGTGGTGAGCCCAGGGACGAGGCACGAGGCTGGTTTCTGAGATTTCTGGGATTTGATTTCTGGGATTTCTGGGCATGCCCCCCTGGGCAGGTGCTGCGTGCCGAGGGGCACGGGGGGGATGATCCAGGGGGCAGAGGAGCCAGGACCCGGATAATTCAGCATTGTCCTTGTGTCAATGGGCTCATTCTGGGGGACATCAGGCTCCTGTCACTGGGAGAAAGCTGGAAGCTGGGACAGAATAAACACGGCGAGGCCAAAGGCCGCCCTTGTTTGTGCATTGGCGCCGTGCAGAGGTTCGGGGCAGAGAGGACTTGCTGAAGGTTGGTGGTTTGGGTTGGTTTGGCCCGAATTTGGGATGACCCCGGCTGGTTTCAGGCAGGAGGCTGTGAGCTGGAGCGTGCCAGGCGTGAGGCCACCACTGCCGTGTCCCTGGTGTCCCCGTGGCCCAGCACCGCGCTGGTGGTGGCTGTGACCCGCTCCGGGACAGGAGGGACCGGCTGCCCCCAGCTGCCCTGATCCCTGCCGGCGTGTGCAGGGAGAAATCCCCCACACAGGCACAGAAATCCCTCCGAGAGGCTTGGCCTTTTCACAGGGATTTTGTCACCCGTGCCCGGGCCGGGCAGCGCGGAGCCGCCTGATGTGCTCGGAGCGAGCGGCGTCCTGTCCTCCCCTGACTGCGGGTGCTGCAAAACCTTTTCCCCTGTCGGCCCCGAGATCTCCAAAGGTGTCCTGGCTTCTCCCCCACCCCTTGCCACCCTCTCTGGCTGTGACATGTGCCCAGACCTGTTACAGAGGGAAGTAGCTCCAGGCGTTATTCTCACCAAGTGGGGTGAGATTCTGTCTGAAATCATTTCATCCTTCCCCAGAGACTTGGCGTGAATTTTATCTAATCGCCATGGCAACAGATAAAAAAAGGTGTGAGCACATCTCCTTTTGCTGTGATAATTCAGATTTATATATTCAGATCAGATTGGAGTTAGAGATTTTAAAAGGAGCAGATGCAGCAGAAGGTGTGACTGCAAATAATGTGGCGAGAACGTTTGATGATCCTGCCCTTTAAGAGGGGAGAGCGCCTTCCCGCAGGTTTTTTTGGAATATAATTATTCCATCAAATCCACTTTAACAAGGACTCATTATAGCCCTGATAATGCAGAGTCACGTTGGAGACAATCTCCACACGCATGCACACACGGCACACGCAGGGACCACAACAAGTAAACAGCAGCCTGAGAGCAGCCCGGGCACTGCCAGAGCCCAGGTGCCTGTCCCAGTCCCCGTGTCACCTCCTGGTGCCCTGATCCCGCAGGATCCCGGCCTCCCCAGCCCTGCAGAGGGACCTGGGAGGGGATTTGGTGGCACTGAGCTCAGGCTGTCCCAAACCAAAGCAGCTTCTGCTGTGCTGTGGCAGCGTCTGCAGGAAAGGGGAGCTTTGGCTGAGAGCAGAGAGAGGGATCACAGGCTCACGGGATGGTTTGGGATAGATGTGACCTCAGACCACCCCTGCCATGAGCAGGGACACCTCCCACTGTCCCAGGCTGCCCCAAGCACTGTCCAGCCTGACCTTGGGCACTGCCAGGGATCCAGGGGCACCCACAACTGCTCTGGGCACCCTGTGCCAGGGCCATTTTTTAGTGCCCCTCCAGCACCCTGGGGAGCAGCCGTGCCCTAGGGCAGGGAGGAACAGCGAGTACAGGGTGGGATGGATGCCTGAGGGTCTGGACATCCCACGGGAGGCAGGTGGGCTGTAAATCTCTTCCCGGAGTGCAGAGAACAGGAGGAGGAGGAGGAAATCAGCTGGAGGAGATGTGTGGAGGAAGGCTCTGCTGGCCCTCCTGAGTCGCAGGGTGACTCTTCATGCTGGGACACACCGTTCCAGTCACACTGAGGCTTTTCAGGCACTGGCCAGGAAGTTGGGGACAAGAGGGAATTCTCCTGGAGCAGCCCACTGGTGGCCTGGGGAGAAGGGGAATGACCTGGCCAGGAGGGGCTTGGGGATGATGAACCTTGGAGGTGTCTGGGCTTCCCTGGGGTCACTCAGGGGCTCTTGGAGCGTGTGCCACATGTGAGAGGATTCTGTGCTCAGCAGCAGCCCGCAGAGAAGGCTGCTGGGCACAGCCCACAGTGGAGCTGTGCTCTACCATGAAACCTGGTTCCTCACGTGCTGAGCCCAGCACCCTCCTGCCTGCCCCTGGACTGAGCCTGGAGCACCCAGTCCTTGCTAAATCACACAGGCCGTGCTCTTGTCTCCCTGTTCACAGGGCACTTGCTAAATTCTAAAGCTTTTGTGCACTTTAAAGACTTTCCTGTTGGCAGAGAGGTGAAATCCTCTGGGGTGGGAGTTTCTGTAAGGCACTGGAGCAGCTGGAGCTGAGGCTGTGGTCAGCACTCCCTGCACTGGGCAGGACAATGTGGGTGCAGGGGACTGGGGGGCTCTGTGAGGGGGTGCAGCCCATGATCAGCCATGGGCCTGAGGGGTTCTGGGGAGTGACCCCTCTGCCCAGAGGGCTCCGTGGGCTGCCACAAGCCTCATGGGCTTGGAATGCTCCAAAATCCACTTGGAAATCCAAGGACAGAATAGAAACAGAATATCCTGAGCTGCAAGGGACCCACTGAAATTCAGCTCATTGCTCTGCACAGGACAGAGCATCACCCCAAGAACCATCCCAGTGAAACGCCAGAGCCAGCCCTGAGAAATGGGTTTATTGGCATGTGCAGGTTCTCCACCCAGCCCCAGCCTCTGTCCTTTTCCACCTCTGTTTAAATGTCATCCAGGAGAGAGAAGCCGCTGCTGGCTCCTGTCCTGCTGCCCCGGGTCTCCCCCGGGAGCGGAGCCTGTCCGGGCAGTAATTACTACAGCAAAGCCAAGTGATGTGAGAGCTGTGCAGGTCAAACCTCTTCCCAAACCACACGTTTGTGTGAGCCTGAGCCACCTGCCCCTGGGGCCTGCGCCGGGCTGGGAGGGAAGGAGGGAGGAGAGGAGCTGCAGCAGAGCTGAACTCACCACATCTCATGGTGTGCCCTGTCCAGCTCATCCCAAACGGGGCTGGGGGCTCCTGGACAGGGCTGGGGGCTCACAGACAGGGCTGGGGGTCATGGACAGGGCTGGGGGATCATGGAAAGGGCTGGAGGCTCCTGGACAGGGCTAGGGGCTCAGGGACAGGGCTGGGGGCTCAGGGGCAGGGCTGGGGGCTCATGGGCAGGGTTGGGGGTCATGGGCAGGGTTGGGGGGTCGTGGACAGGGCTGGGGGGTCGTGGACAGGGCTGTGGGCTCGTGGGCAGGGCTGGGGAGGTGTGGGTGTGCATCGTCCTCCCCCTCCTCCCCGTGCAGCCGCGCACATCCCCAGATGCAGAAACAATCACGGTCATTATTCCTGCCATGGTGACAGTGACAGTGGCAGAGATGCCAGCTTCCTCACACAGACGGCTTTATTTCATCTCCTCTGTTTTTCAAAGCCTCTTTCATTTTGTATGAGGAGACAGATGTGAAGGGCTGCAGGCTGATAAATTCTGCTGTCTTATGAAAAGAGAGGGTGGGTTTTTGTTGTGGTTGCTGCTCTTCCTCCCTCCCCAGCTCCCTCCCAGCCTCCTCTTGCTGTCGAGGGTGCTCCCTGCTCTGGGCATGGCAGGCTGGCTGCTGGTCGCCTCTCTGGGGCAGGCAGGGCTGGGTCTGGGGTGCAGAACCTGGGGCTGTGGTGATGGGCACCTGGCTGGAAAAGAAACGAGCCCGTGGTTGGAAGGAAAGGAGCCCAGTGGTGCAGATGTCACCCCAAAGCCCTCACCCATCAGGTGGGGAGGAGCTGATCCTGGCTGTGGAGCTACAGGAGCTACAACCCAAATCCTCATCCCTCATGTGACAGCGCTGGGACTGTGAGGTCAGGGATGGGCTGTGCCAGTGAGGGGCAGCTGTGGGGTGGGGAGGGAGCAGCCAGTACCCCTCTGCGGGGCTCTTGGAAGTCTCTGCTCTGCTCCTCTGCCTTCCTCCTCGGAGCAGTGTGGCTGCAGTGGCCGGTGCAATGTGGCCCGTGTGGCACCGGGGGTCCCAGTGCAGCCCCCCGCCTCCCCCCTGCTCTGCTGACGGTAGTTCAAGTTTAAAAATAAATTGCTTCATCTTTAATTGCGGTTTAAATAACTGCTTCATTTTTATTTAAATGTGGCTCTGCAAGGCTTGGAGAACAATTAGGAGAAAATACAGGGCATTGCTCTGGTGCATGTGTTCAAGCATATAATTAATTTTTTTTATTATACTGATGTTTGCCGAATCTGGAAAAAGATCTTATTGTTCCTCTTGATTCAGTCACGCAGAGGATCTACAAATACACCAGCCATTTCAGGACTCCATTTCATAAGCCGTGGAGGCCTGGTGCTGGCACACTCCGGGGGGCTCCTGGGGTCCCTGCCCTTGGTGTGACAGTCCCCAGGCCATGGGCTGCGCTGCTCTGGGCTCTGCAGGACCTCCCCAGTGCCAGGCTCTGGGCACAGCCCGGCCTGGGGCTGCTGATTGTGTCCTCAGCCCCTTCCTGAAGGATTTGGGTGCTGTTTCAGAGCCCCGAGCCAGCCTTGGGGGCTCGGCCGGGTGAGGCTTTGCGCTTTTTGTTAATGAGCGGTGTTAATTAGCCAATGCACGGCTGGGGGACGTGGAGTGAAACCTCGGCGTGACCCAGGGACCTCTCGAAAGCGAGCTGGCCATTCAGGACTGTAAATCTCATTCCGAGTCGATAGGGATTAGGTTCCTAAGTGCCCGACATTGCTAAAGTGCTTCTCAAAGTGCGGCTGGTCGAGGGCTGGGAGGAAGCTGCGTGTGATCTGGCGGGCTCTGAGCTTATCAGTCAAAGGTGCTTTGCTTGGTGACAGGAGCCACTTGTGGTAAACAAGCTGCTGGCCCTTTGGACCCCTGACAATCTTTTAACCATTTATTAAAGCAGCTATGAGCTCTTCTTGGAAATGAAATCTTAATAGCGAGCGTGGCAGAGATTTTTCACAGATGGCAGCACTGCCAAAAGCAGGCATTCAAGAAAACATTCATCAAAAACATTCATTTCTTTCAAAAAGAAATTGACGTTTATAGCGTAGACAAATTTGGGACTCATTTGCTTTGCCTTTCAGTTTCGGGATTTTTAGAGGTCACGTTTTTCTGCACCTTCGAGGGTTAGAAACTGGTGTTATTTTTAACTGGGAACTGAGATTCTCGTGTAGCATGTCACCAGGAAATGGGGCATGTGGAGAGGCTGGGGCATGGCAGGACCCGTACAGCGCTGGGGGAATCACAGAATTCTGGAATATTCTGATTTGGAAGGGACCCACAAGGACTATCAAAGTCCTGGCCCTGCACAGGCACCCCAACAATCCCACCCTGTGCTGGGAGCATTGTCCAAACAGCTCTGGAGCTCTGGCACCTTGGGGCTGTGACTCCAGGGGCTCCAGGCTCTGTCCTGACTCCTGTCCCCGGGGGTTTTTTGCATGCAGACCCTCCCCGGGGTGGGATGGTGCCCGCTGGCTCTCCCGGTGATGGAGAGGATGGCAGGGCCCGCTGGGAGCTGTATTCCCTGGCATGGTGATGCAGGGAGCTTCCACATGCCCTGGAGAGCATCTCTGGGCCCCACCCTCACCCCTCGGCGAGGCCGGGAAGGACGGGAGCGCCCTCCCTCCTTAAAAAGCCAGAAATTCCCTTAAGAGGGAGCAATTCATTCGCAGCTCATCTCCATTTCATCTGAAGGCTGCACCACGCTGGGTTTCAGCCTTGTTATGTTTTCTCTTGAGCAATACCTTTTATTTCTGCAGTGTTTAATATTCCTTTCCAGAGCCTCCATTGCCTGTTCTGGGTCTTTCCACCGAAAGCAGCTTTAAAACTATAATTTTTCGTGGCTGAGCATGTCACAAGCAGCTGGGTCCTCTTTGCTTGAGTGCCGTCGCCCCTCCCCATCCTCCCCGTGCCCGCTCTTCCCTCCGTGCCAGGCATCCCTAGTGAGGGGCACCCTTCCCAGGCGGCCTCAGCTTGAGGAGAGGTGGTTTCTCCTGCCCAAACCAGCCCGTGCAGGGCTGAAAACGCCGTCACGGGGCTGGGGAGGCAAATGGTGGTGCAGGCACGGAGATCTTCCCTGCGCTGGTGGAGGGGAAGGACGGGATGGGGAAGGATGGGATGAGTTTCCCCATCCCTGGGGAGTAAAGGAAGGACATCTCTGTGTTTTCCCATCCCTGGGGAGTAAAGGAAGGACATCTCTGTGTTTTCCCATCCCTGGGGGGTAAGGGAAGGACAGGTCTGTGTTTCCCCATCCCTGGGGGGACAGGTCTGTGTTTCCCCATCCCTGGGGGGTAAGGGAAGGACAGGTCTGTATTTCCCCATCCCTAGGGAGTTTTGCTGGTGGCTGAGATGAAAACTCGGTGCTGGCCGTGCCTTTGCATTCCCCAGCCCCTGCTTCAGCCCCGGACTGAGGGCTTGGAGCTGCTTCCCCCCGCAAGGCAGCTCTCCTGTGCAGAGGGCAGGAGCAGCGTGCTGCAGGCAGCAGGAGCTGGGGCCGGCCCCGGAGGTGTCCCTGGCGTGTCACTCGGTGTCCCTGTGCCTGGCCCGTGTGCTGTGCGTGCAGCCCTGCGCTCTCAGCTCGGGCTGCCGGAGCCTGGCGCCGCAGCCGCGTTTTGGCGCTGCGGTTTCACAGCCGCCCCCCCGAGCAGCGCTGATGTTTCTACAGCTTGTTTCACACCCGTGCGGATCCCGGGAGCAAAGCTGTGCCACGCTGCCAGCGCTCACGAAGCAGCAGGGCTCGGGAAGCACCCCCTGGGCCAGGGATGGCCGTCAGGTGCCCGGCTGTGGGTGCCAGGGTGGGATTTCCCCGTGCCAGGGGGTTCACGGAGCTCCTTCCAGGGAGGTGATTTCTGCCTTCCCCAGGTGAGCTCTGTCTGCACCTTGGCCCGTGTCCATGTGCTCAGCGCTGCTGCCTGCGCTCTGCTGCTGGATAATGGATCCCACATCCTGGCACGTCCCGCTGTTTGAACAGGAGCTATGGCCATTGCGTCCGCTGGATGTACGACACGCGCCCGCCGGTGTCAGGAATTAACTCCGTAATCATCTCCGTGATCTTTCTTGGCAGAGCTCTGGCATAACCTGTCGTGTCTTATCTGGGAATTGCCTGTGAGTTATAGTTGACTCCGGCCTGGCGCTCTCTGGGTGAGCCAGGTTTTGGCTCCTCCAGCGCTCTGGGTGCCGAGGGCTCTGGCTCCAGTTTGCAGCTGTGTAAGCACAGCTGGAAATGTGGTGGGGGATCTCCTGCCCGGGGCTGGGGAAGGGAAGGGCATGGACCACACTCCTGTGTGCCCCCACTGGGCATCGTTTCTGCACCTCAGCTCTGCAGATCTGCTGGGCTCATTTCCCGAAGCTGCTAAAAGCACACACGTGTTCCTCTTTCCTGCAGAGTTCTTTGGAGATTACACTTTTGTTCTAGTCGAGAGCAGATTTAACCAAATGCCGGTCTTGCAATGCCAGGTCCTACGAAATGGGAATGGCTGAGTTCCTTCTTTATTTATCCATATATACACAATGCCCAAAACAAGCTAAAAATGATGAATTGTGGCTAATGCTGCTGTGTGATGGAGATAAGGCCATAATTATTTGTTTGGGCAGCTTAAATCAACACTGAAAGCCTGATGGAAAACAAAGTGATGATTTCAATCTCTTTGTGTGGGTCTCGTGGGCTGTGTGACCAAGCGTGAACCTGCAGCAGGGGCTGTGTGAGTTTTGCACCGGCGCGTGGCTAAAGCGGGTCATTGTGGTGTCACGCTTCACGTGCCACCCTCTGAGCGTGCCAGGGCCTGTGCCGGGGGACAGACACGCTCTGGGCTCCTTTCTGGCAGGGTTTAGCACCTCATTTTTAGGGTTTAGCATCAGTTTTGGCAGCTTGCTCTTATTAGGAGCGTTATTTGTGCTTCAGGTAGGAGTGCAGTGTATCCTGCCCATTCCAGAGCGCGGCCTGGGTCTCCCTCAGAAGCCCAGCCTGCCCTGGCTTGTTAGGAGAGAAGATGGGTGGGTTGAGCTCCAGCTGCACCTGAACCCACGGCAGGAGCTGTAAATTTTTGCGTTCATTATGTTTGTTTTGCTTGGGTTTAATTAACTGATCGATGAAAGCCTATCAAGCTCTGACCTCTCCTGCAGCTGCCGTAAATCAGCCCTGGCCACGCTGGAGAGGGATTTGTGCACAGTCCCAGCTCCTGAGCTGTGCTGGGCCATCCTCAGAGCTGGGATGGCCTGGGTGAGGGCCAGCACAGTCCACAGGGACACCTTCCACCACCCCAGGGTGCCCCAAGCCCATCCACACCCCTTGGCCTTGGACACTCCCAGGAATGGGGCAGCCACAGCTTCTCTGGGCACCCTGTGCCAGGGCTCCCCACCCTCACAGGGAAGGATTTCTTCTGCCTGTTTTGTTTTCCTGGTGACCTTGGGGACATGTTGTTTCCTTGGGAGGGAGATTTGGAAGCCCCAGTTCCGCTCTGTCCTGCCAAGTCTTTCCTCTCCAGCTTCCACACCCTCGTGTTCAGCTCGTTCTTTTGTGATCCTCTTTTTTGGGTTCAAAATAACCAAGTTGGTTGGAAGTGGGACCATGAGACGTATCCCTGTCATCATCAGACCCCTCCTCACCACCAGCCCTCTGCCAGGGCCACCTCAGCCTGCCCTGCCCAGCGCTGTCCCTTGGGGCTTTCCTTCCCTGCTAATCCAGGGAGTCAGCTCCCATGCCCTGGGCTTTTCTCCTTTTTCAGAAATATTTTTGCCAAAATCAGGAAAAATTGAACTGTTTGGTCTTCAGAGTTATTTCCTTTTGATCCCTGCTTTCATTACAATAACTTTGCTGAAGAAAAGTGTTGGAGGGACAGTGAGGGTCAGATCAGAGGGTCCTTGTTGGATCACTGAAGAGGAGGAACAGCTTTTGCATCTTACATTACCTCCATGTATTTATATTTCAGTGTAAAGGGGAAAAAACACACGTATTATCGAATGATGCACGTTTTTATCTTCTTTATGGCTTCTAATGCTATAGCTGGTTTTTTCAAACCACTAAAAGCATAAGCATTAAAGCAATTTTCCAGAGTAATATAGCAAGAGGTCTGCAGCAGCTCTGCAACATTTGATAATAGTTGCCATCTTCAGCTGAAGATAATGATGTTAACAAATGTAATGGGAGTAATGAGTGGAGATTCAAAAAAGCAGCTTTTGTTTAATTTTTTTGTAATGCAAATGAGTTGGGGAATAAAGAAGGAGAGCAGAAAATAATGAAAACTTCATTGGAAATGAGTCTTAATCCTTGCAACCAAGCGCTGGAGGGTAGGAAGGAAGGAGAGGGGTAGAAGTTGTGGATCCTCTTTCCCAGGAAGTGTTGGATGGGGCTTGGAGTAACCTGTCTGGGGGGTGTTGCATTGCAAGGGGTGGAGCTGGATGTTTTTTAAGGTCCTTTCTATCCCAAACCAATCTCTGGGGGTGGCTGGGCTCTGTGGCAGAGGGGAATGAGGTGACATTTGCTGTCCTGGCAGGGCTGGCCCGGGTGAGCAGGAGGAGCCAGCCACGTGCCAGGCTTTGCTCCAGTCTCACCTCTGGCACATGGATAGGGCTGTCCAGGGAGGTTTGGAGTCCCCAGCCCTGGAGGTGTCCAAGGAAGGACTGGAGGTGGCACTCAGGGGGTGACAAGGTGGGGACAGGTCACAGGCTGGACTCGATGATCTCAGAGGGCTTTTCCAGCCCCAGTGATCCTGGGATTCTGTGACTCCACAGCCCAGCTCCTCCCAGCCTGGGCCTGGGGCTGATGGTTTCTCCTGGCTCAGCTGCTTTCAGGCCAAGCAAAACCCCCTTCCTGTCACTCCCGGGAGGTTGGAAACCCTCTGCTTTCTGCTCCTGCAGCACCTTCCACTTTAGAATGATGCCAGCTGAGTTCAACCTTATGACAGCCCAGCGACTCCCTCTCCCCCTCAGAACAAGTGAATTTGCTTTATTTAGATTGACTCCCGGCCCAAGTGATAGGTATGAGGCTGGCAAATGAGCATCCTTGTGATGAGGACTGGCACTTATGCATGTGCAGAAGACTCAGGTCTGTCAGCTTGTGTCAGCTCGCCTTCTACGGAGTGTTTAATCTCCTCACCCTTGGCCAAGAAATGCATTAAGAGATCTGCAGTGAGTGGGAGCTCGGCGAGGGAAGGGATGCCGCTGCCTGCCCCGCTCCTGGAGCGCCCAGCGCTGATGGGATGAGGGCAGCGGGAGCAGCACCACTCGATCCAGCCTGCAGGAGAGCTGTGGGCAGCTGGAAACCGCGGCCAACAGGAGCAAACAGCTCCTCTGGCTCCTCGCAGGGCGGTTTTAGGGATGTGAGCGCAGCGCAGGGAAGGTGGTGTTTGGAGCAGGGGTGACCCCGGTGCCTGCGCTCAGGCGATGCCACGGCTCCGGAGCCCGAGTTGGCAGCGCTGCCAGCGAGCAGATGGTGGGCACGGCTGCGTGAATGTCCTTGGGCACGGGGAGAGCGTCCCCGGCCCCGGGGGGATGGCGTCTGTCCCCTCTCGGCGCTGCCACAGCTGCGGGGCCGGTGGGGCTGGAGCCGCTCCCGGCATCGCCCCGGCCCCGGGGGACAGCGGAGAGTGCTCGGGTGGAATTTTGGGTGGCCTCGCGGCTCCCCTCTGCCCGGGGGGCTTTTGGCACGGAGCCCTCCCCAGGGTGGCCTCTCCCTGCGCTCTGAGCGGCACCGGCCCGGTTGGGTGGCACCGGAGAGGGACACCCGGGATGTGCCTGTCACTCCCTGCCACGTGCCAGGTGTCCCTGGGGACCCTCGGTGGCAGCGCCGGCTGGGTCACAGCGAGGATGTGACTCACAGTGGCTTTGGTCTGAACCCATCTCAGGGGACAGCTGCGCTCTAAACCAAGGGACTTTTACGCTTTTCTCATTTTCCTGGATTTTGGTTGGTTTGGGGGGTTTTTTTGGTTCTTGTTTTGTTTTTGTTTTTTTGAAGGGTGAAGATGTGAGTTATCGCATCTGGCTTTGCAATTTACAGCTTTTAATTAATCTGAAATTTCAGCATAGAGTTTTACGATAAGCAGAGGCATCTGTGCAAGCTGGGGAGGGACCTTAGCCATGATCCGAGATGAATCTGCAGGATGAGATATCAGTGCAATAAACAGGGCTGTATAAAACAGAATTGTGAAGTAAAAAAGCGCTTAGATATAAAGGCAATGATCTAAAAGTGAGATTGCTTTTTGGAGCCCGTCCCTGTTTCAAGAGTGTTCCTTTCCTGTCAGAATTTGTCAGCTGTCCTTTGGTGGTTCCAGCACCTACTGATGGTAAGTGGACACTCAGTCCACCATCAGAGCACCTTTAGCCCAAGGAGGGGTTTTTTCAGTAAGGATGGTCTGGCATGGCTTGGGTGAGGTGCTCCAGCCTGGGGAAACATCCAGCCGGAGCAGCCCTGGTGGTTTTGGGCCAGTCAAGGTGTCCGTGGCTGTGACACTTCGCTGTTCTTTCTTGGCACAAAGAGCCAGAATCACTCTTCCTCTCCTGCTCTGGGTGCAGGAGCTGTGCTGGCTCTGCATGGTCAGTGCCCACCGCATGGGCCTGATGTCACTGGGTTGCTTGGGCTTCCTTCTGCCCCAGTTTAATTTCCTGCAGCTTTGTGAGCAGTGCATTACTCTGTGTTTTCCGTCTCCAGCCACCTAAAGCCTGGGAAATTGCAATAATGAAGGGTAATGATACGGTATGGGGAGCAGGCTTCCATTTGAAGTCTCTCAAAGTTGGATAAACACAAGCAGGAAGCATTTGTTTACAAATATTTTCTTGTGAACGAGTGAGGGGGAGAGCAAGCTCCTTTTGTCTCTGACAGACACATCCTTTCACTCCCCGAGCCTTCCTCCCTGCTCCTTCAGCTGGGCTGACTCCCTTGGGAGCAGGATGGGATGTCCCCCATCCCTCGGGGTTTCTTGTCCCACCCTGAAGTGCAGACCCCAGCCCCAATGCCAGCAGACCTCGCTGGTGGCAGTGAAGGTCCCCCAACGTGTCCCTGCCCCTGGTGGCTCCTCAGGAACGTGGGTCCTTGTGGCATCAAAGTCCCTCTGGAGGTGCAGGCGAGGGGCAAGCCGGGAATTTGCTTTTAACATCAATATTCAGAAAAAGTGTGTGTGAATTATTGATGGTCCTGAGAGCCGGGGCTCGTCTGTCTGTCACAGCAAAGCAGAGGTGACAGAGTGACAGCCTGGGGTCGGGGGGTTCTCCCATCCCTCCTGGGGCAGCACCAGAGTGGCTGCACAGGGTGGGACTTGCCCTTGCTGGGCTTCTCTGGCTGCTGTTGGTGTGAGGGTGACCCCAGCATGGGGCAGGGCTCTGCTCACGGTCCTGAGCAGGGACAGGCCTGTCCCGTCCTCCAGCCTGGGCCAGGACACTTCCAGCAGCTCCTCCAGCTGTTCCCCAGCTCCTGCTGTGATGTGGTGGCTGAGCCACCGATCTGAACGTTTTAGGTGAAAAATAATCTGCCAGCAGGATTTGCCTGACCTTAAATTAGCTCTCACAAGAAGAGCTTAACCCTCATTGCTGGGTCAGTGTCTTTTCCCTCCCCAAGTCAACATGGCTGGCCCCTCTCTGGTTTAATGTCATTTTTTACTTTTTCATTCGGGCATCCTTTGTCTTCAGCGTGGTTCCACGGCTCTGTTCCGAGCACAGGCTGCCATGTTTGCAGTGAACTGCTGGCAATTAGACCAGAATAGCTGTCTCCCTAACGATGCTGTGCTGTGCAGCATCGCTGCGGTGCCTGCCGCAGCACGGACACCGTGCCCGGGGAATTGGGGTGCTGCTCCACGCGGTGGCCCTGGGATGGGCGCTGTGCTGTGGTGTTGGAGGCAGTCTGGGCCGTGCAGGTGGGATGGACAGGTCACTCCATGGGGCTCAGCCTCCCGCCAGCCTTGGGCTGCAGCGAAGTTCCTCCTTTCAAAGCCTCCAGCACTCACTGCGCGGAGCAGGGGGGAAGAAAAGGCCGCCCCCAGCCAAAACTGCAAAGGAAAGCGAGAGCTGGAGCCTTTAGAGCCAGAACCCTGAGCGGGAGGGAGGAGCAGGGCTGAGCTCCCGCCGCTGCCTCTGAGCCGCTCTACAAAGCCGCTCCCAGCTTGGCGAGCGAGATACAGCGAGAGGTTCGCCAGTTGTGACCTCAGCAAATGTATTAGACGGGAGAAAAGAGCTTTTTTCCTTCCCCTCGTTCTGGTGTCAGCGTAGCCGTGGCTTTTAAACCACATTATACAGGCTTGTCATCCAAGATAAAATGTTATTAAGATAAAATGCTACACAGGGAGCAGTAGGGGACTTCCCACCGCCGTATTTCAGCGCTGCCGTAGGACCACGCTCTGCCGCTGGCACGGAGCCGTCGCCTGGAGCTGGGGCTGCCTGGGACGGAGCAGGACGGGGATGTGGTGTCCCCTGTGTGTCCCCAGGCCGGTGGGCACGGGGAGGTGCTGCCCAGAGTGTGCCACTGTGCCCGAGCATCGCCCTGCATCCCCCGCGGGCAGCCTGGCGAGGGGGAGGCGAAGGCATCAGGGCTGTGGCCTGCGTGGAGCTGACAGCGAGCATGTGGGTGGCCGAGGGGCCTTCCTGGGGCCGCTCCTTCACGGGTCAGGGCACTCACAGGCTGCCTCCCTCTCCTGCGGCCCCTCTGCCGTGTGTCCCCACAGCCCCGCTCCCAAGGCCACTGTCTTTGTGTGCTGCCACCGCTCCCCTCCTGCCCAGCACCCTGTGGTCTCTATCCACAGGCAGTGCACTCACTGTTGTGTGTCCCCACACCACTGTCATGTCCCCACACCACTATCGTGTCCCCACATAACCATGTGTGTCCCCACACCACTGTCGTGTCCCCACACCACTGTTGTGTCCCCACACCACTGTTGTGTGTCCCCATACTACTATTGTGTGTCCCCACACCACTATCATGTCCCCACACAACCATGTGTGTCCCCATACCACTGTCATGTGTCCCCACACCACTATCGTGTGCCCACAGCACTGTCGTGCATCCCCACAGCACTATTGGGTGTCCCCACACCACTGTCATGTGTTCCAACACTACTATTGTGTCCCCACACAACCATGTGTGTCCCCACACCACTGTCGTGTGTCCCCACTCCTCTGCCGTGCCTCCATCCCCTGCTCGAGGCTGGCACAGCCTCTCCAGCCTTGCTGACAGCCCGTCGATAATATTAATGTACTCCAGCCCCTGTTAATGTCCATGCGAAGTCTCCTCCTGCCCTTTGCCATCACTTTTCCATCAGCAGACGTTTGTGCGGCGTGGCGGTGACATTAATCTGCTGAGCTGTGCTGGCAGTGTCAGCACGAGTGGCTCTGGAGCAGGTGCAGGATTTTGGGGGAGCTTTCCCGACCCATTGGGAAATGGGAAATGTTTAGGTGAATCCTTTAAAAGGACTTGAAAAGAGCGGAGATGTGCACCCCGCTCCTCGGCAGCTACAAAAGGAGAGGGCAGGAGCATCTCACCTGGGGCAGGTGTGTGATCTGCAGGCAGAGCACACACCAAAACATGGAGAGGGAAGAGCTGTTTGACCTGACACCGAGGCAGAACAGAGAGAAGGAAGAAAGGGGAGAGGAGTGAGCTGTAGCTACAAGGCTGGGTAATCCCTCAGTTGAGCCCGGCGAGTGCTGTAGCTGGAACATGAACTTGTCCTGGGCATGTTCAGCTTGTAAGAGGGATGAATGTAAAAGCAATGCTGTTAGCTGCCTTATTAAAGGCTTGGGTCTAAGTCAATACGCACGCGTCCCAGGTGGCTCAGGGCTGTAATTCCTGAGGCTTCACACTTCTCTGCCAGGGCTGTGTGCTCGGGGCTTCTCCCCGTCCATTGAATCACCTCTTTGGCATCCTGGGTTTGTGTGGGGAGAGGACTGACCTGGGGCTGGAGAGAGGCTGAGAAGCCCCCCTGAGCTGCCTTTGCCCTGAGACTCACCCCAGCCCCGGGTGCTGCTGGAGGTGGCAGTGCCAGGTGCCCTGTGTTGTCACACCTGCTGAGACACCTCGAGGTCCTGCCCGCAGTGCCAGTGTCATTGCCAGCAGCGCTCCCTCCTGCTCTGGCCTTGTGTGTGTGAAATGGGGCTGGGGCTCGTGGCCCTGACCCCAGTGTGTGGCACCCGTTGGCTGGTGGCCACAAGCAGCTGCCACAGCCTCTGGCCGTCACAGGGCTCCTGGTGCCACTGGGGTGCGTGTGATTGAACGTGTAGGGCTGAACCTCCGAGCATCTGCTGTGTCTGCTCTGCTGAGCAAATGTGTGCAGGCAGAAGGAGACAGTCTTTGCTGGTACAGGTATTTTCCCACCCTGTGCAGCTCCTCTCTGTCTCTCTGAGTGACAGCCTGAGCAGGGACCCACTCAGGAAATGTGCTCGTGCTGCCAGAGAGGTCCCCAGGTGAGCAATCTCAGAACTGCCACAGTCTGGGTGTTTTCCACACTTTTCTTCCCTCTCCTGTCCTCTTCCACCCCAGAGCAGCTGTGGCTGTCCCATCTTGGGAATTGTTCCAGGCCAGATTATTCAGGGCTTGGAGCAACCTGGGATATGGGAAGATGTTCCTGCCTGTGGCAGGGACTAGAACTGGATGATATTTAAGGTCCAAACCGTTGTGGGGTGACTTTGTGATGCTGTGTGGGTTTGCCCCACCTCTCTGAGCCCTGAAGAACCAACACTGGGGTCTAGAGGGGACAGATGAGCCTGACATGGGACACGTTGCCCCATCAGTACCTCTGAGCACTCACAACACAGGCAGTCAGCACCAGACACACCGTTCTCCTAAGTAATGGGATTTGGTTTTAACCCAGGGACATCCCTTAAAGCTAATGAAAACCTGTGCTGGTGGAGGTGCTTCCTTATCAGTGGGATCTGTGCTTGTCCCTGTGCCAGATGCACACGTGGGTGTCAAAGCCCTGCCCCGGAGCAGCCCCTGGCCCGAGCTTTGGGCAGCTGGGGCGGATGCAGCCCGGGCGCTCTCAGGGCTGATTGCACACAGGCACAGCTGGTGCCAGGCAGCTGAACAATAAAGTAGCCACTCTGGGCTGATTGGGCTAATCCGTGCTGCAGACCAGGGCCTGTTTTCATTAGTTTTCCTCGATCAAATTAGATTGCCAGACGACAGATCCTATTAAAGCAGAGGGGAGAGCTCCAGCATGGTGTGTCCTGCTGGTCCTGGGACGCCGGCCATCGCTGGCACCCGGGCGGGAGGAGGCTGCTGAGGATGCTGGCAGTGCAGCTTCTGGGCACAGGGATCCCTTTGCCCTTGTCCTGGCAGTGCAGCAGGGACTGTCACTCGAGGGCACGTGGCTCTGGTGCTGCCTGGCACCACGGCACAGCCCCGTGTCCTTCAGGAGGGAACCGTCCTCTCTCACAGGTGCGTCGCTCCCCACATCCCTCATTTCCAGCACCCTCCCTGAGCTGCCTCCTGGCCTGGATTGATTTAATTTCATTTCTAACTCTGCTCCTGGCAGGCAGGGCAGGCCCAGCTGTGAGCTCTGGCACGAGGCTGCTCTGCTGTGCACCCCAAAGAGCAGATCACACTGCCCTGCCTTTGGGGACCCAGCACTGGGGTCTGACCCGAGACACCAGTAATGGGATTTGGGCCTCCTTGGGGCACAGCTCCTAGCAGAGGTGACTGATTGGCCTGTTGGTGACCTGCTATTGATTAGCCTTACTCTGAGACAGTCGGGCTCCAGCCTGCCCATAACCCATCAGTAATTAATTGCTTCATCCTGCCCTGAAATCCATGGCCACAAAAAGGTGTTTGTGGGGAAGGGGGTGAAGCTCTTTGTACTGACAGGAGCATGGCAGTGCCACCAGGCTTTGCCAAGAGCCACTGGCAGCTTTTCCTGGCCTTTGAGATGGGATGGGTCAGGCTCAATGGGAAAAATCTTAGTTGTGAGGGACCTCCTGTCCCTATGAACCAACTCCCTACAAGTGCTGAGGGTCTGGGACTGGCTGGTTTGGGATATCAACTTCTGGAACTTGATGTCTTTGACTTTGAAACTAATTTCCTGCCAGCGCTCAGGATGGGGTTTATTTTATGCAGCCAACGTTTCTTCTCCTTGATTGAAGAAAGAGGCAGTGCTGGGGCGGGACAGAGTTCGCAGCAAGCATAATTAATAGCAATTTTACTGCCTTGCTTATTGATTTGCTGTGGAGTTACCTCTTCCAGGAGGATTTCCATGGAGTTGCCTCTTCCAGGAGGATTTCCACTGTTACCTTCCCCGGCACGCCGGCTAGTTCCGTGTAGGAATAAATGTTTCAGTTGCCCTATAAATAATGGAGCGAGTAAAGATGTTGTGTAAGCGGCGCTCTGGGTTTTGCCAGGAGGGACGTAGTTTGTTGTGAGGCTTTTTTGTTTCGTTTTGTTGTGGGATTTTTCTGTGTTTGTGTTTTACCTTTTTCTCTCCCCATTTTTTTTTCAAATCCCTGGAGTCCGACACGGGAAGCTTCACAGGGGGGACTTGAGGGAAGGGAAGAAGATGGAAACTGTTGAATCTAAAGGAATTCTTGTGGGTGTGCAGAGGTGTGAAACCCCTGGTGATGCTGGGGGGCACCCTGTGAAGGCTGGAGCAGCTGGGCTCCCAGGAGAGGTGTGCCTGGACACAGGGAATGGCCACGGATTCAGGGAATATCAGCTTTTCTCTCTGGAAGTGTTAAAGCTCTAAAGCTGTGTTTTAATCATGGATTTAAGGAAGTAGCAGAGGCAGCAGGTCTGGAGTTTGTGAGCCCATGGCACGTGTAGAAGTCCAAGATTGAGGCTGCTTCCCAAAACCTGGCATGTTGAGACCCCCCTCGCCGTGCCCAGGTGCACGGCTGGTTTTGGCACCTCCAGGTTGGCACGGGCACCACACCAGGCACCGTGTGACTCTGGGTCTTTTTGTTCTGCTTTAGCACAACTCAAGAGCATTAATGAGGGAGAGGGTGCCCCGCAGGGGAGATGTGTGTGGGGTGTGGAAGCCAAAGGCACCCGAGTGCCCTGAGCTCGGCGCTGGTGTGAGCAGCAGCTGGTTTGCAGGAGTCCAGGGAAACTGGGGAGGGGGTCTTCATGTGCTGTGCCTGTGGAGAGCCAGCAAGCTCCACCTGAGGATTGATTTCCAGTCCACCTGCATCTTAATTTCTCCTGGTCTCCAGCAGTGATGAGCAGTCCCGGGTACCACAAGGGGTTCATGTTGGCAGCTGCAGTGCCAGCCCAGCTTCCAGGGGCTGAGCAGGTTTGTTCCCTGCCTGGGATGACCCCTTCAGCGCTTTGTGATGCTCTGAGCAGCATCCAGACGTGCCAAAGTGCTGCTTTGGCAAAGTGCTGGCTGGAGGCAAAGGGTGCTCAGGGCAGCTGGATGAACTGCAGGTTCCAAAGGAAACCCTGCTGGATGAGAGGGGCATCTCTCCCCTCTCCCTCCAGTTCCCACTGCTCCTCCTCCTCCTCTCCCCGTGGGCAGCAGGCTGTCCTCCCCTCTTCTGGGGGCCAGCAGCCCCACGTTCAGCAGGGGAGTGGATTAGGAAGGGGCTTTACTCCTCTGGTAGATGAGTGCTTTTAAGCACCCGTGTGTTGTTGTGTGTCCTGCTGAGAAGAAGCCAAATGTTCCGACAGCTGGCCAGACCCTGGATCAGGGGGACTTGAGCTGTAGGTGTTGCAAACAAGGTCTTAATTGATTTATCTGGACACACGACTTTTAATTTTATGGTGGAGTTAAGAGCTTTGCCCCAAATCAGGGGGAGGGGGAGAGAAATGAGCTGATGTGGTGTGTCTGCGTTTGTAGGCTGGGATCTGGGTTTGTAGGGGACTGTGTAAGGCAGGAACGCCCCAAACCCCCTGCACACCTGGAGTTTCTGCTTCAGGGTGGAGCTGAAAAGCCTGAAAGGACCAGGGACAGGTAGTGGCACCTGGATGCAAAGGGCACAGAGATGGCAGCCCTCCCTCCCCACTTCCCTCCCTGACTCTGCTCCGAGGTGCTGGGGAGAGGAGGGGAAGCACTGAGGGGACCTTCTCCTGTGAGTGGCAGAACCATGAATATTTCACAGCTCTCCGCGGGCCCGGCAGGAGCCGATGGATGTGGGGATATAATTTTGCTTGACAAGTGCCACGATCCCGGGGCCTCCCGCTCCCTGCTGCCCTTCCTGAAACGCCTGGGGAGGGAGAGTGTCACCTGGGCATCCCCTGGCAGCGTGCCGGGCTTTTCCCGGTGCCTGCGCCGGGCTTTTCCCGGTGCCTGTGCCGGGCTTTTCCCGGTGCCTGTGCCGGGCTTTTCCCAGTTCCTGTTCCGGGCTTTTCCTAGTGCTTATGCTGGGCTTTTCCCAATGCCCGTGCTGGGTTTTTCCCAGTTCCTGTGCCGGGCTTTTCCAGTGCCCGTGTTGGGGTTTTCCCAGCGCTCAGCCAAGGGGCTGCACGCTGAGGATGCTCAGGATGCCTGAAGGCTCCGGCGTGGTGCGGGGAAGGAATTTGGAAGGAGAAGCGCAGGGAGCTCGGCAGGAAAATGCGTTTGCTTTGTTTTCTGATGCTTAGTCTGGACTAAGCAACTTCCTTGGCGGTTGTCCCGGCAGGTCCCGGGGCTGTGTCACCTCCGTCGCTCCCGGCGTGGTGGCTCGGCCGGGCACAGGGCGCTGCTGGCCGCGCTGTCTGGTCGGGGGCGGCGGTGGCACAGCGGGCACAGGGGGCTCGTCAGGCGGAGACAACCCTGGCCTCGACTGGGGTCTGGCCTCCATCACTTCCTGTAGGAAATCACTTCACTTAGGCAGATGTGAGTGTACAGCCGCGCTGCCCGCGGGCTGCCCCGCTCTCCCCAGCCAAGCCCCAGCCTCTTACGCAAATCGCTTTTCACGCTTCCTTAATTGAAACTGTCAGATGGGCTTTACCTTTTTTTTTCCTTTTTTTTTCCTTTTTTTTATTTTTTTTTCCTGTGGTGATACCGACGTATTAATTCCACTATGGATATCCCGGCAGCTAGGAGAGATCAATAAAATGAGGTTGCATCTGTGACATATATATTACAGGAGCAGCAGCAGCAATATTTCATGGGGAAAGCCGAGGCAAACACGCGTGTGCAGAGCCCTGGAGAGAACATTTGGCCACGCAGGAGGCTGAGTTGTCACCTGGCTGCAGTGGCA
This sequence comes from Sylvia atricapilla, assembly GCF_009819655.1. Classification (NCBI taxonomy): domain Eukaryota; kingdom Metazoa; phylum Chordata; class Aves; order Passeriformes; family Sylviidae; genus Sylvia; species Sylvia atricapilla. The sequence continues at coordinate 6,344,207 of NC_089162.1, forward strand.
CTGGATTTCTGTGCCCTCCTGCCACCCACCTGGCATGGGAAGGGCGTGAGGAGCAGCTCCCAGCCCTCACTTTGCTCGTGTCTCTGCACATCTCATGTCCAGGGTCGCAGTGTGGGTTATTTTTTGGCGTGCTCTGAGTTGCTGTCACTCTGCACCTGTGGGTGCCCTGGCGCAGTGTCTGGGTGCTGGTGGCACCAGCTCCTGCCGCCTCCCGCCCCCCACTCACCTCCCTCCAGAAATCCCCACGGCGGGGATTTGCGCTTTGATTATTTTCAAATACCGGTTTGTGTAAAATTTGATTTGAGGAAACATTTTTCTCCCACATGCTGTAGGATTGAGGGCGTGTAATCCCTCCTAAATCGCCCGGACGAGGTTTGTATTGCAATGCCGGTATCAGAGCTAACAAAAGGGGATTAGGCGGGAAAATTCCGCGTGAAAACCTGCCGCTCTTCCAGGGCTTTTAGTACAAAGAAGATAAGATAGGTAGAGCAGAGCCATTTTTAACCCAGATTTTAATGCACTCAGTGCCTCTCCTTCCAAGGCAAAGGAGAGGGGAGATGGCATTCCTTTTAACCCCTTCCTTTCCTCTGGCTTTTTGGGGCAGCTGATGCTTCCTCGTAGGTGCAGCAGTGCAGAGTGAGTGCTCCGAGAGGTGCTGGGCAGGAAAAGCTGCCAGGGAATGGCCAGGGCAGGGTTTTATTCCCTTTCCAAGCAGATGGTGGGGAGGTGTGGAGCTCCATGGAGCGCCAGTGCTGGGCTGCGCTGAGTGCTGCAGTGATCCTCACCGGGCCGCTCAGCCAGGGAGTGAAACCCATTCCCATCTCACTGCCCGGAGCCAGGCACGGGATCTGCGTGTCCTAGGGACAGCTGTGCCATCGGGGACGGCTCTGTCCCGCCGGGGATGGAGAATGCCCTGTCTGGGCCGTGTCACAGTGCCTGTCACATCGGCGTCAGTCAGGAGGCGGCACGGTGACCGAGACAGCTGTCAACCTTTGCGGGCAGCCCTCCGCCCGCCAGCGACTTCCAGGAGCTCAGCGAGTGCCAAGGCACATCAGGCCAGGGGAAGAGATGCTCCAGGGGGAGATGAAAGGATCCCTTCAGTGGAATTCATGTGGAATAAGCTTTCCACGGGAGATATTTCCCGCTAATCCTCCTTAGCGCTCAGCTGATGCCTTGAAGCATCAGGGGTTTATGTGCCTTTTAAAAATTCATTCTCTCTGCTCTAACAGCAGGTGTGTGTGTGTTATCAGCTGCCCTGCCGAGGCCCCTCTGGTGCAGGGCTGTGCCCTCAGACCCGCCGAGTGTCCTGTGACAGCGAGGTCCCCGTGTCACCTGAGCCAGGTGAAGGCAGCCCGCCGCTCCGCTGGCTCCCCTGGCAAGGCGCTGGGTGTCAGCTTACCGCAGCCACGGGGCTTGATGGCGAATTGATGGGGGGAAAGCATCGTGGGCGCTGAGCAGCTGGTGGGATGGGAAAACACCCGGAGTGCTGCTTCAGCCCCCATCCATCTGCCCCTGCTAATTGCAGCTGGACTTATAATATTCCACTTATCTGGTCAAGGGATCCATGTTAGTTATTACAATTGATTATCACTAAAACCCGTCTGATACCCAGATTTACAGCGTGGCTGGAGAGGCAGGGTCTGGCACACTCCTGCAGCCAGAGCTGTCTCTCCACAGGTGTTTGGCCAAGGAGAAGCTGCTTTTCCCTTGCCACTCCTTGACTCCCATGGGAGCAGATCCCGCAGCTCCTGCACCCTGCAGGGTTTGACTGCCGTGGTTAACAGTCCTGGGCAGGGTGAGGATGATGAAGCTGCTGGAGCCAGGTTGTTTTTATTGCTCTGTCTGTGTGTGGGGGGCGGTGGCTGCCCCTCCACCGAGCCCTGGGGTGCAGTGAGGTCCTGCAGATGTTCTGCTCCCAGGCTGAGTTCGGTAACGAGCGCTGCACCGGGAGAACCATCATCAATCTGCTGCAGATTAATCATCAGCAGCAAGTCAGGCTCTTGGAGGGGACTTTTCCAACCAACAGAACAGTTTTCCTGCTGTTGATGTGCCCTCCTTGGCTGCTGGAGAAGTCTCAATGGCTCTGGGAGGTGTGTGGCCTCTCCCGCATCCAGCACGTGGCTGGAAGGGAGTATGATCTTGCTGGGATCCCCCTGTGGTGGCCAAGGAATAGGCTGAGGGTCCGTTTGAGGCAGAGAGGAGGTTCTGCAGCACACCCAGAGCTCTCGTGGTCCCTGCGGTGGGGTGGGAGGCAGAGAGGAGCCCCTGCGCCTCCTCAGCTTCACAACAGCTCCGTGGCTGCATGATAAACAACTTGACAACGTGTTGAAATCCTGAAGGAGGGGCTGGCAGGGGAAGGAGAGGGAGGTCACAATTGCATGGGAAAATAATGAACAGCACTCTTCTTGGAATATGCAGTGGCCTAACAAGAATCGGAAAATTAATTATCTTCTGTAATTAGCGTAATGACCTACGCTATTAGAGGTTATTTACAGCAGGAATAAAACTTCCCCCTGTAAATGTCAGGCTGTGCTGTTGGAATACAAAGGCTGGATCAAACCTGTGCTTGGTGCAGCAAGGGTCTGCAGGCAGGGCAGCGTGCTGCCACTTCTGCTCATCCAGCCCCTGACCCTCCCAGGAGCCTGGCACGGGACCTGCTGGCAGTGTCCCTTCATCCCTGGCACTGGTTCTGTCCTCCCCTTGCTTTGTGTCACCTGGGCTTGGCCGCTGGCTCCGCTGCTCCGTGGGGATTCACCCCTGAGGTGGATCAGAGCCCGTCTCAGGTGAGCTCTCCCACCCTGGGCTGCCCCTGCCAGCCGTGCCCACCTCCCCCTGCAGTGCTGCCCATGTCCAGAGCTTTGCTGTTCCCTTCCTGAGCACATCGTGCTTCCCGCACAATCCCTCCCCGTGCCGCCTCTGGAGAGGCCCTTTCCCTCCCGGAGGCAGGCGCCAGCTGCGTGTGCACGGCTCAAAATGGAGACATTAGCCAGCTATTGTTCCTCAGCTGGAGCCTTGGTGGCTCTGGAGCTGTCCCTTCTGGTGGCCGGGCTGTGTGAAATGGCTCCGTTTGCAGCGTGGGGCACAGGCAGGCCTCGTGCCCTCCTTGGCCAGGGTTTCCCTGCTCCAGCAGCGCGTTTGGGGTTGGTTTTCAGAGGTGCCGAGCTCCACTCATCCCTTCTCTCCCTTGCCCGCCTTCCTGCTGTCGCTCCCGGCAGCAGGCTCCTGATGAGGTGGGGATGGGCCCCACAGGGTGGCAGAGGGACCAGGGGGCTGCAGGTGCCGTCTGGTGAGGAGCAGGTGGGCGCTGTGCCGAGCCCTCGGCTCTCCCCAGGACGGGGAACGTGGTCGGCGTGGAGAGGGCAACCTGAGAATTGGCTGACATTTTAGCGCCGAGGATCATGACTCCTGCATTATTAAAGGCGCGGTGATAAAATGCCTTACCTGTCACTGAGAACCGACATCAATAATTTAGTTTGGCACCTGGTGATTAAAATGAAATAAGCACTGGTCCGACTCTCTTCCCGGAGCGGTGTCGGTGCTGTGGTGTCCGTGAGAGCCAAGGGGATGCTTTCCCTGGATCCTGGGCCCCACCACCCAGAGAAACCGGGGCTCTGAGCACTGTTCTCCCTGTGGGATCCGTGTGTGCCCAAGCTTTGAATGAGGATGGGGACAGGGCTGCTGCTGCAACATCTGATGTAAGCTCATTGTATAAACAGAACAGAGTGGGGCTCTTGAAACTTGAGAGTGTATTCCTTCCAACAGACCCTTAATGTAATTTGAATGTACAATTGAGGGTTTTTATAGCTTAATATTCCAGTGTTTGTGGTGCATCCTGGAATTTAAGTGTCTTAAACGTAATTATTGTTAATTGCTCGCACAGTTCTATAAACTCATCCAATTAAAAAAAAGTTATTAACTTTATAAAATATCACAGGCATCCCACAGTGCAATATATTTGCAGGAAATAACGGCTGCAGCAGGCAGAGCTGGGATGCAGCAAGGTAAATCGGTGACACCTTCTATCCCTCCCTCTGCTGGAAGCCCTTTGGGAATGTGTTGTCTCCTTGGCTGGGGCTGGTGCAGGGATGTGAGGACAAGGCCGTGGCCAGCAGGACACCCCAGGAGCTCTGGTTGGAAAGGGAATTCAGTCTGTTTGCTATGGGGCTGAGCAGAGCTTCTCTCCCTGTTTGTGCTGAAACCAGCCCAGGGAGCAGCTGGGGATGTTTGAGGGTCTTTGAGTGGGGCACAAAGTGAGCAGCAGCCCCCGGGGAGGGTGAGTGGGGTGGGAGGCTCTCAGTGGAGCAAACATTCCTCCCTCTCCCCGAGCCAGGACCAGTTGTGGCCGGCCAGGGATGATGATTTTCATCTCAGTCTAGTGCCAGAATTTATAACCAGGGATTTATTGTCCCCTGATTGCTCTGTGCTGCCATTTAACTCATGCCCTGGAAGAGTTATTTAACACAGAGTGAGTGGAGTTGTGCTAACAGTGCCTGATGCACATACATCTTCTCCAGCCTCCTCTTCCTGTTCTCCTCGTGGGATTAGAATCCTGGGCGCCCGTCCGTGTGGGTACAAGCTCAGTCTGGCTCAGTGGGATTTCAGCTGGAGCTGCCTGGCTTCGGGAGGATTGACCACCTCCATTCCTGGGTGTCCTCTGCTTCTCCCATTGGCTCTGCCCAAAGCTCCCGTGGGTGGGAGCTGATGGAATCCTCCCAGGAAGGGGGGAGCTGAAGGTGTGCGTTGGGCAGGATCCACCTGATCCCGGTGTCTTTTTTCCCTTTCCATCTCACTGCTTTTCCAGTAGAGAAACAAACAGTCTGTGGGCAGGGGAGGTTTGAAGAGAGGAAACTTTCTCTCAGATGGAGACAAAATTGAATTCAGTGCGTGACTGAAATGAGAAGTTTCCACAAAAGCTTCATTTTGGCAAAGAAGCATTTCCTATGGGATTCCTTCTATAGAAAAGCCTTGGTAAGGAGCTATTACAGCCGGTCAAATGCTTTCTCTGAGAGCTGTCTGTGATACCTGCCTTCCCCATCTCCCTTCCCATCCCTTGCTGGAGTCGCTGTCCCCCGTGCAGAGGTCCCGGCCCCGGGGCAGGAGCAGCAGCCACCACCCAGGACAGCTCCAGCTGCCACGTGAGGATCAGACGCAATTAATCCAGCCTCTAAACAGCAGGCTTTGCAGGTAGATTTTCCATCTGAAGTAGCTGCTGATCTAGTGGCTTCTGGGACAGTGACGGGCTGACGGAGAGCACGCATGAGGCGGCATTTGTCAAATTAATGAGGCATTATAAATTATATCCACAATTTTCTCTTCCATTTCCCGCCACCCCCTCCTGTCGCTGGCAGGGAGAGGGGACCTTGAGGAGCCACTCCCAAGGTCTGTGGGGGCCAGGCCTTCCTGGCAGAGCTCCCACCCGGGCCTGGGATGCAAGCTCAGCCCACCTGGCTGGATCAGGAGGAGAAAAATGCCAGCAGTTCCTTGTTTTCAGGAGGAAACTCGACGTAACTAGTATTGATCTCTCTATTACCTCCGTGAAGGGCAGCTTCATTTTTCAAGCAAAATAACCTTTGTATCTGAAATACAGAAATTGATTTTGAGCAGGGGCTGCTGGCACCGGCAGAAGGGGCTGGGCAGGGGCAGGGAGGATGAGGATGAGGATGAGGATGAGGATGAGGATGAGGATGAGGATGAGGAGCAGAAGGAGGAGAGAGTCCCTCCAAAGGCAGGAGACACGTCAGGCTTGTCTGCTCGTGTTACCTTGATCCAGAATGGAAATAAAAGGGTTTAAAAGTCAGCAAATAAACTTTGCTGAAGGTGCTGGAAAAAAAAGAGCAAGGAGGCAGAGAGCTGGAGGGTTTGGGGAGAGCCTCATCGCTGGCAGGGAGGTGCCGATAACCCGGGTAGTGGTGTCTGTTCTGGGCGGATTTGGGGCAGGTTTGGGGGCGCCCAGGGCGCTGTGGGGAGAGCCCCCGCACCGGCTCCGCCAAATGCTTGGAACCCAAGGAGGCACGGCTTCGTTTTAGGCTTGGTACGGTCCTGTTTAATTGGCTCTCGGGCTCCCTGTGCAAGGCGTCCAGCGCATCTTAATGAGGGATTCTCAAAGACTGGCTTTTTTTTTTTTTTTTTTTTTCCTTGGGACTAGAACGCGCTGGTGTTTAATATTCATGTGTAGCTCTGCTCATTTGAAAGGTAACAAGGGAGTTGGATTCCCTGCTGGCAATGAATCGTAATGGGATCTGGGCTCCTAAATCACCTGCGCATGGCGGAGCTGCCCCCTCCCGGAGTGGGCTGGGCTGGCGGCGGAGAGGTCTCCTCCGGTGGGGCAGCACGGGGCTCAGCACGGACACGGGCCATCCCAGGCCAGCGCTGGCACCGGGAAATGCTTTTCCATAGCACTTGTGGTGGGGATCTGAAGTGTCTCGCCACGAGCAGTCACGGAGGTCGAGTTGTTAGCCAAAAGCAATTGGATGTTGACATGACAGGGAGACGCTGCGGAGCGAGAACAGTTCCTGACAGACGTTGTGACAGAGCTGTTAAAGCCTTGGCTACAGGCAGGGCATGAGCTGCTCTTTGACCATTCGGGCTGGTCCGCGTCTGCCAAGGCTGGGATTTTTTGTGCTTTTGTGCCTGGTGTCGGGTGCTGGATCGGGGAGAGGCAGGAGGTGTTGAGAGGCTGGTGCTGGCACCGTCCGGAACGCAGATGGCCACAAATATCAGCATACGTGGGGGGGTCTGGAGTGTTTGCTGATGAAGGGGCTGGGGGCTGGGGCTGCCTGGCAGTGTCCCCCGCTGTCCCCCAGGCCTCTCCAGGGTGTCAGCAGTCCCATCCCTGTTCCCTGGCAGCCCTGCCCTCAGCAAAGGAGGGCACTGCCCCCTCCCCACACACTGCAGCAGCGTGGCCTTGGTGGGGAATCATTTGTGATCCTTGCTTGTTGGGAAGAGACGGGAAATAGCCGTGGGGAGCGGAGCTTTGGAGGGGTTTTTGCTTTCCATCTGCTCCCCTGCCTTGATCGCCACCCCCATCTCTCTGTGCCCGGGGACAGCAGAGGGGAGGCTGCATTGGGTGTGTGACAGCGAGGACCCCCGGGCACCTCCTGCTTGGGCACAGGGTGCTGTACAGCAAAATGGTGGCTCCTGGAGCCTTCCTGGGGGCCAGTCCTGCTGGCGAGATGACAGCAGTGCAGAGGGGACCACACCAATGTCACCTGCATGCCCTGGCACTGGGGGGGCCCCTCGCTTTCAGCCCGGCCACGATCATCCCTGGACAAACCTTTGGATCTCTGCTTGCAGTACCCGTGTGTGGCTTGTCAGAGAACCGCTCCTGTTTGTGGAAACGATGCCTTCCCCACTCTCGTCTTCCTCCCTCCCTCCCTTCTGCTTCTCCTCATTGTCATTTTAGCCTAGATTAAAGAAAATAGGGTGCAGCGCTGTGCGCATGTTCCGAGCGGTGTCTTTTCACAGCACTGTACTGATGCCAAGCAATAATGACAGGTTCAAGCTTTTCTGCATCACAAATGAACTGCATGCAAATGGCTAGTCCTGAATGGAGAATAATTGTCAGCACGGAGAGTCCTGCCTCCGCCGAGCCAGCTCCACCTTGCTTCCAGGGGGAGAAGGCTTCAAACAGTTAACGGGGATGGAGACGTGGAAATAGCGGGGAGCTGCAGTTTCCACTCTGCTAGAGCCCAACCTGTTAGTGCAGAGCTGTGTGAAGAATGTCAGGGATTTGTTCCAAGCGTTATCGAGATGTGGCTTTACATCTGTAAATCCTTTTACGCATCGCAGCTCAGCCGTGAGGCTTCCCCACGTGACGGGCAGCGCTGCCTGGCCCGGCCACACCGGGCACGGGCCGTGCCACTCCTGGCCATGGCAGAGCTTGCAGGGCCTGTTTGGGGTGAAGCACCCACAAAACGTTGAGGTTTTGTTCTCATTCCGGCTGCAGATCGGTCACGATGTGCTTGTTCTCCCGTGCGGAACCGTCTCTTCTCTCTCTCTCTCTCTCTCTCTCTGAGCCTTTTCAGTGTTTTCACATCGCCCATTTGTGCTGTCGCCCTGTCTCCTGCACCCTGATTACCCTCAGGATGCTGTCTGTGGAAAGCCAAGAGTTGGGAGCCCCTCAGCTGCTTTTGGCTGACCCCTGGGGAGCTTTTCCAGCTTATGCCAGCTGAGGATTTGACTTAGCGCCACTTTACTCTCCTGCCACAGCGTTACCGGCAGAACCGGATTTAGCAAATGATTGTGACAATCTCCAGCACCATCAGGAAAACATGCTCCATCATTCACTGTGATGTGCGCTGATGAGGGGAAAAAAAAGGCTTGTTCATCCATCAGAAATTCACTGATGCTGTCTCTAGGTGAGCAATTTGCCAGCGTTACCTGGTGTCACTCATTAGACACAAGATGTAACAGTCTCATTTACTCTTCGGGCTTCCTGTCACTTACTTACTTTTGCATTTGACTTTGCACATGAAACTTAAGCTCGTTTCTAGCCTCTCTCGAAGTCAGCTTTCAAATTCCTGCTCATTAAGCCCAGTCCCAGTGTGTGGGCTGCATGCACAGGAGAGGGGTTTTGGAAGCCAGAAAAGTCCCCTGGTGCCTGTTGCCATTAGGCTTTGCGGAACAGCGTGTGTGTGTTTCAGAAAGCCAGCAGAGGAAGCAGTTTCTGCCCTCCCATCACTAGGTCTGAACTTCCCAAAACGCCTGGGCTTTGGCTACGTTTTAGTTGTATTTTTTTATGGACTTGTGGGCTTGTAACCTTTTAAGACATCTACATTTTTACATCGGATTTGATTGATGCTTGTAGCCCGTTCAGGGTTTTCCTGCTCGGACATAAAAGCAGAGCAGAAAGCGCCAGAATTTGGTTTCCTTTGAGGAAGCAGGACCAGGGCTTGAGTGGGTGTTTCATGGCCAGAGCTTTGCTGGTGTCTGGAGCAGAGGCACCAGAAAATGCAGGTGGGGGAAGTTCCAGTACTGAACCCGAATTTTCCCCTTCTCTGTTTGTCTCTGCTGCTGGATTTACACAGTTTTAGCTGCTCCTCTTGCTGGGCAGAAGGTGTGAGAGCAGGGGGAAAGTGAAGCTGTGGGTGCTGCTGCCTCAGGGACTCAGGACATGCAGAGATGGGGCGGCTGCTGCCTTTCCCTGAGCTCCCAGAATTTCCTGCAGCCACCCAGGGGCTGTGGTGGGCACTGGAGTGGCCGTCCCTCACAGCAGAGCTCGTTGGTGTCTGTCCCTTTCCACCCTCTTTCTGTGGACAGGAATGGCCCTCTTTGTTTTGAAGAGAGTCCCTCCCATTCGTCTGTCCCTCGCTGCGTCATCCAAACTTCATCCTATCCTCGTGGTTTGCATGCGCTGGATGAATTTAGGATGAATTTCATCCTTGACACAGGCAAAGGACCAAGTAAATCGGGTGATGCTGAACTGAGCTGCGGGATGTGGAAGAAAAAGGATTGGGAGTGATTCTGCAAGATGCAGGCTGGGAAACTGGCGTTCGAGAGGGTTTGGCTTTGTGCTGAGACAAAAACATCCTGTTAGGAGCAGTGTTTATATCTCTGCATCATTGCTCTAGTTGTCACAGCTCAGCTCCTCGGCAGGCAGAGGGTGAGGAGCAGTTGTCTGCAGCCTGATGGGAGGGAAGGTGGTAATCCTTGGGATGTCTCTGCACGTGGTGCTGGAAAATCATTGTCTCAGGCAGCATGGAAGGGGCTGATTTCTTTACTGGTGGTGTTTAATGTGGTGTAGAGCTTGTATGAACCACAGTGGAGGGGCCGGTGTTGAGATATGCACTCCAGTGATAATGCTGCAAATTCCAGAGCATTAGTGTTATTAAAATGTCAGCCTGATATCTTCCTCGGCATTAAAACTCTTAATGTACTTTGTCCTTTCAAACTCGTGGTGCTTCAGGTGAAAGCATGAGGGGAAAAAAAAAAAAAGGTGGTTACAGAGCAAAGGATTAACGAGAAAGAAAAGGGGGATGCCCTGATCCAAGGCTGCTGTGAAAATTGCTTCCTTGAGCACTTGTGCCTTTCAGTCGGGTTCAAATGCAGCAAGACGTGTTCACCTCTGTGACAACAGCCTGAAACTTGCTCGTGTTGCCCAAAGCGAGCATTAGCAGCAGTGCTGAGCTTTTAATGTTGTTGGAAAAGAGCTGATGCGGTCACAGTGGGTGGGTAATCCCAGGTGCCTGCACAAAGCCGGTGGAGTGACAGCAGGGAAGGTCCTGCAGGTGCAGAGCTGCCCTGGGGCTTGTGGCCATCGGAGGGCTTTTGGAATCACGGAGTTGTTTCATTTAGAAGAGACATTTAAAGGCCATTTAGTCCAGCCCACCACAATGAGTGGGGACACCTTCAACTAGGCCAGGCTGCTCCTGTCCAATCTGGACCTTAAACGTTTCCAGGGACGAGGCATCTGCCACCTCTCTGGGCAACTTGTGCCAGCGTTTTGCCACCCTCACTGCAAAAAAAATCTCTTCCTTCCATCTACTCTAAATTGACCCTGTTCTGGTTTAAAAGCATTTCTCCTCATCCCTTTGTGCATATCCTGGTGATACCTGGGGGGACAGGCTCTTTGGGGAGAATGAGAAGCGCCGGTCCGCTCACATCCACGTGCGTGTTCCGGGCGGTTGTACGCTTCCCCGGGCCACCTCGGATGGCACTGCCTACTCCTCGGAGCTTCCCGGGGAAGTCACCAGATCTGTGGGTGGGAACACACGCTGGCAGCTGAAAGGTTTCTGCGGGGAGGAGGAGATGAGGAGCCGGATCCTTCCTGCGCCGCGCCGGCACGCTCGGAGCCCACGGCGTTTGGGGCACGGAGCGCCCGCTCCCCACCCTCTTGGAAAGAAATAAGCCCAAAATAATGAAATTAATAAGGCCAAAATGAGATTTTTTTTTAATGGGCTAAGGAGAGGAGCGGGCCGGGCTGGGCGCTGTCCGCGGTGCTGACCAGTCCATGGTGATGACCAGTCCATGGTGATGACCAGTCTGTGGTTATGACCAGTCCATGGTGCTGACCAGTCTGTGGTTATGACCAGTCTGTGGTTATGACCAGTCCGTGGTGATGACCAGTCCGTGGTGATGACCAGTCCGTGGTGATGACCAGTCCGTGGTGATGACCAGTCCAAGAGTCCTCCTCAATCTCCACAACTCCCTGACAGGAAGGTGCAGCTACAAGGGGTCAGGGACAAGAGGAAACGAGCCTCAAGCTGTGCCAGAATAGGTTTAGATGGGTATTAGGGGAAATTCCCTTACCAGAGAGGTTGTCAGGCACTGGCGCAGATGCCCGGGGCAGTGTTGGAGTCATCATCTCCAGAAGTGTTTAAAAGATGTGGCACTTGGGGAAATGGTTTGGGCTGGGCTTGGCAGTGCTGGGTTATTCCAGATGGTTTTAGATGGATTTTCCAACCTCAACAACTCTGTGTTTCTACATTCTAAGCACAGCCCTGGGCTTTCTGCTGCCCTCAGTACATGCACTTTACACCAGGTTACTGTTTTTCCCCTCTTTTCCCACAATGGAACAGGCTCTTCCCCAGTATAACTCATTTCCTGCTCAGTGCTGCTTCCAGTGCCTCTCCTCAAATGGCAGCGGAGAGGAATCCAGTCCCCAGGCAGTGAATTAGGAGGTGGTAGCTGCTCATTTTTCATCTCTGTGATATATAAAAAAAAAAAAATCTAATGCAATCATCAAAAAATAAAGCTGCGTTTTTCATGTTCTTCACCATTAGGAATGTCTCTTGCTACTGCTCTCTTTTCCCTCCTACTCCCAAATTACTGAGGTCTCAGCAGTGTTTAAAATCTCGTGGAAATTTACTTTTGGATGCCAGCAAAGGGGTGGGAGTTTGAGTAATCTCTAGGGCAATAACATTCCAGAAGTGTTGTGTTCCCTTAATAAAAACACTTCTGATTCAGAAACATAAACGTTATTTTTCCAAAGACACCCTCCTGAACGGGGCTATTCTTTCCTATCCTCTCACTTAAGGCATTACAACTCTTGGGAGATGTTCTGCTGCTTCAGTGGCCATAACCTTACATTTATTGCACGTGTGGCCACAGCAGCCCCCCTCTGATGATTTTGTTTAGGGCTGTGAAATTTGCCTTCAGCCCCGAAATTGAATCCATTCTGTGCTCTCAGCAGCGTGATGGGTTCCTGCATGTCTCTCTTTCCCAAGGATGTTTGTGGTTATTGATGCTGAGTGTGGCTATTTATCACAGACAATACAGAACAAAGAAGAATTTATTAATAAGTCTCCTGGTCCCATATGCTTCCCCGAGGAACCTGAAGCGTGCTATTTTCTCCTTGCCCCATTTATATCTACATGGTTTTGCTGCTGTCCACTCGGATTAAATGCTGGCTGAGGAGAAGGAGTTGCTCTGTAGCATAAGGCCGGGTTAGAGCGAGCGCTGGGGGAAAGCTTTTTGGGTTATTGGATGGCAGCAAGCAGGGAAATAATGCAGAATTCCATGGGAATGACACCAAGATGTGACCCCGGGGTGGGGGTGAGGGTGCTGCCGGCCCCAAGCAGCTCCCGGGCTGTCGAGGGTTTCTCCATTCAGCTTTTGGTGTGGGTCAGTTTGTGTCAAATGGGGACAATACCCACAGGCAGGAGCTGTGCTGTGTCCTGCTGGGTGACAGGGGACACGTGGGGACAAGCAGCACCTGCTGGGTGCCTGTGGCCCTTCTCTTATCACCCTTACAATAGGATCACAGAATCATTTTGTTTGGAAACAACCTCCAAGGTCAAGTCCAACCTGTGACCAGTCCCAAACTTGTCACCCAGCCCAGAGCACTGAGTGCCACATCCAGTCATTCCCTGGACACCTCCAGGGATGGGGACTCCAAATCTCCCTGGGCAGCCCCTCCTGAGGTTGTACTCTTTCATTCTTCTTGATGCCCACCCTGAACCTCCCCAGTGCAGCTTGAGGCTGTGTGCTCTTGTCCTGTGAGTCACAGGAACCCCATGTTCCTGCAATGAGACCCTGCAGGCACCCCTGGTGGGAGCCTGGGACCTCTGTTTGCCCAGCCCTCACCCTCCTCTTGGCCCTCCTGGGACATTGGCTCAGCAGCAGAGCAGGCAGAGACAAGGGAGGATGTTCTGTGGGAGCTCCTGCCTGGAAAATCAAAGCCTCTGCTGTGGGGACGCAGTGATTCCTGCTGTGCTTGAGAAAGGAAAGGTGCCTAGGGAAGTTCTGGTGGCTTTTCCCCGTCTTGTGCCTCCTTATGCACTAATTAAAGGTCAGTCCCATTTGCATTCAGCGCGTTTCTCTCCTTCCCTGGGCATTTGCATTGGCAGAGGGTTGTTTTCCATTTGACCAAGCCGTGGCTGGAGCCTTCGCCCGGGGCTGAGAGTCTCTGCCCCCACCTTTGCAGAGCCAGCAGAGCCCATCGTGGCTCAGCCAGCATCTGCAGGGGAGAGGAACAGAGCCCCCCTTGTGCTGCTCCCTCTCCCCAGCCCCACAAGACGAACATTAGGCATTTATAGGTTTTTCTCCATGGATACATAGCCGGGCACGTTGGTAAAAATATACTCGTGCACGAGTATATTTATGTGTAGTGCAGTGAAAGCAGCACAGGCTGAGAGCTGATTCCCTCGGGTGAAACACCAGCCTTCCCTCCGAGCGCTTTCAAAGGGGAGCTGTGCTGATAATTAGTGCAAATATTTTGAATACAGAACTCATCACGGGCCTTTGTCGCAGTGACAGGCAGTGACCTGAGATACATTTCTCCTTTCTTAATGCACCCGGAATATGTAATTAAGAGGTGACTAAAAGATTCTTTATCACTCTTTGTTTTCTAACGTGGCAGGCTGTTATGAAATGCTGCCCCCTCCTTCCGTGGCGTTCGGTTCCCCGTGACAAACGCAGGGATGGAGATTTGTTCTGCTCCTCAAATCACTCTGAGCTCCCCCACTTCCAAGGTGTTGTGCCTGCCTTCTGCCTGGCCCAGGGTTTTAGGAGTCAGAATTTGGAGGGAAAGGCAGTTGGAACTCGCCTGAGAGGGTGCAGGGGTGCTGCTGGAAGGGTGGGCACGGCGCTGCCGTCACAAGTGCCCAGCAGCTTGGGGGCTGCTGAAGGAAATTTGTGGCAATAAGCCCGAGAGCAGGACGGAGGTGTCAGTGCTGAGGGTGTCAGGGCTCAGGGCCCCGCTGAGCACAGGCAGCCAGGCTGTGATACGCTGCAGTAAATGCGGCGTGACAGCACCTGAGCGGGGCTACGTGCAGAACAGATGTCTCCTGGCTGGGGCTGGGGCCGTGGCACAGCGTCACTCCATCAATTATAGATCGCTGCCCTCGCCATCAGCAGGCGCCCGGAACGGGACTGGTAAAGGAGACATTAAAGGGGTTGAGAGCAGAAGAGAAACTTGTGAGGGGAGAGCTTGATCTTTGGGCTTTTTCTCCATCTGGGAGATAGTGGAGTGTCATTCCCTGGCTCCTCATCACCTCTGTGCCCTCAGAACCCACAGCACCTTCCCTGACGGGACCCTCAGCCCTCACATGGGTGATGGGAAGGGACCCAGGCTGCTTCTTCCACTCTTCCTCCTCTCTGAAACTCCATCCGTGGGGTCCTGGGATGGCTGCAGCAGTCTGAGAACCTCCCAACCCCAGCAGCTTTCACTGGCCTGTTGACTTATTTGTTTGTTTAATTGTTCCAGCTCGCCGCCTTTACCTGGCAATCCCACTTCATTACAGGAAACACGGGGCCTTTATTAGGACTGTGGAGTGTCATCCAGTGTTTTCGCTGAATGTATAATTTGCCATGTATGAAAACCATTTCCAGAATTAATTTACCTACTGCAAACAGTTTGTATTAATGAAAATGCATTTTTCATGTGGGCTTGCTGGCAAAGCTGGCTGGAGCTCAAGAGCTCACTTTATCCATCCGGCGTGAGTAGGAGATGGAATTTGTTTAAAAATTAAATAAATAACACACCCACCCCCCATTTTTTAATACAATATGGCCCAGCAATAATCTCCGAGGCAGACTGCAAAGGCTGCAGAAAGCTCCATCTGTGGCATTTTAATATGCAGCATTGTCTCCTGTTTTAATATCCCCCCTTGCCCAGCTCGTGTTTGTGTAAGTGAGACGCGAGATGCTGTCATCTTCCCGGGTCACATTTTGCTGCTCAAAATGAACAGAAGTGGAGATGGATGCAGCCATGGAGCCCTTCCCATATTAACACGCATATTTTAGAATAATTGATGCTGAATTCATTTTGCAGCCTCGTTTCTCCTCAGCCTTCCCCCACCCCCTCTTTCATATTTGCATGGAAAAAAAATCCTGTGATCCGTCCAGATGGCAGCTGGAGGCTCTCAGCTGAGCTGGGCCGTGCGCTGGCTTTGGGAGGCTCCTCCTGGCCGGGCTGGGATCAGGGGCTGGAGGTGGGATGCTGATGGCTCTGGCAGTGTCTGGAAGGCAGGAAGAGTCCCTTGCTTAGATGTCACCCCAAAGAAGCTCAGCTGGATTTGGGGTGTCCTTCTCTGCTCCTTGGCCAGAGCTGCTAAAGCCAAGCTTTGTGGATGGCCAGGCCTGAGCTCTCTCTCAGCAGAGGGGACATCAGGTGATAAAACCTGGGGCAGGTTACTTTAAAATAATAAGGTTTGAAATACATTGTGAGGCTAGATCAGGAAAACTTGCTCCTGTTTGGGGATTGTCTTCAGTTCCTGCGTGCTACCAGAAAACCCACACCAAGCTCTTTCTGTCCTCTAAGTGAAAATCAATACAGGCTCGTGGAATTTTTCTTAAGAGAATCAAGGAAAGCGTTTGAGAACGTGCAGGTGTGTTTGAGAAGGTGGTCTGCAGTGCCCACAGTGCTCCTGGCCTCTGTGAGGAGCCCTGGAGCAGCTCAGTGTCCAGCCCCAGTGAGTGTCCCCAGGCTGGGCACCCTCTGTCATTTTGGTCACATGCCCTTCGCAGGGTTTGTCTCTGCCCTTTGTCCCAGGAGGTGACACTGAGCCTCCCAGCCCTGCGCCTGCTGAGCCCCTGGTGTGTGCAGCTGAGCCCACGAATAATCCTTTGGAGATCAGTGGACATTTCATGCACTTAAAGTTAAGCCTGTGCTTAAATTTAAGCCTGTGCTTAAGCACAAGCAGGGCTCAGGCTGGCGAGCTGGGCACCCATGGGTGACGGTGGGCACCAGGAAAGGGGGGACACCCTGGGCAGGGACACCTGGGGTGAGGCTGACTGGGGCAGTGGGCCCTCAGCAGAGGCTGCAGAGCCTGCTCTGGGTGTGCACTGGTGCCCTGAGCCTTCCAGTGTGCAGCGTTTCAGACATTTCCTGGTGCTCTCCCCACGTCTGGGGACTCCCTAATCAAGGACATTCCTGAGCACACGTGTCACCTGCCACTCAGCACACAGCTTAACCTCATGCCATGTGTTTATCTCATTCCAGGACTACTGTCAGCAATGCCACTCTAAGCATAAACTTAATTATATCTCCTCGGGTAGCAGCAGGGAAGTGATTTATTGCTGCTTTTTGTTTCCTCCCTCCCCTCACCTCTCTGTGATTACTCTCCCGTTTGCTGCTGTGGAGATGCTGATGCTTGACTGCAACTTTGCTGCAGTTGCAGAGCCCGTGTCTAAAGCCAGTGCTGGCCAAAGGAGGCCTCTCAGTGGCCACAGAGCTCCCTCTTGGTGGCCCCGTCACCAAACCAACGGGGTGCCACAGCACATTGGCATTTTTGTGTGAGCAAGTGGGAACTTCCAGGGCCAATGCTCCGTCATGCCTTTTCAGAGGATAATTTTATTTTTAAGCAATTTCTGTGCCAAGGCAGGAGTCCCCTGGCTGAAGTGGCTCCTCGGGAGCAGATGTGCTGGCTCCTCAGTGCTCCTTCAGCTAAAAGCCTGAGATTCCCCGTGCAGCCCCGTGGTGCTGGCTGCTTTTCCCTGGCTCCATCCCCTGTTCTGGGGTGCTGACGGAAACATCCCCGCAGGAAACCCCTCACTGCTCTGCCCCGCCGCCTGCTCTGCTCCTGAGGAGAGCAGAGAACTTTGGGAAATGGTTCCTCTTCCCGGTGCCATCCACTAAGGCTCCTGCTCTCGTTCTCCAGGGAGAGGGAAGGTGCTTTAATTATTCCTGCCTTCTGGAAAGCTGTGGTAATTAGCAGCGCTGCAGAGAGCAAGGCCTGGCTGGGCTTCTGAGCGCTCTGAGGAGCTCCTCGATGCTTTTTAAAGACATTTCTCCTCTGAGGTGCAGCTGTGACAGCCCCTGGAGCAGCTGGAAATGCCCGTGGCTGTGCGGGACAGGATGGGATTTGTCTGGGGGTGCACGGGAGCAGTGGTTACTTTGGGGTCCCTTTGGTGAGTGGCCCATGGAATTTTACAGCCTCACACCAGCGCCAGGTTTCAGTATGCAGAGCACAGCCCTGCCACGGCGCACTCGGAATTTCTCCATGTGGTTTTGAACAAATTGCTGATTATTTTTCCCCTCATTATTCACCTGACAGAGGAGCAGGTTGAGTAATTAGTGAACGCGCGTGAACTTTGCAGTGTTTTTATGAATAAAACATGTGTGAATTGGCTGGGTGCTGGCCCTGCTGCTTTAGCCCGTGCACCCACTAATGTCTGTCAGCGAGGAGTATCCCTGGCCCGGCCTGTGCCACTGTCCCCGTGTCACCCTCCCTGGGACAGCTCAGCTTTTTGCGGTGAAAGCTCCTCCAGCCCGACAGCGCTCAGCCCTCTGCTGCGCTCCTGGAGCAGGCTGGGTTCCTTCCTCGGCGCTGCCGGGTGAGGAGCTTCTTTGTGTGGCTGTGATGGAGGCGGCTCCGAGCGCTCCCCAAATCCGCCCGTGCCCGCGCCTGGGGGCGAGCAGCAGCTGCTGGGAGCGGCGGCCAGAGCGGCCTGAAGAGCAGCTGAAAGGGAGGAATCATTTGCATCCCGTCAGTTTTGAGAGGCACTTGGAGGCGGGATCTGGCTGCAGCGCTGAGGGGACAGAGGGACCCGGGGTGGGGAGGGATGCTGAGCGTTCCCAGGCTGGTGCTGGGGGAGATCTGGGTGCCTGCCCTAGACAGAAGGGCTGCATCCCGGGAGTCTGTCACCTTTGGAGCTGGCCGTGTGAGGCTGGATGCTGCGTGCCAGCCAGGGAGGCACTCCCCAGCCCGTGCCAAGCTGTCCCTTTGCACCTCCGTGTCCCTTGCTGCCCTCTGTGCCCGCCCTCCGAGGGCACCCAGCCGTGGTGGCTCCCTGGGCTGGGTGCTGCCCGTCCCTGAGCCCAGCCGTGCCCGCTGAAGCTGGCACTGAGGCCTCGGGCTGTCCTGGCACAGCCGATGCTGTAAAGGCACCACTGAACCGTGCAGAGCAGGAGGGAGCCCTGGGCAGGAGGCCAGGGGCTGAGGAGGTGTCCCCCGGGCTGGCCGTGGCAGTGTCCACACTGTCCTCACGTCCCTTGCCCTGAGCCATGCTCCGACCTGGCAGGGTCGGGGGGGGCACCTCCAGAGCCCCCAGTGCTCGCACGAGATGAAGGGAATTCATCCTGAACGGCACTGCAGGGAAGCGGAGAGGAGGCAGGAGCAGCACTCGGTGAGCCTCACATAAAACTGTGAGACAGGTGAGCGGGATCCAGGTCACACCTTCTGAGCCAGGGGACAGTCACGGGGCCCAGGTCCCCCTGATCACCCCAAACTGAGCGGATTGCAGCGAGGGGGCCATGTGCATGTCTGTGCCACTGTGGTGACAAATGGATATTCCCCCTCCAAAAAGGATGGGTGGCGATGCCCAAGGGTGCCAACCCCTCGTGTTCTGCTCCATGTTTTCCCCAGGACAGGCTCAGAGCAGTGCTGGGAGCCAGGGCAGCCCGCTGTGTTCCCTGGACACCTGGCAGGCAGGTGAAACCCTGGTGTGACAAGATCTCATCTCATTTAAGGACCTGGAGTCATGTGGAGGCCGCCTGCCTCCTGGTGAGCTGCCCCAGCATCTCGTTGCCTGTTGCTAGGAAATCACACCTGATCTCAGGGTGGGCTTTGCCCAGGTCGAGCTCCTGGGCCAGGGATGTTGTGCCAGTGTCGGGAGGACACAGGATCTCTCTTCTGTGGTGTCCAAGGAGCTGCTCAGAGCTGGGTCCAGGGGTTTGTGCCACATCCCACGGCACCTGAGTAATTCTCCCGGCCCAGAATGATTTTTGTGGTCACATTGTGAACTCTCAGAGTGTTTCCCCGCCGGCTTTGAAGCCTGGACTGTTACTCACAAGTGCCCCAGTGCTCCCACGTGAGGCTCCCGATGCCGGGAGGGAATCATTTTGATGGGAGGCTCCGTGCCAGGCCTGCCTCCAGCAGGACTGCCAGGTTGCTAAACAAAGCCACCGGGGCTGGTTTTCTTCTTGGACGTCTAACTAGGTCAACATACATTGCCTTGTCTTAATAATTATTGATAAGCTGCAGCGGATCATGTGTGGTGCAGGAAGGGGCTGCTCCTCCTCCCAGCTGCCCGTGCAGCCCCCGCCCGTGACAGATGCTCTGGAGTGGATTTGTGCCCTGGCTCTGATGGAACACCAGGGTTGTTTCCCCCCTGGGAGCGTGTGCAGCTCCCCAGTCACTCTCTGAACTGTTCCAGCGCTGCAGTGTGGGTGAATGGAGGACTGGTGACACACTGGTGGCTTTTGTGGCTGCAGGGACCCGGCTCCCTTGTCACCCCTTTCCAAAGGGTCGCTGTGGCTCACCCACATTTGGGTTCGTGTTTGCTGGTTGCTGCTGGTGCTCAGGGAGCACACGGCAGGTGAGAGCAGGTGATGTCCCTGTCCCATCCCGCACCTCCCTCCTCTCCTATCACCAGCCCCCACGAGTCCTCCTGGCTGCAGGGAAAGTGAGAAGTGGTTTTCTTCCGGAGTCACCCCTCTAGAGGGTGGGAGACAGGGAGGAAGGATCAGAGTGTCCCACAGGCTGAGGAGGGTCACCGTGAGCTGTCCCAAGCTGCCTCCAGCCTCCAAGCCAGGTGCTGATGGGGCTGTGCCCACAAGTGTGGGAATCTGTGTGCCCCAGCGTGGCTCTGCAGAGCCAGCACTCAGGGTGGGTGGGTTTGGGGTCCCCTCCTCAGCCTGGGCTCCTCTCTGTGCCTCCATAATCAAAGCGTGCAGACCAACTCCCAGCGAGGTGAGAGGCAAAGAATAAACCCAACCACCCTCTCCAAGCCGCTCAGACTTCAGAGCTGAAGAGGAGGTTATGTCCTGGGGATTTTTTTTCTGTTGCTTTTCCAGCACTAATGAGCAGGGAGGAAGTTCTACTCTTTGTTCGAGTCGCGTTCAGTGAATTTTTTTCCCCAGTGAGTAGCAGGGAGGGGAGGAGGGGATGGGAGGCTCTCGTGGACACGTGGGACCACGGCAGCGAACAGCAGGGCAGGATTGTTCCACTTTACCCCTGAGCTGCAGGTGCAGAGTTCCTTTTGTGAGGCTTTTGGGTTCTCTCATCAGATCAAAACAAGGTCTTGGCTTCAGCGGGATTCTTTCAGAGCTGGTGATGTGCAGCTCTCTTGCAGTTTTCCGTCTCGCAGAGGGAGTTTCTGGCCTTGACTTTTCTTCTCGCAGTCTCTGAGTAGCTTTTTTCTGGGGAGCCTGCACCAGCCTTGCCCTTTACAGAGCTCTGTGTGCTGTCCTCGCCCTGCCAAGCACACTTCTGGCTGTAGGAACACAGCCTGTGTGAGGATGTGGCCGTGGGCTCGGCCTCTGCTCTCCTTCCTTCCAATCCGGTGTTTTTAAAGCCAGTTGAGAGCACCCTGTGTGTGAGGGCAGGTGGGAGGGCGGGGGGCTCGCTGGGTGCCCTCCTTCAGGCAGGCTCTGGTCAAACTTCACCCAGCTCTGGCCTTCCCCCTGTGACACGGCCAGGCCAGGCTCAGCCCCTGGGGACAGGGACACCACACCTGGGGGTGACAGGCCCTGCCACCCACCCCAGCACCCACTGCCCCTCCACGAGGGCTCGGCACGACTTTATCATAATGCAGCACGAATTCCACTGGCTCCTTTGCCTCTGAGCCCGGAGATAATTTAATCCCGGCGTGGTTTCGGAGGCGAAGTGCGGTTTCGTCTGCGGATCCCCACAGCCACTGTGGCCACTGCCAGCCCAGCCCAGGCGGGCTCAGGGCTCAGGGCTGGCTGGGCACAGCCGTGGGCTGCTCACGGGGAGGAGGGAGATGTGGCACTCACACCCTTCCCATCTCGTTAGGCGGATTTTGTAGCGTGAAATAACGGCGGCAGCCGCGGCGCCAGGGCTGCGCTGACCGCGGCAGCCAGAGAGGGGGTCCCTCTCCCATGCGTCTCATTTTCCTTCCATCTCATCACGGGAAGGTTTACTTAGCAAGCTGAAAAAAAAAAAAAATCATTACATATGCTGCTAGTGGCCTGGTTAATTAAGATCTACAGTTCTCTGGGTAGGAAAAGACGACCTATATTTACTGTATGTAGGAAGACATCTGTCAGCTCGAAGTGCTAGATATCCCAGCGCAGGTTTGTCCTGCTTTTGCAGGCTCTGAATTGCAACTGTTTTAAGCTCTGATGCAGACCAAGTTAATTTTAAGATGACTGTTACTATTCTAAACATAAGGAAGGGCATATTTAGCCTCTCAGTACTCAAGAAGGCAAAACCCCCTGCATGTTTCTAGTAATTTTTCCCTAACAGTTTGCACAAAACAACAACAACAAATCCTATTTGGTTTCTGCAAAAGAATATGTTCGAGGGTGATCGTAAAATAGATTATTTTTAAATCTGCAGATGGTTTCCACATATTCCTCCTCAGCTCACTGCAGCTTTCCACCTCAGTAAACTGGTTTGTAATTTAGCCGAGGGCTGTGGAGCAAGCGTTCTGTCGTCTTGTTTTTCTTGTTCGCCTCCTTTACCCCCCCCCAACACCCCCACTGCTTTCTGTCCCCTTTTCTCTCCTCTCTCCTTGCCTCTCCCCTGCTGAGGGGCTGTCGGTGTTGGGATGGGTGTGAAGGGACAGGGAGCCGTGACTGGCTTGGCTGTGGCACTCCCCACACCCCACGGGCGGCATTTGGGGGGCTCCTGGCAGAGCTGGGGGCTGGGATTAGGGCTGGGGGGTGACACCAGGGAGCCCAAACCACGCTCCCCCTTCACTCCTCAGTGAGGAGGTGGCTGCTCCCATCCTCACGACCCCCTCCAGCCGAGGGAGTTATCAGGGGGTTCAGGCCGTGGGGAAAGGGTGAGGGATGCACAGCCCTGGAAAAGATAATTAGAGGAAGGATGCACTTTGAGTTCTGCAATGGCGGCTCCCCCCTCCCCCTGCTCCCTGGAAGAAAACACTGCTTTTTTTTTTTTTTTTATTTCTTTGTTCTTTCACGGTTCGGCATTATAATTATTGAGATTTCACTGCAGGGCAAAATGATCATTTGACAATGTAAGTGGGGAAAATAATTCTCGTGTTATCCAGCAGCCTCACTCTTATTATAATTATGGCGAAACTCCTGCAGACTGAAGTGGGGGCAAAGAATTTCCTCCTATGTGGTGTTTGGCTTTTCAAGATTTCTCAAGATTTGATTGCAGATGGGAGAATTTCTTTTTCCCCTGCCATCAATAATCCGAGGTTGGTGATGGATGGCGAAGGACCAGAGTACCTGTTGTTTCCCCCTTTGTTTTCATTAGGCATTTTCCATTTCTGTCATTCTCGGCGTTGGTGATGGATTTTTATGAGCAAATATCTTGGTTCAAGCCATTCGGAATTGTTTGCACAGTAATGTCTGCAGCGGCAGCAAAACCCAATTAAAAAATCAGAGGAAAATTGATGCAAAACTGCAAATCAGCCCCTCTCGAGATGGGGACAGCGACGGCTCGTTCTGTGCTGAGGCAGGCGTTGGTGGTGTGTTCACCCTGCCTTGGGCTGGGCTTGGGGCTGGGGCTGTGGGGTTTTCTTCCTTTGGGGGCGGGCAGTCCCGTGGCGTTGGTGGTGCTGGAGAATCTCCAGATGTGTCTTTGTGAGACATCCTTCCCAGGGCGGTGTGGTCAGCACATTCCCTGTCCCATCCTGCATCCTGTGCCAACCTGCATCCCGTGTCACCCTCCATCCTATGCCATCCTCCATCCTTCCATCCCATCCTGCATCCCGTGTCACCCTGCATCCCATCCTGCATCCCGTGTCACCCTGCATCCCATCCTCCATGCTGTGCCATCCTCCATCCTCCTATCCCATCCTGCATCCCATGCAACCCTGAATCCTGTTCCACTCTGCATACCATGCCACCCTCCATCCCATCCCACACCATCCTCCATCCCGTGCCACCCTCCATCCTGTGCCACCCTCCTTCCCATGCCACCCTCCGTCCCACACCACCCTCCATCCCATTGTCCACCCACACCACCCTCCATCCCATTGTCCACCCACACCACCCTCCATCCCGCACTGCCAGCCTGGTGCCCAGCAGCCCTCACCATCCCTCTCCGGGGCTGGGAGCCGTGGCAGGGAATCACGGCGTGGTGGCAGGGAGGTCCGCTGTCCCCTGTCCCCCCCCCGGGGCTGATGGAAACGAGCTGACAGAACCCAGGCAGCATTAGCCTAATTATGGCCATACCCGCTACCTCTGCGTGGATTTTCCTTTCTTAGCGACTTCCTGTTTTCCTCTTTGAGATGCAAATTTTTGCACAGTCCTCGATCCAGATTTTCTCCTCATTAGCATGAAATCTGACTAGTTCCGCGGTTTTTTAAATAGCAAATTATAAAAAAAAAAAAAAATAAAAAAAATGCTGTGCACAAAGTAGCGGCGAAGCCCCCCCGTGATTCTCGGGGGCAGGAGATGGCGGGGCTGGTGAGGATTTTTGGGAATCACTCAGCCACAGCCGCGTTTTGCCACGCCAGGCTCAGCTTTGCTGGTGCGTGGCTGAGCGGGATGCGGGAATCAGCACGGAGGGGCCGGAGGGCAGAGCCCCTGGCCAGCTCCCCAGCACCCTGGGCTGCCTCCCAGCCCACCCATCCTGCGCTAGGGCAGGCACATCTTCAGCCTCTGGACCGCAGGATTTTGTTCGGCTTCCTCCCGTCGTAACAGGAGGTTTAAAAAAAAATGCTCAAAAAAATCCCTTTTTGAATTGAGTGTTCTCTTGGTGGATTTTATACGTTTTTATGCCTTGCCGTAATCCCAGCCCGCTGCAGCTGAGCGCTGGGAGAGGGCTGGTGATAGAGCCGGAGCAGACGGCACTATTTCGTGGTAAATGTCACTCTAGTAATACTCAGCTCTGCTCGGAAATAGAAATACAACCCTCGCGTAGTGAGCCCTGCTCGGGAGCTGCCCTGCTCCCCTGCCAGCGCCGCTGCCGACGCTTTTCCCGAGCCGGGAATGCCTTTTGCCTGGCATCGCCCTCCTCCTCCCCGGCATCCCTGCCCAGCCCCTCCCTCCCCGCTGCTTCCCGCCACATAATGAGTTTGATAAGAAATTGTCTCGTTAACAGGATTAGCCATGGAAATCTCGAGTCCCCTCCTATTCATTTTGTAATGCTCTTCATCCTGTTCTGTAATTTTCTGCTGGTATTAGGCGGCTCCGGACCACCTCGGGAGATTAATTCCTCCTCCTTTGGCAGTGCCAGCGTGGCTGGGGACAGGGGGCTGCTCCACGGGCAAGCCCCGGCCCCGGGGCCCCCACCCAGGGGATTCCTCCTCCTCCTCCTCCTCCGTGCTCTGCTTCAGTGGAAGTGTGTCACTCCCGAAGTCACTTACGCAAACAAACCCAAGTGTCCCCAAACACTGCTGGGTTTCAGTGCCAAGCGCTCCGGTGACTCAGAGGTGGATTAAAACCCGGAGAGGCAAACTGTGCTCTCCCTCATACCCGTGTGAATCCATTTCCGTGGGCAGCATAATTCCGGATTTACTTCTAGGAACATGACTTGCAAGACTGGCCCTTGGGTAAATAATGACTCTTGATTTAATAACTCCTGCCAGCCCTGCAGGATACCTCACTTCCGAGGCACTAATAGAGAGAGATCTTTCCTAACATCTGTTTTCCCAGTTTTGCCGACTCGTGAGCCTGGATCTGGGAAGCAGCACAAACTGCCCACCGCCAGTGGGTCCAGTGAGGGTGGAAAACATCAGGAGAACACGGTGCTCCCGGTGCTCCGCTCCAGCCAGGTGCTGGCTGCTCACACCCCGATGCAGGGAGCAGGATTGGCAGTGCCAGCTCCTCATTGTGCCCGTCCCTTGTTTCTTTTGGTGTGTGTTTCCCTGACAAAAAAAAACCTGGTTTTGCTGGAAAACCTCTCCACTTCCGCAGCAGTGGGTGTGCAGTGTCCCGGGCAGCCCCCAGGGCAGGGTGACAGGGTTCAGGGACACACGTCCCTGGTGGCCATCCTGTCGCAAAAATTTAATGCTCAGAAATCCCTTTAGTGCTTCCTTTTGGATTCTTTGGCTTGTCACATCCCTGGAGCACCAGGAGTGGGGACATGGCACAAGAGCTGCTGGACAGCAATGTGACATAGAGGTGACAATGACACCCTCCCTGTAAACCTTTCCTGCCTTTTGCTCCTCTCTCTTGTTTCACGTCTCCCTCTCAGAAAAGCCATTTAAATGTAATTCTGTTCTTAAACCCTCTCCCTCATGCATGCCTAATGAACAGCCGGCAGAGGTGCCGGAAACGGGCCCGAGCAGGATTCAATCTCGCCGAGTGTCGACAAGTCATTTGGAAGGAGCCCTGGGAGCGCGCCCAGTTTTATTACAGCGTAATTAGAAATAAAATCTTGTTGCGGGAGGAGAATGAGAGATGGGTGTTAATCCTGTAACGGGAGGAGATGGAGCCACGCTTATAAAGGAGATTAAGGAGGGGAGGGGGAAAGCCCGTCACCACTCCCCGATTTCCACCCCTCCTCTGCTGTTCCCTCTGCTCCGGCTCCCGCAGAAACCATCGGGCCCTTCTGCCTGGAAAAGGGGCCCTGCTCCTGGAGGAGGAGGATGAGGAGGGGAGGAGGATAAGGAGGAGAGGAGGAGCCCCTCGGTGCGGAGCCGCTGGCTCAGCTGGCGCGGCTCGTGTTACAAATGCCCGTGGCTCTTCCAGGTGGGAACCTTTGGCTGAGCTCACGGCTCTGCTGCCCCGGCTCTGCGGGAGAGCTCTGCTGCCTTTGGAAGGGCTGGGAGCAGCGACGGCTCTCCGGGCCCCCTGGGATCCTCACGGGCAGGCAAACACGTAAATAAATCTGTCAGATTTGTGCAGGTCCTATGAAATTTGCATTGGGCTCGAGTTACAGCTCCTCTTTAACATCTTCACCAGGGAGGGATGCAGGGAGCTTTAATCTCAGTGCCCGGTGCAGGCGCCCTCTGCTCTCGGCGTTTGCTGTGGCTCAGCCTGCTGAGATAAAAGGCAGCCCTGGAGCACGGCCGGCCCCGTGCCCGTGTCCCCTGCCCCGCTGGGCACGGTGTCCCAGGGCTCTGGCTGTCCCAGGGACACGGGTGGTGCTCAGCGCCGTGGGGTGGGCAGGAGTTTCCATCCTGGCTGGGTTTGCTGTGGACGCTCCTTGTCCCCAGGCGAGCTCCATGCCGGGCAAATGGCATCCTGGAACAGCAGCCACAGCAGAAAAGTGCCGCTGTGGCAGCGCTGGAAAATTACAGCCTTCGCTCTTTGGGGCTTCCCCCTCCGTGCCTTCCCCCCGGGAGGCGTTTGTCACTTTAAACGTGGCCAGGAATAGCACCAAACAGTTATTGGATTTGTCCGGGATGCCTTGGGATGCACATGCTCCGAGTGCAGCTAATTCATAAACGCTGGCACCTATTGATTCTCCGGCAGTACCGAGGGAAACTTATCTCATTACTCTTATGAACTATAAAACGTGCTCCCTCCTGAAGCCCTGACCCCGTTGTTTTGATAAATCTATACTGGATGGAGCAGGAGCTGGCAACCTGCATCGACTGTAACATTTCTCTTGGAATTGGGAGGCCCTTGGGAATGATGCTGGGGTTTCAGGGCCGCCACTGGCAGCTGGGTGCAGGAGAGGTGTGTGTGTACTCAGCAAGACCATGTAGGAGAGTCCCTCTCTCACCCTCATGTTTTTCCCCCAGTGAGGGGCCAGATCATGGGAATTTAGGTGGAATTCAGCTCACGGTGGGCTCTTTGTTGTGTTTGATCTAAGGGCTTTGGTGAGGTATCTGCAAAGGCAGCAGCTCAAATCTAACTGGAAGAGTTCTTAGAGGCACATGGCTCCAGCCTGGCCGCGGATGTGCTTAATCCTCTGCTTCCTGTAAAGCCTTTCCACCTCCTGGCAGGCAGAAAGATCTGGTTTTACTTGGTGACCCTCAGTGTTAATCTGCCTGGCAAACTCAGCAGTAAGTCACTTGGGTGAGTCTGGTGGAGCCACTTACATCAGTTACAACCCCACGTCTCCCCTGAACCAGCAGAACATTCCTCGACAGAGCCACTTGTCCTCTCCCAGAGAAAGAAAGCGAAGGAAGCTGCGCTGTCAGCTTGGGTGGATCTCACACGGGATGGGACAGTGTCACCACACCCTGCAAGGGGCAGATACCTCCTGTCACTCCGTGGTGGAGACGTGGATCCTAAACCTGCAGGAATTCTGCTCGTTCCTGCCCGTGGGGAGGTTGTTATGGCTGGAGCCCCATCCCAGAGCCTGGATTTCGGGCACGAGGCTTTGTTTCCAGCCCAGAGCACAGCAGCACAGGGCTGTGGATCCCCAGGCTCGGCCGCGCGTGAGGGTGTGGGCTGGGGCTGCCAGCACTTCGCAAAATCCAGCCCTGTCACCATGGAAACCGGCTCCCCCCATCTCAAATTCCAGTTCTCTGCTTACTGGTTTGATGGGAGATGAAAAATTAATGTTTGATTTGCATGCTATTGCGGTGCTGCGGGAGCGCCTCCCCCTGCCCTGCCGCGGGGGTCGCACACATCCCGGGGCGGCTCCCGGGCAGGTGGAGCTCAGCACCCGCCCCTCTGCACCTCTGCTCCCAGCTGCGGGGGCATGTGCTGCCACACCGGTGCTGGCACCGAGGTTTCGGCTGAGGTTTTGGCTGGTGAACCCCAGAAGCCTCCGCTGCTGGAGGTGTGGGGATGGCAGCTCCTGGGGAATGGGGCTGCCAGCTCGTGCTCCTGCTGCCCCCAGGGAGGATCAGCACGGGGTGCCAGCCCGGCGGAGCCTGTGCTCCTGTCAGCCACAGTTGACTGGCATTATGATTCGTTATTTGTTGTTTCTTTGCTGTTTGGGGGTCCCTCACTGTCTTGTATCGAGCAGTTGGAGTCAAACAGGCACATCTGGCTGAGCCACAGCTGGAAAGGGTAATGCCAGCACAGCTCGGCACTGCCGAGGCCTTGGTTGGTGCCAGAGAACCTCTCTGGTTCCCTGGGTGAGGATCTCTGCTTTCTGCTGGTCTGTCACCTGCAGGTTTTGCAGGGAATTGGGCCTGGGGTCCTGCCCAGGGTGTGGGAGTGCTCTGGGAGCATCTGCCTCTTGTCCTCTCCCACTCGTGCCTATTCTGCACTCCTGAGCTGGACCACGGCGCTTTCTTCTTGCCTAAATTGAGACCATCCAGGTGCTTCCAAAAGGTGCTGGAAGTAAAAAACAGTTGTTTAGCCTCATCAGCTAGATCCTGGCTTAGCAGGCATTGTGCAGGACTTGAGGGAGCCATTTGCAGATGTTGCTGATTTACAGGCTGGGTTTAAAGGTTTTCACTCTGAGCATTCAGCTGCACTAAATTACTTTCTGCAGTCCTGGGGTTTGGTAGGGGGCGGTTTTGCTGGCAGCACGGTGCAGCCGAGCAGATGGAGCATCCCATCCCAGCTGAGACTGCTGCTGGAATAAACCCCAAAGCCCCCCAGAGCTGGGGGTGAAAGCCTCGCTTGGCACAGAGGGGCAGGGCAAAGAGCTTTCCAGGTGGGCAGGGCGCCTCTCCAGAGCCTCAGCTTATCCTGCTCTCCATGTAGCCACTACACAGGCTTTTCTATTTGTGTTAATTACTGTTATAATTCATGATGAATTGCAGGGGTCAGGAGCCAGCCAAAGACTCCTTTCCCCCGTGCCAGGCTCCAAAACCTGCTGGCCTGAGGGGGCTGCTCCAGCAGCGCAGCCGGGGCCGTGCTGCCCTGGCTGCTCTCCTCCCAGGCCTCAAACATCAGCTCGAGCCCTTATTTGTTTTCACATGATTCCAAGTAAGTTAAGCTAATTATTAACTCAGCGGGACGGATTCACTTTTAATTGCCGCGTTGCCATGGAGCGCGTGGCAGCGCCGGCGGAGCGGCGTGTGCCGGAGCTCGGTGCCACATGCTCGGCTCACCCTCTGCGGCCACGGCCCACCCCAACCCAGCCCTGGGACCCCAGGTGTGTGTAAAGACAGCCCAGACCCACCTTTAAACCTGGGCAGGTGTGTGTGTTTGCCGGGGTGAGTGATGGAGAGAGGCGGTGCCCGCACGCACCGGGGCTGCCGTTGCACCCACGAGGTTTCTGTGCCTCACCCGTCTTCACCAGGCTGCCTGAAACTTCAGCCAGAGCTGCACCCCGATGTGGTGGAGGTGCAGGGAGGTGGAGGAAGGTCCCTCTTTCCCTGCCACAGCTCCGGTGCCAGCTCTAGGTGCAGGGGCTCTGCCTGACCCGGCTGCTCAGCCTGGGGCCAGGGGAGGGCTCGCTCACCCTTCTCCTCCCTTTGTGTCTCCAGAAAATAGGTTTTTTATTACTTCTTATGGAGGTTTGTACATATCGGACGTGCAGAAGGAAGATGCCTTGTCCACCTACAGGTGTATCACCAAGCACAAGTACAGCGGCGAGACGCGGCAGAGCAACGGCGCCAGGCTCTCCGTCTCAGGTGAGCCACTGGGGCTGCCAGCGTGGGCGAGGGGCGGCTGCTGTGCCCGGGTGGGGCCGGTCCTGTGCCCGGGAGGTGCCCGAGGAGTGCCCAACCCTGCCCGATGTCCCCTCTCCTGCTCGCTTCCCAGCACCGCCACCCCGCACGGGGAGCGATGCCATCGCCACCTCGGCTCCCGGCAGCGAGGGGACACCCCGGTGCGGGGCTGGAGGTCCCGTGGGGGCTGGCAGGGGGCTGGCAGTGGCCGGGCTGTGCCCCCCGGGCACGCAGCTCCCCCCGAGCCGGGCGCGGCGGTGGCAGTGTCGCGCGTCACCCCGAGCGGGAGGCGACGGGGCGCGCGGCGATGCGATGTGACAGCCCGCGATGTGAGCAGCCTGACGCGATGTGACGAACATGCAAGCGATACTGCGGCGGAGGCAGTGCAGTCCGGAGTGCCGGGTGTCTCGGGGCGCTCCCGGCTCCGCTGACTGCCCAAATTACTCCGCTCGGGAAGGGAGGGAAGTTCGCCCGAGTCGCCGCTCGGCGCGGCGCTCCCGCTCCCTGCCATATGCTCTTCCCATCCTCGGCTGCTCCCGCACCGGCTCCTCGAATTAAAATTAACCCCCCGGAGGGCACGGAAGGGACGCGGGGCTTGCCGAATCTTGCCTCCCCGCGGCCCCCGGGTCCCAGCCGTGCCCGTCCTGCCGCGCGTCCCAGCGGTGTGCGGGCATCGCCGGGTGTATCATCCCCGATCCACCCGCTTCGATCCGGCCCGGTCCCCTCTTGGTCGCTGTCATTATTTACACGTCACGGCGTTTTACTTCTGCTTGGGAGTAATGAAAGAGGTTTCTTTCCCCTGGAATTTAATTTCACGCCTGAGACTTAGTGATTAATTTTCTCCTTTCCCAGCTGCCTGATGGGCCCTTTTGCTTGTAAATTTTGAAATGTGCCACAAAATTTGTGTATTTTGCACCAATTAGGTGTCACCTTGAGTAATTCCTCCGGTGCTGAGTTTATTCCTCCCATCAGCTATTTAGGATGTATTTTTTCCCCACCTCCCCACGTGCCTGTTGTCCTGGCTGCCAGGGGCTGTGCTGGCCGGGGGGGACAGGGCACCCCACGCTCAGCAAGGATCGTGGGGTGCATCCTGCACTCCTGTATGGCAGAGCCAGCAGCCCAGGGCAATGGGGAGAGCCAGTCTCTCACGGATGGTGCTGACTGGTGCAGTGTCACCACGCCAGGGCGTCTCCAGTGTCCCTGAGACACCTCGCTTCCTCGGGTGAGCCCAATTCCTCTCCCCACGCAGACCCGGCAGAGTCC
Organism: Sylvia atricapilla; assembly: GCF_009819655.1. NCBI lineage: Eukaryota > Metazoa > Chordata > Aves > Passeriformes > Sylviidae > Sylvia > Sylvia atricapilla. Next base: position 6,375,203 of record NC_089162.1, read on the forward strand.
ATCCCCACGATGTTAGACAGCTTCCAGTCCAGGGAGGTGAAGGCGGGCCGGCTGGTGGAGCTGCCCTGCATCGCCTCGGGCTACCCCAACCCGGCCGTGCGGTGGATCAAGGACGGGCGGCCGCTGCCCGCCGACAGCCGCTGGAGCAAGCGCATCACGGGGCTGACCATCAGCGACCTGCGCGTGGAGGACAGCGGCACCTACATCTGCGAGGTGACCAACACCTTCGGCTCCGCAGAGGTCACGGGGACCCTCACGGTCATAGGTGAGAGCCGGCGGGGAGCTGAGGTGTCGGGGGCTCAGTGCTGCTGCCTTCTGACACCTAAAGCCTTTATCAATCTCCAGCTTTAGGGGTTTATACAGCTGTATAAACAACAGCCTTGTATTTTGGCACAGTGTTTGGCTTGCTGGAAGCCACTGTCTTGCACGTGTCCGACGTGTTGGGTGCTTCTGTGCTTTGCTTTGTTGATTTACATAAAATTCATGTCGATTTACATAAAATAAGCTCTAGCCAAACAGTAAATACCATCTGGGCAGGCCAAGTATTTATCACGTGCTGTTTTCCTGGGGGTTCCTCCTGTCACCGGGATCCTGGCAGCACCACAGCCAGTGTGCCTGCCTTACCTGGAGCACGGCACCAACCGGGCACCGTGGTCCTGCTGGGAACCAGCCTGGTGTGTCCCTGCCACATGGATCACATCTTCCTCCAGCCATCCTGCCACCTCCCCACAGCACTCCCGCCAGGGGCCTGGGGCTGACGTTAAGAGCAGAGACTGTCAGCAGCGGGGACGGTGGCAGGGCCACCTGCCTTATTGCTTGGTGACATTTAAGGCACAGCAGCGCTGGCGCTCCAGGGGCAGGAGGAGCACAGCGGGGATGAGCTGCCTCCCGCTGCACCGCCCGGCGCCTCCAACGCCTCTCCCCTCTCTCACAGACCCTCTGCGTGTGACCCTCACACCAAAGAAGCTCAAAACAGGCATCGGCAGCACCGTCATCCTCTCTTGTGCCCTCAGCGGGTCCCCCGAGTACGTCATCCGCTGGTACCGCAACACGGACCTGGTGGCGGTGGATGATTACATCTCCATCCGGGGCATCAGCAACGAGACCCTCCTCATCACAGCCGCCCAGAAGAGCCACTCCGGCGCCTACCAGTGCTTCGCCACCCGCAAGTCCCAGACGGCACAGGATTTCTCCATCATCACGCTGGAGGGTGAGCTGGCTCCCCGGGCTGGGGGCTTCTTCCTCTGCCCCTCTCTGAGGGGATGCTTTGTGCATGGCTGGGGGGCAGGGGATGGGGGTCCTGAGGCTGCTGTCGGTCTGTTCCTGGGTTCTGTGTGCTGTCTGCAGGGACACAGCATGGCTGGGACAGGGAAGGACCAAAATAAGTGTTGACTTGCCATTCCCAGTCCCTGGGCACTCCATCCACCAGGCGGCCCTCCCTGATCCAGCCCACCGGGTGTTTGGACAAGGGATGGGCTCTGCTGACGGAGGTGTCCCCTCCAGCTGGCATCTGTATCCACCACCGTGTCCCCTCGCCCCTGTCTGCACCTCCCTGCCGCAGGGACACCAGCACAGCCCTGTGTGTGCCACCAGCCGGCCTCCTGTCCCTGCCGAGCCCGGGGTGGGAGCTCAGTGCCATCCTGCTGGCGGGTGACTGCTGCTGCCTGTGGCTGCTGCTCCCTGACCCCCGTCCCGCTGGGTGCCCCCCAGATGGGACCCCCCGCATCGTCTCCTCCTTCAGCGAGAAGGTGGTCAACCCCGGGGAGCAGTTCTCCCTGATGTGTGCCGCCAAGGGGGCCCCGCCGCCGACCGTCACCTGGGCGCTGGACGACGAGCCCATCCCGCGGGACAGCGGGCACCGCTCCAACCAGTACACCATGTCTGATGGCACCACCGTGAGCCACATGAACGTCACCAGCCCGCAGATCAAGGACGGCGGCGTGTACCGGTGCACCGCGCGGAACTCGGTGGGCAGCGCCGAATACCAAGCGCGAATAAACGTAAGAGGTGCCTGTCTACTTTTAAATATCAGAATAGGACTTTTACTGGGCTTTTTTTGTTGTTTTGGTTTGGTTTTTGGTGGTTTTTTTTGGTTTTGGTTCTGTTCCCCTGGTTGATCGCTCCTCCTCGCCTCTCCCTCTTCTTCTCAGCCCCTCACTCCCCGAGCCCTGCACTGCTCCTCGCACTCCTGCGGGGTTGGGCTTCTCTGGTGCTTAAAGCAGGGAGTTTAACAAAGCGGGAAGCAATTGAGAGGCTTGGAGAACTGGAGCTTGGCTTTGCAGGAGTCAAGGGGCAGCACGGTCCACACTGGGGTCCGCTCTCACCCTGCCAAACCCTGCCTTGGGTTCTGCACAGGGTGGGCAGGCACCCCCTGAGGGGTGACACATGGAGAAGGGGGCGACAGGCCCAAAAGTGTCCCAGGTCCCCCGTGCCCTACCTGCTGCCCCCGTTCCCTACAGGACCCCCAATCCCTGGCAGCCACCGCGCCCGGCGGCACCAGGAGCTCCGTGACAAACGATGATGAGGCAGCACGTGAAATCGTGGAAAATGAGCTTTGATTTGTCATGTCTGTATTTTCTTTGTCTGCTAAAAGCCATGGCCGCGTTAATCACCGTGTTATTACGGCTGCAGCGCGTTGCTCGGTGTGTTCCGGGGAGCACTCTCAGGCACGGGGTATGGTGTAAACCCCTGCCCATTAATAATCCCCAATTAAAGCTCCCAGGCTTACAGGTGGGAGCGAGACAAGATAAGGGAGCGTTTATTTGTCTGCTGAGAATGAGGGTTGAAGGGCTGTGTTTGTCTGTGTCTCAGGTTTGAAATGGATCTAGTGGCTTTTTGGCTGGGATCCCAGGAGTCGGAATTTTGCTGCCGTTTACTGCTGAATTTGGAGGAAGTTCATCCCTCAGCCAGGAGAAGCCAGAGCAGCGTTTTCAATGAGGATGTTCCCTTGTCTCCCTTTTCCCCCCTCTCTCAGCTCTTGATGGGCTGTCACTAGATAAGATTTGGGTTTCTTTTTCAGTGGCACAGAGCATGTCCCTCAGGCAGGTCCGAGACATGGTTACAGAGCAAGATGCTAATTCCTTTTTCCCTGCTCCTTCTCTTAACGCGTCCTAGAATGAGAAACACCGTCCATCAGCTGATCCTAAGTGCCTGTTAAGCTGTTACCCTGCTACACCCACACACGAGGAGTCAAGACAGGGTTAATCTTTAGATTACTTTGCTATTTTATGCAGCGGCTGGGAGAACAATGTAATTATTGATGCATGAAACCTCTCGTTTAAAGGCTCACCTGCAGCATTCTCCCCGTCCTCAGGCAGCTCCAAAGCCAGACTGAAACTGGTGGCTGTCTGGCTTTTCAGTGGCACACAGGTTGGCAGTGGGGGGACAGAAAAGTGGGGTTCAAGGAGGTGAAGTGTTTTTGCCAGTGGAAGTCAGGTTCCCATAGCAGCTCTTGCCAAGGGTGTTTGGCACAACGCAGGGAGCTTCCTCCTGGGAGAGGCAGAGAGAGCTGTGATGGTGGGGGAGCTCTCCCCATCTCTCCCATATCTCTGGTGCCGCCAGAGGAGCCAGGTGGGGGCACCCAGGGCAGCTACACTGCCCAGTGCAGAAACACAGACACCACCTGAGCTGCCACAGTGGGCAGCAGTGGTGTGTGGGCTCAGCCCCCGCAGCCCTGGGGTGGGATTTGCTCTTTGAAGTGCGGCTGTGCCCCAGGAGCACAGCCCTGCTGGTAGGTGAGGGAGAGTAGCTGTGGCTAGAGGTCACGCCGAGAGTGGCTGTCCCCACACGAGCGAAGAGGAGCCCGTGTCACCTCCTCACCCAAACCAGGCTGGCTCCTGGCTGTCCTGGTCACCTCTGCCTGTGAAGCTCACTCCGGAATAGCTGCAGATCTGCATGCAAGCAAATGGCCCTTCGGAATTAACCTAGCCTGCCTCTCCCTTCCTCCCGAATATGTAGGTCCCCCGAGCATCCGCGCCATGAAGAACATAACAGCGGTCGCGGGTAGGGACACTTTCATCAACTGCAGGGTCATCGGGTACCCCTATTACTCCATCAAGTGGTACAAGGACTCTCTGCTGCTGCCCGATAACCACCGCCAAGTGGTCTTTGAGAACGGCACCCTGAAGCTGATGGATGTCCAGAAAGGCATGGATGAGGGCGAGTATCTGTGCAGCGTGCTGATCCAGCCCCAGCTCTCCATCAGCCAGAGCGTCCACGTCACTGTCAAAGGTGAGAGGGCAGGGAGGCTCCCCCTGGATGGCACGGAGAGCTCATCCAGGGTGCTTTTGGGATCTCCCCGCAGTGGGATGGAGGCAGGGGAGCGCCACACGGGGAGCTGCGTGGCCGGGTGGTGGCTGTGCTCTGTAGTCACCGGGGATGGGAGCTCAGCCCTCGGGAGCTGGCTTGGCTACCTGGTCCTGCCTGCCGCCGGCAGCTGCCCCGAGCCACGCTGTATCCATTTCCCCTTACAAGTGATGGAGCAAGGATTTGTGGTGTAAACATAACGTATTAAAACACCTAACCTTTGCTTGGATCACCTTCACCGATGTTTTTCTGTGTGTGCTAGCTTTTAAAAAAATAATACTCTCGGTCTTCCGAGCGCACAGAACATCTTAAAAGCTTCTCCAGGCCATCAATTATTCAGCCCCATTGAGGGAGCTATCAGTCCTAATGAATTGAGCCGGATGCATTCCCTCCCAGTGACTGGCTGAGATTGCGCTGGGAGCCGCGGTGCTCACGGATCTCCCGTCCTCAGGAGTTGCGGGGTCGCCTCCGCCCGTCGCCCGCTCGGTGTTTGCAGTAAATCATTCAGACAAACACGGCGGCGCTGGGGACGGAGCCGGCCAATTGTCATCCCGCCTCTCAGCCAGCGGGGGATTCGTGCACTGGATTTACTCTGATCCCATTCCCTCCCCTCCCAGCCACCATTTTCTTATTAGGAATCAGGTTAGCGAGAGAGCGCATCAAGCTGATTAGAGATGCTGCCACTTGATTAGCTAATGCTCTTCTCCACGGCCTCCAAAGGAGAGAGGAGGCTGTGGGTGACCTGTGTAAGGGCAGTGCGGGGAGCTTTTCTCACCCCTGGGGTCTGCAGGGCTTGGCCAGCCCTGCTTTTCTCACCTCACATAAATCCCTGTCCGTGTGGAACCCCAGAGCTTGGGAAGAGGCCAGAGATGTTGGTCCTGTCTTGGGACAGCTGGGACAGGCAGGGCTGAAACGGGGAGATCATCTCCGGGTGTTTGTGGGCAGTTAAATAATGGGATTTGCCGGGAGGAGCCCTCAGAGGGTGCAGGATGCTGAAGTTCAGCTGAGGATTTGTGTGTCCTGGGAAGAAACTGCTACTGAACCCTACCCAGGGTGGATTTACTGCCTCGATTAGTGGCCAGTGACAGGCTGAGGAAGGCAAGCAGGCTGGAGCATGGTGCAGCACGGGCCAGACATCTTCATTCCACTGCTGGAGATTTACACCCAGCCCTGCTGGCTGAATTCCTCATTTCCTCCGGCCCCTGGATAAAAGGCCTGTGCAAAAGAATAGCAAAGGCTCTAGAAGAGAATCAGAGAGTGAATAAACATAACTGTGTAGCACAAGGAGCGGGGAGCACCATAAAGCTTTTACAGCCCCAAGTGCCTGGTGACCACATGAAATGCCACCAGTGAGTTATGCAGGTCCTTCCGATCACACAGCAGTAAAAGCTTTACAATTCCCTCTGGCACTGCTCCCTACAGGAACAGGGATGTGCAGGCAGCCTGGTCATGAGGCATCATCCCCATCTCCTGCTGAGGGAAACTCCTGCCCAGGTTTAGCTGCTGGATCCCAATTTCAAACCTCCCTGCTCTGTAGGGCTTTGTTGATCAGGGGTGCTGCTGAGGCCACTTCCCCAGCAGCACAATCCAAAATCCAGCCTCCTCCAAGGTGCCCTGAGAGCTCCTTATTCCTGTAGGCATCTTTGAAGGTTTTAATTAATCCCATGTGGGTTGGTGCTGTCCTGGGGCTCCCACACAGCTCTGCTCGGGTGGCTGCAGCGTTTTGGGGAGCACAGGGCACTGTGGGGTGATGCTTCACCCCGTGGGAAGGCAGAGGCTGCTCACAGAGTCACCTCTGGATTGGAGCTGCTGGGCTGAGCTCTGCTGTGGCACCGTGGGCAGGATGCTCCAGGCTGCAGCCAAGTGAGAGCCTGGAAGCTCTGGAGAGAGGAGAATGGCAGCGGGAAGTGATGTGTGAAGGAAAGGGGAGTTGTGAGCTGTGTCTGTGGGAAGCTGGAGCAGGGAGAGCTGGTCTGTCGTCCGGAGGGGCGTGTTTGGAGAGGCGCGGATTTACAAGCCCATCCCCGCTCTGCAATAGACTGCAGTGCATTGCCAATTAATTATTCATTAATTATGGAAAACAGGCAGCCCCGGCTCCATGGCTCTGGCAGCTCGAGCCACGTTGCTGTTGCCGGCAGAGGGACAGGCCAGCCCTGCCTGTACCTGCCTGCCCCGTGGCAGTGGCTCCCACCTGGGGACAGTGACAGCTCTGCTGGCCGTGCTCTGGATCGGGCAGCAGCGCCAAGACCTGAGTGATGGGATGGGCACAGGATGGAGGTGGGAGCCCAGGGAAGCTCGTGGGGGTGCAGGGAGCTGCCCCCGTGCCTGCGTGAGAGGGCAGCTCCCTCCTGCCAGAGGGACAATTGGCAGGCTGCTAATTTAATTATGGAGACTGCAGAACGAGGATCTCATCTACCAGGTGCTGAGCCTTGTTAAGCTAATTGTCTCCCTCTCTCCACTTTCTTCCCCCTCCCACATTGCCAGAGATGCTGCAGTTGCCTAATTAAGTTATCAGAAAGATAATGGCTGGTTCTGAATCCAGCACCTTTAAGAAAAGCATCCATCTAATAATGGCTTTTCTGGGAGTGGATAAATGCTGAGGTGGAATTTCGGGTGGCACGTGCTGGGGGTGGCCAGGGCTTTCCCCAGTGCAGGGTCAGCGTTTTCCATCCCACTCCCAGCAGGGTGGCCCTGCCAGGTGGGAGAAGCCTTCCTGCTGTTCTCTGCTTGACGGCACCTCCTGCTGTCCCCTGGCCTTGTTCCTGCCGGAATCAAAACCCTGTCTTAGCTTCTGGGCTGCTTCTTCTCCCAGGACAGCATCTTCCCCAAGCCCCACTGCAGCCCATCCCCACTGAAGGAAGGCTTTCCTGGGATGGGCTCTCCAGCATCCTCTGCCTCTCCTCTCGACAGTCCCTCCGCTGATCCAGCCCTTCGAGTTCCCTCCAGCCTCCATCGGACAGCTCCTCTACATCCCCTGCGTGGTCTCCTCCGGGGACATGCCCATCCACATCACCTGGAGGAAGGACGGGCACGTCATCCTCTCCGGCTCCGGGGTCACCATCGAGAGCAAGGAGTTCATGAGCTCCCTGCAGATCTCCAGCGTCTCCCTCAAGCACAACGGGAACTACACCTGCATCGCCAGCAACGACGCTGCCACCGTCAGCCGGGAGCGACAGCTCATCGTGCGGGGTGAGCCCGGGGGGTGACCCGGCCTCCTGCAGCCCCCAGGCCTCGGGGGACAGGGAGAGAGGGAGGGAGGGCAGCACAGCAGGGAGCAGAGGGAATTTGGGAGGGTGAGAAGCAAGGCTGAGCCACCCCTGTGCCCACAGGCAGTGGGGAGCTATAGGGATCTGATGGGGATTTTCCTGCAGTGACTGTCCTTTCTCCCAAACTCCTCAGTGCCTCCTCGTTTTGTGGTCCAACCCAACAACCAAGATGGCATTTATGGAAAAGCCGGGGTGCTGAACTGCTCCGTTGATGGGTACCCCCCTCCAAAAGTGATGTGGAAGCACGCTAAAGGTAGGCCTGGGTCACGGCAGTGTGTGGGGATGTCAGTGCAGACTGGGGAGAGCCCCATGGGCTGAGCCTCATGAGAGCTGCTCTGCCTCAGCTGAGCTCTGTGTCTCTGTGTCCCCTCCCAGGAAGTGGCAACCCCCAGCAGTACCACCCCATCCCCCTGACGGGCCGCATCCAGATCCTGCCCAACAGCTCCCTGCTCATCCGCCACGTGCTGGAGGAGGACATCGGCTACTACCTCTGCCAGGCCAGCAACGGCGTGGGCACAGACATCAGCAAGTCCATGTTCCTCACCGTCAAGAGTGAGTACCCAGGGCTGGGTTCTTCATCACAGCACAGGGACCTGCTGCTGGCACGGCCACAGCAATGACCTGGGGAGCAGAGGTGGGCACGGTGAGGGTGGCTGTGGGACACGGGGGCACCAGCAGAGCCTGGTGTGGTGCAGCCTTCTCTGTTCTGAGGGTTCACTGCACCAGCCGTGCTCCAGCCTCGGCTCCGCGCATCCCCGCGATCGATGCGGGGCACGAGAGGGCATTGATTGCTCCCCTCCAGGGACCCGCTTCCCTTTTGCTATTAAACACACTTTGTCTTTAATAAAACCAGGCAATCAATCTACATCATCCAGGAGGAAAGGAAATAGCTGGGCTGCTTTGACAGGGATGGGCTGGGAAGTGTTGTTAGACACCGTGTTTGAACTGTGTGTGTTATTGGATTGCTCTCCCGTTGCTATCAGCAGAATGTATAATTGCCAGCTCCGTGTTAGTTATTGGGCTCGTTGCTGCTGGGAGCATTCAAGCCTCCAAAAGGAGGTGGTGGAGGGGCTCCAGAGTCATCACCCTCACTCCTGGTGTCTCCAGGAGGGGCCAGGGTCAGGACTGGGCTCAGGAGGACTAAGCTTTGCCTCGACGGTGCTGGGAATGAGGCAGTGAGCGTGCTGTGCCAGAGGGGCTGGAGGCTGCTGGTGAAGCCATGGGAGCCACCAGCCCCTGGTTGTCCACCCACGGTGCTGTGGGCAGAGGGGACAGAGTGCAGCCCTCTCTGGTCACCACCCTGCCCTGGCCTCCCCTCCCCAGCCTGGTGCTTTCTTCCCTGACACCAGCAGCTGTTTCTCTCAGGGGCTTCTCCCCCTCCCCACCCAGCCTCTGCCTTCCCAGGTTCCTGTTCCCCTCCCTGTCAGCTGTTTAATTTATCCCTCCAACTGATGAATCAAACCCAGCGACTTCAAACACGGCACTTCAATGAGGTGCAGGTACAAAGTCGAGGCGATTAATCCCGAGTGAGCGTGCGAAGTCTGGGAGCCCGAACCGGTGCCGTGTCCCTGCTATCTCCTGTAATTGCATCCCAGGACAGGTTGCTTGCTGACTTGAATAGCACATAACCTTATTATGCGAGTGCTTTTGCATCTCCCGGAGCCCTCGGTGCCTTTGAAAATGTTTGGATGAATAGGTAGACGACTCGCCACAGCCAATTAAGCATTAGATGGGCTCTTTGTTTTGTTTCATTTTGGGGTTTTTGTTTGTTTAGTGAAATGTCAGCCCAATTAAAGGGAGATCAGCGCTGGCTTTCCCTGAAAGTCAGGCCACTGCGGACGGAGTTAAATGAGAGTTAATCAGAGCCCAAACAAAGCGTGCTGGCGGTCAGCAGGGGAGAGGGCAGTGCCACAGCCAGCCGGTGTCACACATCCCTCACACACCCCCCTGCCCTGGTACCGCGGCAAGGGGCTCCAGGGTGAGCAGGGACAGCCAGGGAACACTGGACAGCGTGTGCCTGAGTTCCATGGACTTGGCAGAGCCAGAGCAGACGGATGCTGCTTTTGTCAGGGGTGGTGGGTGAGGAAAGCCACCAGATTTGCTTGGGGAATGTCACCCGTGGGGTTGGGAATTTCCTGTCCCTGGATGCTGTGACCCCTGGGCTCCCACGGCGTGGCAGCCTGTCCTTCCAGCTGAAGGAGCCCACCGGGGTGGAGAGGAAGGTGGGGAGTGCTGCAGTGTCTGAGTGTGCCCGAGGCTGGGCGCAGGTGAGGGGGCCCAGCAGCGTGTGATAAATGCCATTTAGCACATGGCTGCACACCTGCCCGGGTGTCAGGAGCGTGTGGGATGGGGACAGTCACATCCCCGGGGGTCCTGCTGGCTGTGCCGGAGCGGCAGCACCCTGGGCACTGGGGAGGGGGCTTTTCTGCCTGCTCCGTGCCAACACCTCCGTGCCAGGGGTCCAGCCAGGGGGCAGGGAGAGGGGTCTCTCTGTGGTCATGGCACAGCCCTCTCTGGAAGTTCGCTGCCACACAGCACGAGCATAACTGATTGCTTCCATGCAATTTGAATTAATCTCATGCTTCAGGTGAAACTCAGCTAATCAGTGTAGAAAGGAAGCTGAGACGGGTGCAATCAAATTAACATCACAGAGCCAGCTCCAAACAAGAAAGAGGGGGGCGAGGGAGGCAGGCACAGCCCTTGTCACCCTTGTCACTGTTCTCATTCAGTTGTCACCGGCGCTCTGCGAAGCAGCTCGTGCCCCAGCCGGGTGTGGGACGGCACCACGCTGGTGGCTGTCGGCTTCCTTTGTTCCCGGGCTTATCTCTGCCCAGCCCCTGGTTGTGGCCTTGTTAACAAGGCCGTGGGCACAGGGAGAGGCTGGGCCCTGGTGGGCACGGGATGGGGGGCGCGGGAGGTGTTGGAGGTGAGCTCTCCTCAATGGAAGCCTGTCTGCCCAGAGTGCTGCCTCAGCTGATGCCACATTATTGATGCCCCTGCACCCAGGAAGGGATTACAGACTGGTCAGGAGCAGCTCTCAGCCGCCTTTGGAGGTCCCTGCAGCCAGTCCCGAGCAATGTGGTCGCTCTGCAAGCTGCAGAGCTGCTCCGGGGCAGGTGTTGGGCACCAATGCCCCAAGCTGTGCTATCCTCACAGCTGCTTGGGATTTTCTTGGGGTTTGTTGTGCTCTTTTCCTGCTCTGGACTACGTGCAGCTCCCTTGGGACCCTGGCAATTGAGAGAAGTTGATATGTTTACATCCAAGGAGCTGCTTTTAATCAAACATCAATAAGTGCATTTCAGTGAAGCAGAGCCTGAAACGGAGCTCCTCTCCCGGGGCCTCTGCTGGCTGGGAAGGGGCAGGTGCAGCCAAGGCTGCTGCAGCCCTGAGGGGCAGTCCTGCTCCTTCAGCCCCATGGCCACTCACCCTCTGCTGCTGCACTATCCTCCAGCCTGGGCTGAGTGCAGGGACCGAGTCCCCAGTGTCCCTGTCTGCCAAACTGCAGGGTGGCCCCTCGATGGCTTCCCGTGGCAGGAACAGGGGACAGTGGGCATCGTGCCAGGACTGGGTGCTGAGCCCCTCACCCAGCTGTGTGTGCCTTGTGATGTGCTGTGCAGTCAGCCCTGCTTTGGGGCAAGAGCCCCCGGCTGTCCCTGTGCCCTGTCGTCACCTCGATGGGACATGGGATGCTGGGGCTGGGACAGTCCTTCCCAGGCCTGCCTCTGTCCCGGTGTGTCCCTGACCTGGGCTGAGGCAGGCAGAGGTGTCAGAGCACAGGCAGGCAGCTGGGGATGGGACAGGGCAGAGTTAGGAGAAGTCTTGGGCTGCTTCTTTTTACCCTTGGTGCCCCAGGCTGCACTGCCACAACATCCCTGATCCTTTCCATCCCCTGCCAGCTTGGGGGTGCCATGCTCCCCTTGGGATTATCAGGATTATCAGGATTACCACGGGCACCAGGCTGGGCGCTGCATTGTCCTGCACCCCACAAACTCCAGCAGCTCTGGAGGAAAGGTTTCCTTCGCTGTTAATTGAATTACATTGCCACAGAAAGCCGAGGAGTCGTAGCTCATTAGAGCCTCTTGTGTCCCATTAGAACAGTGTGTGTTGCCTTTGCGGATTGTCATTATCATACATTACTGCAGGACTCAGCACTGCTGTTTGTTTATGCATTACATTTTTTTCTGCTTACCCAGCCTGCCCTCGGTCCCTCAGCCTGCTCCTCCTGTGTGGTGCCTGCCACAGCCAGCCCACTGCATGGCACTGGGGTGGCACAAAGGACTTGGCTCTTGGAACGGGGAAGAGCCAGGCCAGGGATCAGTGCAGCATCCTCACAGCACAGATCAGCCATCCTCGTCTGTGCTGCACCCACTGCTCGAGCACCTCTGGGTTCCACACCCCAGCCAGGTGGTGACCACAGCACAGGGTGTCCCCACTGGCCCCGTTTGCATATTGGGGTGGCTATAAAAAAAAAAAATCATCTCTGGCATCTGCAATGCAAAGGCGGCCTTGCTGATGGGAAATCACACTCTGTATTCTGCCCAGGTTTATACGAGTGAATTATGCAAATCCGTGATGGAAAACATTCTTCCTCTCATCCTCGGGAGTGTAAAACCTTAGTCAATAATTCATACCCGCACGTCTCAGACTGGAGGCTTTCTCTTCATTATAGTGTGCACTTGGTTATTTGTCTTTCACGTTTTATTGTCTACCCCGGTGTAATGCTATGCATTATAAAATTTATCTGCTTCATTATTTTATGATCCTGAGCTGTATAATGCAGCGAGACGGTTCCGCTTCGGGCTGCGGGGCCTCTCGGTGAGAGCCGCATGCGCCGTGTCCTCGCTGGGTCCGTGGGCTCTGCGGGGCCGGGCAGCCACAGGTGGCACCTGCTTGTCCCCCGGGCACACCAGTGACACTTCTCCTTCCCCACAGTCCCAGCCATGATCACCTCCCACCCCAACACCACCATCGCCATCAAGGGCCAGACCAAGGAGCTGAACTGCACGGCGCGGGGCGAGCGGCCCATCATCATCCGCTGGGAGAAGGGGGACACCGTCATCGACCCCGACCGCAACATGCGCTACGCCATCACCACCAAGGACAACGGTGACGAGGTCATCTCCACCCTCAAGGTGAGGCCTGGGGGTCCTGCACCCACCTGGGCTGCTGGGGGCCTCACTGGGTGCTGGAGAGGAGAAGGGAGGGTCTGGGGAAGGTGTGGTGGTCCCCAGTGGGTGTCACAGAGCCTGGCACTGCGCTGGGCTCCTGGAGTAGCAAAGCTGAGCCCAGAGGGTGGGATGTAAGGAGTGCCAGGGGAGGGATTGCAGCTCTGGTGAGTGGCACCGTGGGGGGAGCAGACAGTGATGGCCGGGGACAGTGCTGGGGTAGCTCAGTCTGAATTGGCTCCTCTTCCCGGGACACTGGCAGCTGAAACCAGCCGACCGTGGGGATTCCGTCTTCTTCTCCTGTCACGCCATCAACTCCTACGGCGAGGACAGAGGCCTGATCCAGCTCACTGTCCAAGGTACTCCGTCCCCCCTGTGTGAGCCTGCAGTGCAAAGCCTTGCTGAGAGGGTTCCCCTGCTCCTGGGGGCCTTCTCTGCCTGTGTCCCTAACCTGCCTGCGTGTCCCCAAGAGCCCCCTGACCCGCCGGAGCTGGAGATCCGGGAGGTGAAAGCCCGGAGTATGAATTTGCGATGGACGCAGCGATTCGACGGCAACAGCATCATCACCGGGTTTGATATCGAGTACAAAAACAAGTCAGGTGGGTGACAGTGATGTCCCCTCCCCGTGCCACAGTGGGGCTGGGGGCTGGCCTGCACAGGCAGGTGTGGGACTGCCCCACCGGTGCCTCCAAGGGAATATTCTGCATCCCACTTCCTTTGATGAAGAAAGAAGAGAGCGGCATTAATGAAATATGGTAATTTCCGCTGGATGGGAGCATTTGAAAGGGAATATTAAAAGAGACAATATTTGCAAAAAGTTGAACCTTGATGCACAACAGTGAGGGAGGGAAGCAGCACCTCTCCAGGGGTACAAAAGCTGGAGGTGCCTGGGGGCCTCACCTGCCTGAGCACAGCCCCCTCAGCACTGCAGACCCTGGACAGGATTCAGGCTCTGACCCTTCTGCCTCGCTCCGCTCCTCTTCCAGATTCCTGGGATTTTAAGCAGTCTACACGCAACATCTCCCCGACCATCAACCAGGCGAACATCGTGGACCTGCACCCCGCCTCCGTGTACAGCATCCGCATGTACTCCTTCAACAAGATCGGGCGCAGCGAGCCCAGCAAGGAGCTCACCATCAGCACCGAGGAAGCAGGTGCCGCTCTGGGCCCCTGGCGTGGGTGGTGGGGATGGTGGCCGGGGGCTGGGGGAAGCTGGCTGAGGTACAGCTCTCCTAAAGCCAAGGGTTTTGCTGGTGAAGAGCTCCTGGACCTTCTAAATGTGCTGCTTTGTGTTTGTCTCTGGGCAGCTCCCGATGGCCCTCCGATGGATGTCACCTTGCAGCCCATCACGTCCCAGAGCATCCAGGTCACGTGGAAGGTGAGTGAGGCTGGGATGGTGCGTGGGCTTTTTTGGCTATAAGGGCTTGGCCAAATGCTGTCCCAGCTTGTCCTGAGGCCCAGCAAGTCATCAACATTACAAGAATCAGGAAAAATTCCTCAGGAATAATGAAAACCCGGAGGCTGGGTAGGCAGCTCACCTTATTGCTCAGGGCTCTTATCAATCATGTTTTACAACAAGCTCATTATCTCATAGGGTGTCCATGGGGGACCATGGGGCAGAGAGGATAAATATGTAAAAACTGAGGTGCTGGCTTGCAAAGTGTTTGAGCGGAGATCAATAAAACTTAGAATCGGATTTATTTTTCCAAAGCTGCCTAATGAAAAATAAAATTGATTATAAAGTTAGGACTTGGGAATGAACTGCTAAGTCAATAAATTTAGGGTTTCAGCTTCTCCCCCCTCCTCCCCTTAAGCACTGAAAAACAAATTAATGAAAAGTAAGATTCACTTGAAAGATAAGTCACTTCGTTTAGGAGTATTTCAGCAAGATGGATCGCTCTGGCATTGTAACATAAATTTGCAATCAACCCTATTGATTTCTTAATGCTTCAGAGAAATATTGTTAAGATTGATCTCAATCTGGCCTCTCAGGCTGCCAGACTTGGGATTTCTCCTGCTCCAGTTGAGGACTGGTGCTGTTCGGGCAGCACTTCCCTCTCTGGTGCCTCTGAGGACCCGCTGGACTTTTTTTATCACTATTTTGCCACTCAGTGAAACTTTGGGAGGGAAAACCACTTGAAATCCTTGAGAAAAGCCACTGAGGAGAGGTGGTTAGGGCACAGAGCCCTGTGAGGCTCTCATCCCTGTAACACCACTCTGTCCTGCCCTCCTTGTGCCCCAGGCCCCCAAGAAGGAGCTGCAGAACGGAGTGATCCGTGGCTACCAGATTGGCTACCGGGAGAACAGCCCGGGCAGCAACGGGCAGTACAGCATCGTGGAGATGAAGGCCACGGGGGACAGCGAGGTCTACACGCTGGACAACCTCAAGAAGTTTGCGCAGTACGGGGTGGTGGTGCAGGCGTTCAACCGCGCGGGCACCGGGCCCTCGTCCAGCGAGATCAACGCCACCACGCTGGAGGACGGTGAGGATGGCCCCGTGACCAAAGCAGGCACAGGTCCCACCCGGGGGACCCTCAGTCCATCCCCATCCCGTCCCTGCGGTGGTGTGTGTGTGCCCTCACAGCTCCCTGGGAGGGAAGCGGGAGCACAGATGTCTCAGGACGCCCGTGGCACTGGGGTTGTGGCACAGCTAAAGGGCACACGGTGGATTTTGGTGCTGCTGAAGTGCCAGGGAGGTTTCCACCCTGGGGCACGGTGGCTGATGGCCTCGGTTGTTTTAAAAACAATGAGGAAAAAGTTTTGCAGTGCGTTTGCTCAGCAGTTTTTCATACTTAATTAAGGCTCTCGTTAGCCTGTCAAACTGCAATCGTTTCCTGGCTGCATTAGCACTCCTCCCGGGGTATTCAAGGGCCCCTGTTTTAGCAATAGTGTCTTTTCCATAATTATATTACCTTCATTTTGTTCAAACGGACTATCTGTATTAGTTTATTATACTCTGTCCCTAATTACATGGTGCTTATATTTTTGCACCTAAGTAATATGAAACAATAATCATTTTCAAAGAGGATCGTTACGGTGATGTATTATCATTTAAATGCTCATAAAAATTAGAGTTACCTCTTGCGGGGCAATGGGATCTAATTGCCTCGCATCCAGCCAGCTCTCCCACTCTCCCCTCGCTGGGAAGCATCCTCCCTGTCACCACCAGCGCAGGGTTCACACCCACCTCTCTGGCCCAGGAGAAGGAAAACTGCGTGTTGGAGGCAGAGCACTGCCAGGCTGAGGGCTTCCAGCAGCACCGTGGGGTCTGTGTGGGTGCAGTCAGGGTGGGTGTGTGGGACCCAGGTCCTTCAGCCTGGCGTCTCTGCCCTCCTGCTGATTGTCCTCCTCATCCCTCCCCAGTTCCCAGCCAGCCCCCCGAGAACGTGCGTGCCATCTCCATCACCTCGGATGTGGCCGTGATCTCCTGGTCAGAACCTCCTCGTAGCACCCTCAACGGGGTGCTCAAGGGGTACAGGGTCATCTTCTGGTCTCTCTACATGGACGGAGGTGAGCACACCTGGGGGGCAGGTGACACGGGGGACGTGGGGGGCTCAGGGGCTGACAGGGCCTGTCTCCCACAGAGTGGGGCGAGATGCAGAACATCACAACCACACGGGAGCGAGTGGAGCTGCGGGGCATGGAGAAATTCACCAACTACAGCGTGCAGGTGCTGGCCTACACCCAGGCGGGGGACGGCGTCCGCAGCAGCGTGCTCTACATCCAGACCAAGGAGGACAGTAAGTGCCTCTGCCACCCGAAGGGCTGGAGCGGCCACCAGGGCACGGGGAAACCCCCCGTGTACAGCCACGGGCAGGGCATTTCCCTTTCCCTTTTTTTCCTTTTCCTTAAGTGCGGATATTTAAATATTTACACCCCGCCTGCCCTACTTTAATGCCATTAGCTCGCTAGCAGAGCATCCCTGGGCCTGTGTCCTAGGAAGCGCCAGATGCTGGGAGGGAGGCGCAGCTGGGCAGGGTACGGCTGACAGATTAAGGAGATGGCCATTAGAAGCCAATCATGATTTCTAAAGCAGAGCTTGGGCCGCAATTAACCCTCCTGCCTGTGGCTCACACGGGGGCCAGAGCCACCCGTGGTGAGGTGTCCCGCAGGCAGACCCGTCCCTGTCTGTCTGTGACACCTCCACTGCAGCTGCTTCCCAGGGCGTGCTCGGGATGCCAGCCCCACAGCAGGATGCTGTCACATCTCCCCGCTGGGCAGAGACCTTGAAGCCGTCCTGGCACCAGCTCTGCCATGTTCTCCCTCCTCAGTTCCAGGTCCCCCAGCTGGGATCAAGGCTGTGCCGTCCTCTGCCAGCAGCGTGGTGGTGTCCTGGCTGCCTCCGGCCAAGCCCAACGGGATCATTCGGAAGTACACCATCTTCTGCTCCAGCCCTGGCTCGGGGCAGCCGGTACGTGACGGGAATGGGGCTGGCAGTCACCGCAGTGTGCCAGGGACTGCTGAGCTGGCCAGGCAGGAACGGGAGGGAGAGCCGATGCCAGGCAGCAGCCGCAGCAAAGACCTCTTGGGGTACACTGCGGAATTGTCCAAGGGCATCCATGGGCACTGTGCACCGGGGAATGGTCCCATCAGCTCTCTGTTCCCATCCTCTGGCATCTGCCCTGCTCAGCGCTTGCTCCAGAGGGAGAAACATGCCAGCAGCTGACCAAAAATGAAATAGAAATCCAACCTGGCCCCATCCCTCCTTGGTGAGGGAGAGGTTGATGGGAGGTCTGCAGACTAGTGCTTATCAAAAGCTCCTTCTCAAACTCATTTCACTATCTGAGCCTCTGGTTTCCAGGGCAACATAATCTTTTCATCAAAGCAACTGGTAAAACCGCTGGGATCCGATATTGTTTTCTTGGCATCTTGTCAAAACTGTCATTTGGGTAAAAAAAAAAATTATGTATACTATACAATATTCATATAGGTGTGTCTGCTTTGGGGTACACTCACGTCCATGTCCCTTCAAGGACACGCGTGTGAACACACTGGTGCCTGCCAAGTCGTGTTTAAATGCACCCATCCTGTGCCACGGGGGTGGTGGAGCCCGATCCCTGCCCGATGGTGGCACAGCCGGGAGCTGTTCCAGGCAGTCCTTCCCCTCGCGGCGTGCTTGGGACTGGGTGGCTTTGTGATGGGGACTGTCCCCGGTGTCGCACGCAGCCAGCCCTGTCCGCAGGGCCACCGCAGGGCTGGGGCAGTCGCCGTGGGTGATGCGGTGTCCCCACGTGGGTTTTGGGGACCCCTTGGCCTCTCGCTGTGACCGCCGAGGGTTGGGGCCAGCCCGGCTGGGGTTGCCTCCAGGCTGGCCCCGCTGCAGGTGCCAGGGCAGTGTCCTTCCTTTCCCGGGAACAGGGATGCCGGCGCAGCCATCTGCTCCTCGGGCTCCAGCGCGGCTCCCTGGAGGAATCACGACACCAGCCGGCTCTCCCCGGCATTGAGGGATGCGAGCGGAGCTGAGCCGCTGCTCGGGATAAACCCGGAGCACCGCGGGGAGCTGGGGGGATCTGCGCTGAGCCTGATGGGGTGAGGGTCTCACAGAGACTTCACCTTCTCCCGTGTCCCCGTCCGCAGGCTCCCAGCGAGTACGAGACCAGCCCGGACCAGCTCTTCTACCGCATCGCCCACCTGAACCGGGGGCAGCAGTACCTGCTCTGGGTGGCCGCCGTCACCTCCGCCGGCCGCGGCAACATCAGCGAGAAGGTCACCATCGAGCCCGCGGGCAAAGGTAGGGGGGGACAGCCTGAGGGGACACCTGCTGCTGTCCCCTGCCCCATGGCCGCAGGAAGCCACGGCTGGGTGACCCCAGCGCAGAGGAGGGGCGGCACTGGGGTCCCAGGTTCTCCTTACACCTCGGGGGGTTTGTGCACGGGGCCTGCCCCCCAAGGCTGACCTCCTCTTTGCCTCCCAAGCCCCTGCCAAGATCATCTCCTTCGGAGGCACCGTCACCACGCCGTGGATGAAGGACGTCAGGCTGCCGTGCAACTCCGTGGGCGAGCCGGTCCCTGCCATCAAGTGGACCAAGGACAGGTAAGGAGAGGGCTGCCAGGCGTCCTAGGGGCTGGTGCCAGCCCTGTCTGTGCCACACACACGGCTGATGTGTCCCCTGTCCTGCCGGCAGCGAGGACTCTGCCATCCCGGTGACGGTGGACGGCCACCGCCTGATCCAGGCCAACGGGACGCTGGTGCTGCGCTCGGTGAAAGCCGAGGACTCGGGCTACTACACCTGCACTGCCACCAACACCTGGGGCTTCGACACCATCATCATCAACCTGCTGGTGCAAGGTGAGGGCTCCCACCTCTGTGTCTGCCCTGCATGCACGTGCTCCATCCCACTGCCCAGTGCCCAGGGTCTGTCCTGGCCCAGGGGCTCCTGCTGGCCCACGGATGAGAGCCACGTCTCGTTGGCACTTTTGGGGGACACAGGCTGGGGCACTCTGCATGTGTGAGGTGCTCACGGGCTTTCCCTCCTCCCTAGTGCCCCCGGACCAGCCCCGCCTGACCGTCTCCAAGACCTCGGCATCGTCCATCACACTGGCCTGGATCCCCGGGGACAATGGGGGCAGCTCCATCCGAGGTAGGGCTGCTGTGAGTGATGGGGCTGGTGCCAGCAGCTCATCCCAGAACTGTGACTGGTTCCATTCTCATGGAACACGTTTCCAGGCACACCGTGCCACATTTTGTATCTGCACCTCAGTTTCCCCCTCTTCAAAATGCCTCAGAGTAAGGTGGATGCCTCTGTGCTTTAGCAGGGGCTGCCAGCCCTGATTTGGGGTTTGTCAGGTGTTTTGGACAAGCTGCAGGGACTGAGGTAGCTAATGAAAGGCACATCACTGGGTGCTAAGGTGGTGGTGGCCAGGGCCAGCCCCAGTGCTGCTCTGTGTCTCCTAGAAATGGTGGCATTCTGAACCCACCAGAGCAGGAGCTGTCCCACATCCCTGACAGGCTGGGGGCTTTGGGAAGGCTCCAGGAGCATCCCAGCTTTCCCAAGTCTCCTTTCTGCTCTGATTCATCTCATGAATTATAGGTTGAAACAGCTGCGTGTGGAGGGGGGAGCGGGGAGCGAGGAAGGAGACCTCGCTTACAATTAATTAAAAGCATGAAAGTAATTACAAGCAAATCTCCCCAGCCAGCAGCCTTTCACTCCAGCGGACTCTGTTGATAAATTTGGTTATAATTGGATTAGAAATATTAAAAACACACCGCATGTACAAAATAAATAAATAAGCAGTGGCAGGCACCAGGGTGGATGGTGTGGGGGTGTCTGAGCTGGTGTGGACACTGCTGGGAATCTTGGAAATCACTGCCTATGGCCTTGGGAAGGTCCTGGTGTCACCATCCACAGGGAATCCCTGGCGGTGGGAATGTGTGAGAAGTGTCCCCACTGCTCTGCCCGAGCTGGAGCTGGGTGTTCACAGAGCTCCTTCATGTGAACCCTCTGGCATTGCCACGGTGGTACCTGGCTGGGGTTGGCACCAGGGCCATCCTGCCAGCTCTGCCTCGTGCAGCTCATTATGCACACAGCAAGGCAGGAAGCCTACTCTTCCCTGCTATTTTTATTTGAGAATTGCCTAAATATCCTGCAAAAATAGCCAAAGCTATGAATGCACCAGGAAAGTTTGGTCGGCACGGCCAGGGCAGCAGGGACGTGCTGTCCCAAGATGCCCCCGTGCCCTTGGGGCTGTCCCTGTGTCCCTGTGCTCTCCTGGGAAGCCCAGACCAGCCATCTCCAGGCACCTTGTTGATGGCAGCGTAACAGGTTTGCTCATCTAGGACACAATGTGCTTCCTAATACTCTTCATCACGGGAGAGGAGGCGGTGTGCAATGACAGAAGCAACTTCCCTGCAGCCTCCCGAGGGAGCTGCTTAATTCCGGCTTTCCCTTTATAGCCTCACACCAGTCAATCACACCATGCACTCCCGTGTGGAAATGAGCAGTGGGGCCATCCTGGGGGTGCTGGGGGCAGCTGAGGTGTGACAGGAGCACTGGCAGAGCTCTCAGGAGGTTCTGGGCGTGCCCACGCTCCTCCTGTCTGTGGTTCCTGCCTGGCTCTGTGTGGTGGGCAGAGCAGGCAGTTTCCTGCATCCGTGAGCACAGAATAGTGCAGGAATTGGGGTGTGATGGGTGCCCTGGCACTGCAAGGCTGTGCTGGATTTGGGCACAGGCTTTGTGCCGGCCATAGACCCTTCCCCTCGCCCACGTGCCCAGAGGTGATCCCTCCTTGCTCCCACAGGTTTTGTGCTCCAGTACTCGGTGGACAACAGCGAGGAGTGGAAGGACGTGTTCATCAGCTCCTCCGAGCGCTCCTTCAAGCTGGAGAGCCTCAAGTGTGGCACCTGGTACAAGGTGAAGCTGGCGGCCAAGAACAGCGTCGGCGCCGGCCGCATCAGCGAGATCATCGAGGCCAAGACCCATGGCAGAGGTGAGCCTGGCCCGTGGTGCCCCTGCCCCAGGGGAGCACACGGGGGTCCCCTCCCCACGCTCCTGACAGCTCCTCTCTCTCCCGCAGAGCCCTCCTTCAGCAAGGACCAGCACCTCTTCACCCACATCAACTCCACGCACGCCAGGCTGAACCTGCAGGGCTGGAGCAGCGGGGGCTGCCCCATCACGGCCATCGTGCTGGAGTACCGGCCCAAGGGCAACTGGGTGTGGCAGAGCCTGCGCACCAACAGCTCCAGCGAGGTGTTCCTGACCGAGCTGCGCGAGGCCACCTGGTACGAGCTGCGCATGAAGGCCTGCAACAGCGCCGGCTGCGGCAACGAGACCACGCAGTTCGCCACGCTGGACTACGATGGCAGTGAGTGGGGACACGGCCTGGGGGAAATGCCAGCAGATGTGGGGGTCCCGCCGCGCTGAGTGCCCACCCGCCCGTGCTCTGCCCTAGGCACCATCCCCCCGATCAAGTCTGCGCAAGGAGAAGGTGATGATGTGAAGAAGCTGTTCACCATCGCCTGCCCTGTGATCCTGGCCACGCTGGGAGTGGTCCTGCTCTTCATCATCCGCAAGAAGAGGAAGGAGAAGCGGCTGAAGAGGCTTCGAGGTGAGATGGGGTTCAGAGGCACGGCTCATAGGACCCCAGATTCCTGGACTGTGTTCCTAGACTGCCTCATTGTGCACTAAACTGCTCCCTGACAAAAATCTTCTTGGTTTTTTTTTGTCTCCTGCACAGATGCAAAGAGTTTGGCAGAAATGTTGATCAGGTGAGTCACATCTACCTGTGGCTGGGGCTGGGTGGGCAGGCAGGGGAATAGGTAGTGCTGGGGGTGGTCGTGGCTGCTTTTAAGCCCAGGTGCAGCCCTCACTCGGTTTCAGACCTTCTCACGCTCACACCTGTGAAGGTTGTGGCAGTGACTGGTTGAGCCCAGTGCTCCTGGCTGCTCCTGGCTGCCCAAGGGTCCCAGCACCCACACCAGAGCTTGCCTGGGCAGAGCTGAGCCCCGGGTGGGCTGGCTGGTGGCAATCCCCAGCCCGTGCCAGGCTGGAGCCGCCGGGGCTCTGTCCGGTAATGGGCGGGTCTGCGTCCCCTCTCACCTCACAGCAAGAATAACCGCAGCTTTGACACGCCGGTGAAGGGGCCCCCACAGGGCCCCCGCCTGCACATCGACATCCCACGGGTGCAGCTCCTCATCGAGGACAAGGAGGGCATCAAGCAGCTGGGTAAGCACAGGCAAAGCTCCCATCCCCTGCTGCCCCACTGCTGGGGCCCCATGGATGGACTGAGTGTAGGCCAGCAGGTGCCTACGGTGCCTGGCCAGAGAGAGGTCTGACCTCCGGCTCCCTCCTGCAGGGGATGACAAAGCCACGATCCCGGTGACCGACACGGAGTTCAGCCAGGCAGTGAACCCTCAGAGCTTCTGCACAGGAGTGTCTCTGCATCACCCAGCCCTGATCCAGAACACGGGGCCGCTCATCGACATGTCCGACATCCGCCCCGGCACCAGTGAGTGTGTGGGGCTGTGCTGGGGGGTGGACACATGGGGCAGGTGTGGGGAAACCAGCCCTGGCTGTGCCCAAAAGAAGCTGCTGGGAAGGCAGGAGGGGCAGGCAGCGCTCCAGGGAGAGGGGACAGCATCCTGGCTGTGAGTGGAAGGACACATGGTGACTCTGACACCTCTGTGCCGCAGACCCCGTGTCGAGGAAGAGTGTGAAGTCTGCACACAGCACCCGCAACCGCTACTCCAGCCAGTGGACACTCACCAAGTGCCAGGCGTCCACCCCTGCACGGACCCTCACCTCAGACTGGAGGACAGTGGGCTCCCAGCACGGCATCACTGTCACTGAGAGTGACAGCTACAGCGCCAGCCTCTCACAGGACACAGGTATGCCACAGCCTCCCTGGCACTGCTGCTGGCAGGAGTCTGCTGCTTTGGGGAGCACAGAAACCCCAAACTGTGAGTTCAGGGTGACTGCAGAACTTATCAGTGGGACTGTGGAACCACAACTTGGTGGCTCTGAGCCATGCCCAACTATGGGGACAGATAGAATCATTAAAAAGCGAAGTGGTTTGGGTTGGAAGGGACCTTATTGCTCATCTTGTTCCACCCTTCCACGAGACTGGGTTGCTCCATGTCCCATCCACCTTGAAGGTGGCTAGCAGGGACAGCCTGGGCATTCCCATCACATGGAAAAAGGCATTCCCGTGGCAGGGAGAACTCACAGGTACATGACACATCCTGTCCCCACAGACAAGGGCCGGAACAGCATGGTGTCTACGGAGAGCGCCTCGTCCACCTACGAGGAGCTGGCGCGCGCCTACGAGCACGC